>NC_056725.1:803553449-803870949 GCF_019279795.1 Protopterus annectens
TCTACAACCTCTGAGACAGCATGTTGCACAAAAATGAGAGGAAAGCCAGGAATCTGGTTCCCTGGGCAAGCGGGAATCCCCTGGAAAGGAGAAAGGCATTCCCATTGCCAAGGTACGGGCACCCAAGTTGGATTACATGCTGAACCCAAATGTCTGAAAAATCTGATGCTAAAAGGAAAGATGAAGTCACAGGGACATAGAAGGACTGCCAGGTTGGGGGGGGGGGGGGGGCATGACCAGGTACACAGTCATGCTGAATGAGAGAACTGTCCTTAACTTTTAGAAGCCTTTTATTGAGTCTCCTTGTCACTGATTCTTAAAATCCTGTTCACTAGCTCCTTGCTGCTTAAACTGCTTATTAGAAAAGGGAGCTGAAGAGGAGAAGAAACAACTATTTGAATCAAAAAAGGAGAACTGAAAATTTTGAGTCACTACTTGAATCAGTTTTCCCCTTAAATCACACTTCTTAAGCATGTCATCAAGCACGTCAGATGCAGAAGGGCCCAAAATAATCTATTTACATTAAGGAGAATTGAAAATCACAGACTTGACTTCATTATGAAGATTCTGAGAACAAAGCCATGTTAATATCCTCAAAACTGATCCATAATCAGCAGCCAAGGAGGAAGAGTCAGCAGCATCATAACTACATTTCAAAATATGCTTAGTCCACTGAGACAAATCTGCCACAGATGCATTTAATGAATTCTTTACTTCAGAAGGAAGGTTAACTACTAACATGTTCCCAAAAGATACAAGCAAAAACTTTAACATATAAACTTGGCAGTTTAAAATCCTGAAAGCTGAAGTACTAGAAAAAAACTTTTTTTTTCTCAACTTATCCATTGCTTTCCTATATTTTGCAGAAGGTAACAGAAGCAGATTTAGAAAGAGAAAGAGCTGCTGGGCATGCTTTAGGATTAGAAAGCAGGTACTTGTGTGAAACGGGTACCTTGTATAACCTGTTGTAGACCTGTTGGGAGCAGCAGACTTGCCATCAGGTAGGCTGGATGCAGTGAGAAAAAACATTGTCTAATGCAGGCAATGTAGAATGGATAGGTGCAGCTTTAGGCATCTGTAACTGCAGCAAATCATAATATATTTTCTGTACCATAGGAATCTCATTCTAGTTTCACTTGAGAAATCTCTCTCAAATTAGATATAATGTAATCAATAGATATTAAGATAAAATGTAATCATAGATAATAAGTCTGGTGCTACACTGTCCTCAGAATAAGAATTCTCAACACTGAGGAGAAACTCCTGATATATAACCATCCCCTTAAATGTCTGCTGTTTTGACTGAAAAGCATGTCAGACTGAGAAGGAGAACTCTTCCTTTTTTAGCCTAAAGATTCAAAAGGCACAGAAAAGACAGTGAAAAGTCCCTTGGCAAATTCCAGTAAATAAGCCCCATCAAGAAAAACAAAACAGCAGACGAAGTTTTTTTTTTTTTATCAGTAAACACATTCTCCCTAAACACAGTCTGAACCTTAGGAACACTTGATCCAGCTTCCACAAGACTCAACTATCCCTTCCCCTGACAACAAAGTGGCTCTCCTTATCCGCTAAGGGCATCCCCACAGCTGCAGAGGATGTGGCTATCTTCTGGTCTTTGGTGGCTTGGAAGGCTACACGAAGAGGACTGGGGAAAAAAGATGGGTGGTTTGAAGAACAATTATCAGCCAAAAGACAGTCACCCACCAATAACTGAGGCAAATCAGCTACTGGTCTGATCATTAAAGACTTCTTAAAAAGTTTCTTTTATTTTCTTTGCATGTAGGGGAAGGTTCAACGGCAGAGACTGAAGGTTGCTCCATAGCAAAGCCAAGGAAGGGATTCCAAAAAGCAGGTAGCACAGCCTTGATGAGTCAAGTACAGTGAATGGTTAAGAATAAGTTGTTCTGAGGTAAGTAAACAAGTACAATATCCTGTCTTAAACACACAAAAAAAAGTTAAATAAAAACTGTTCCTCACAAAGGTTTCCACAAGCACCAACATGCATCCCTTACGAATTTAAGGGCAGTCTACAATGTTTTGTTTCCTAGTATAATTACAAAATTCTGACAGAAAAAAAAAAAAAAAGTTTTATTCATAAAGTATGTTTAAAATAGGAAGCCTTCCCCAACAAGGACTTGTCTGCCCAGCTCTTGAAGAATCAGTGGGACTGCTGAAGAACTGTTCAATTTGATAGCAAAAAAGCTCTGAAGAATTTTGCTCTCCAACTGCCTTTTGCATGGAGCTCCACATGACCTCCTGGTATTTGGCGCCAGGGTGGATACTTTGGACCCAAACATCTCAGGCTACTGCAACAGTGACCTATGTACTCATATAACCTCGTGGGATTTCCTCTTCCAATGCCCCAAAATTCAACAAGCTCTCTCCCTCATAATAGGAGCCATGTGCCAGGCCATAAAAGATATGCTCAGCCAAGCAGTATTCAGTTCTGACCACCCACCACTAATGGAACAAAATCCGTAACGCAAGAAAAAAAAAACAAGGAAGGAAAGAGAAGTACTCCAACCAGCTCTCACAGGCATTAACACATCTGTTATACCAGACTTTGGAGGCTTTCCACAGTGGGTGATTAGAGATAAATTCTTTGGAAGACAGACTCAAAAGAAGGCCAAAAGACAAGGACTCAAAAGTTACAATCCTGAAATACAGAAGTGTTAACAAAGGTCCATTCATCTCTTGGACACAAGTCCAAGCAATGCTGGTGGTAAAGGTGTAAATCAAGTAACCTCAGTTATAATATCCACAATGAAGACAGTTATGAAAAAGTTCTGGAAGCAGCCATACCTTTGGAAAAGTAACCTTTGACAACAGCTTTTATGAGCAGGTGGGTTCACTGCTTGACCCCAAAATACTGGGCCAGTTAGCAAGCTACTTAAAAAGAATTTTCCTCATCCACTGGACAATAACTGTTTCTCTATCTCTACTGAATTCAAGCACTCTCTTCAGGTAAAACATGAGGATATGATGGACATCCAGGTATCATCTACTGTGGCCTCAGCAAACCATAAAGAAAACAACATGACAAACAGAAAGCTTTAAAGGTCAAAGGTAGAGTTACACTCTCATAGTCATAAAAACACAACTTTCACCAGCACCTCCTTTTATGAATATAAATGTTTATTGGGGAGCCCTTTGGTGAGTTATAATGGGGAATTGTTGGCGTTATTGGAAAGGGAAGAACGTTTGTTTTTTTTTTATCATAAGGATGTGAATAAGTTACATATCAAGAAACCAGTGACTCCCAATATATATGCCCTGCCCAAGATATACAAAAACTCAAGTAATCCCCCTGGTAGGCCTATTATTTTGAGGGGCGGGTTCCTATCTGAGTAATGTTGGCATGTTTTTGGATTTTCATTTGAAAAAAATATTTAAGTAAAGTTGTTGCACATATTTCCAATACACAGGATTTATTAAATGAATTAGCTAATAATCAATGGCAGAGTGACTATTATTGGGTGATTACTGATGTAAAATTTCTGTACACTAATATTAAATTGAGATGGGGTCTGGAATCTGTTATGGATATGTTAGGTGATGGTCCTAGAACAACTTTTTTGATTAGTTTACTGGAGTTTTGTTTAACCCATAATTATTTTTCCTTTAATAATGATTTTTTTCTGCAGTTAAAGGGTACAGCAATGGGGGCCTCTTATGCGCCCTCATATGCTATTATCTATATGGGAATTTTTGAAAAGAAATTTATTTACCCCACTACTTTTTATAAGGACAAGGTTCTGTTTTATAAGCGTTTTATTGAGGACCTTATTTTATTTGTAGGGGTGATGTTAGTAATTTCATGGATTTTTTTGAAGCCCTTAATAGTAATAAGCATGGTTTAACTTTTTCTTATGAGTTAGAGATGTTATTAACTTTTTGGATGTGACATTATATGGAGATGGTGAAGGTGTTAGTTTTAGGCCATACAGAAAGCCAACTTCAGTTAATATGTTCCTACATGCCACTAGTATGCATCCTGAGCATCTGTTAAATTCTCTGCAGTATGATGAATTTAAAAGAATCTATGACCCCACTAGTAATGAAAATGAGAGAATAACTGAAATGGATGATGTTGAGAGGAGATTAAAAGAGAGAGGTTATAATGAAGTAAAGTTATTGAGGTGTAAACATGCAGTACTTGGGGATGCTAAGAAGGAGTCTCAAACAATATGTATTAAAAAGGATAATCCTATAGGGAGGGTGCATAATGCTAAAGATGTGGATGTGAGTAAAAAGCTCTTTTATGTGACGAGATTTTCTCCTTTAAATATTGTGAGGAGATTTTGGTATATTATTTCTGTTGACGAGAGCATAGGTCACCTTTTCCCCAAATATGTCACATTTTCTTTTACTAAAGGAAAACATTTGAAGGAGTTATTAAATTATAATTTTGCTGTGGGAATTAATATTAATTTACCTTTGGGCACTTTCCCCTGTGATCATTGCAGTATTTGTAATAGAGTTAATTTATCAATAATTAATGGGAAAAGGTTTAATTCTTGATATTATTTTAACTGCAGATCGCCGGGGTGGTGATATTTTGGGTTGTTCTTGTTCTAATACTTGGTATACAGGACAAACTAAACACATGGTTAGGACTCGGATCCTTGAACATCTTAGAGACATAAGTAGTAATAATGAATTTAGTCCTGTAGCCAAATATTTTCATGAAAAGCATAGGGGTTCAGATAGTGGCTTCATTTTTTGTGTACTTGCAAAACCATTTTTGCCTAGAGGGGGGTGATTATATTGGGAAGTTATTAGAGTTAGAAACTAGAATGATATTTAAATTTCAGACTCTGAGGCCCCTTGGTTTAAATCAGGAAGTATGGATTTAATGGGCTTTTTATAGTAGCTATTTAATGTGATTACTTATTATTTATTAATTCATTTATATGATGTTTCTGTGGAAAAATGATATACATGTATATTTGTGTGAATTTGTTAGATTTATTATTGTATATTCTATGATATTTAAATTAATGTATCTAAGAGGCAATGTCACTTTAATTTAATGTAATTGAATTACTGGATCTTATTACGCTGTTTGTAGAGTAAAAAAACAGCTGAAAATATTGTACTGTGATCCCCTGAAGGCGAATTGCCGAGGTGCCAGATCGCTATTGCTGGAATAAAAGAAGGTGCTGGTGAAATTTGTGTTTTTTTGATTAGTATTGTTTGGTGGTGTGTTTTTGAATTACAATCTCATAGACCTATAAAGTGTCATCAAGGAATTTGTTCCAGCTCCAAATGGTTACATTTAAATTTATATACATAGAAATCACGCCAACAAGCACACGACCAGAGATATCACCAGGAACCGGATAGTTTTTAGAAAACTCTGCTTTAATTTGAACTTCACAAATAAAATGTGCACGAAAAAAAGAGTTTAAAATCACAAAATGCAGTCAAGCGCTTTCGCCCGGGCTCTCCCAGGCTTTTTCAAGACAGTGTTGTACTCAATGTGCATTCAATTTATACTTTTGTCACTTCCTTAGCCAATTATACAATTTAGTGTAATCTCATTGTTATATAGTTCTCTTATGTTTAAAGATATATACTTGGTATAAACAACAATTACAAAAATAGAACATGGGAAATGGGAAATATATCAGCAGCAGCAAAAACAACCTATGAAAGACTTCCTAAATATTTTCTACCATCATTACTTTTTATATCATTTATATAATATTTAAATAGCATTTCATTTCATTGTATTACAATTGTATTGTAAGGGTCCCACTTAATTAAAAACTGTTTTTAAAAAATTCCTATTAAAATCACATTATGTTACTATACGATGAATACTAAAATTAATCATATAAATTTAAACATAACTATAAATGTAAATTTTGCATATTAAATATTCTTATGTGTAAAATAATCAACTTTAAAAAATCTTAACATTAATTAATCTTAATGAATTTATAAATCATAATATTGAATATAATAGTCAAAAAATTCTTTAAAATATAAATTAATACCTTCTTGTCATTGGATATAATGCTTCAAATCCTGTTTATAAGCATTTTAAATCCACTTTATTAGGACTGTGTTAAGTATTTACAAAACTGAATCCTTTCACATTAGTTTTAGTGGTCACCCTTGAATAGAAATGACCAGTTCATGAAGCTTGCATTCTTTAAAACCTTAGCATCTATATTGTAAACCATAATTGTTTGAAATACCTTCTATAATTTGGCCCTACGTAACTTAAGAGCACTGTTGATGCTGATTGCATCATTAAGCCCTGGTGGTCTTGTTGCGTTTAGTTTTATTTGCCACAACAGTTCTTTGTATTCCAGGGATGCTTCCCAGTCCCCCCCCCCCCTTACATTATAAGAAACTTGTTCAAGGACTAAAAATTTTAAACACATGTTCTCACAAATTAAGGAGTGCTTATAAAATGCATTAGATTCTTTCTTATTTTTAATTTCATACATATGTTCGTACACTCTTCTTTTTAAAACCCTTTCCGTTTTTCCCACATAAAAACTCATACAGTGTTGGCAAATTCCCAGGTAAACTACTCCTTTTGAGTTGCAATTAAAATGCCCTGATGGGAACAAATTCATGTTTCTGGATTTTAAATAGATGCCTTTCTTGTCCAGAATATAACAACATTGACTACAAGTCTTACATTTGTAAGTTCCCCTAATCTGATGATTCTCATTATTGCTGGTTGGCATTTGCTTTTCTAGTAATTCTTTAAGATTGCATTCCCTTCTTCTAACAAAATGTGGTCTGCTTGGGATATTTTTCTTCAGATCTTCATTAATAGAGAGAACTGGCCAACATTTGGCTATAATGTCCTCAATTTCTACACTGTTCCTGTTGTATGTGTATAGAAAAGGTAAATTTTCTGTTTTGTCCCTACTTATATTACTGATATTTTGCTGGGTGGTTGTAACACCTAGTAATGGGGAAAATTGTGTGGACCTTTTTTGGGAAATTTCGTTAAATATAACCTCAAACATATTGTTTGGGTATCCTTTTTCTATAAAAAGATTTCTTAAATATTCACATTCTTTTTGGTATAATATATCAGTACTACAGATTCTTGATGCTCTTATTAGTTGGCCTCTTATAATTCCCCTTTTTGAAAGAACGGGTGGTTGCTCTCATAATGCAACAGCATATTTGAGTATGTGTCTTTTCTAAAAATGCAAGATTCAAATTGCTTAGATATACTATTTTTCATTAACAATATGTCCAAATAATGTAGCTCAAAAGGATTGATTTTATGTGTGAATTTTAAAAAGCAAGTAGAACAATTGATATATTGCATAAATTCATCAAATTCATTAATATTGCCCTTCCACAGAATACAAATATCGTCTAAGAATCTTTTATAATGTACAATGTGTTCCGCCCATTTCGTTGAAAAGATAAATTCCTTTTCCCAAAAATGCAATACCAAGTTTGAGTAAGCCGTGGCACAAGGTGTACCCATTGCCACCCCTTTGTTCTGCTTAAATAATTCCCCATTGAAAATAATGTAATTATTTTTTAAAACAATATCCATAAATTCAACTATTAAATTAATGACTTTGCTACTAAAGCCTGATTTTTCAATGAGTATCCTACTAAACCATTCCATTCCTATTGTGTGTGGAATACTTGGGAATAAGTTTACAATGTCAATTGTAACCATATAATTGGTTGCTTCGTAATATGCATTTTCTATCCCTTTCAAAAATTCCCATGAATCCTTACAAATGCATTCTATAGATGAAACCAGTTTTTTAGTTGATATATCAATGAATTTTCCTAGAGGTTCAGTGATGCCTTTTGCCCCTGCAACTATGGGTCTAAATTTCAGGGGATCAAGGCCTTTATGCACTTTCAGAATGCCAAAAATAACTGGTGTTAGGGGTTTTTGTACTAACAGATAGTTAAACAATTTCTCATTAATGACCCCTTGCATCAGATGATCCTCTAGCATAATTTTTATTTTTGAATACGCCACATTGCGTTCATTAACTGAAACCTCTGTATAATTCTCTGTGTCATGCAATATATTTGCTATGTGTGCTTCATAATCATGCCTATACATAAGCACTACCCCCCCTCCCTTGTCGGGTTTCATGGGTCTGATTTCCTCTTTTTTAAGAAATGTTATGGTTTCATAGAATTCTTTGGTGGGATTAGCAGCCCTGTCCTTTTCATTCCTAATTGTCAGTTGTCTAAGCTCGGATTCTACCATTTCTTCAAACACCTTCAGAACAGGGTGAAGGGGAGGATTAAAGGTACTTGTTCTTTGTAATGGGTCTTTAATGTGCTGTTTGCCCTTAAAATAGATGTTCAAATTTAAATTTCTGGTAAACAACTTAACATCCAAAATGGTCCTTGATAAATTCAAAGATTTATCAGGTACAAAATGAAAACCTTTTTTAAACAGCTTAAAAAACAGATTATTTACTGCGACATCCGTATAATTGTAGATAGAAAAATTCCCTTGTTTAGCAACTGTACAAGATGGCAATTGTATAATTTCTATATTCAAAAAAGATGAATCTGGAGCCACTATCTCCTGAAATTGTTCCTCCCCTGGGCTGACTGGTTTGTTTCCCTGTATAACTGTCTCCCTGGGGCATAATGAAAACCCTGCTCTTGGGCCTGATTGTTCCTTTGGGGTGGTATTTCCCTTCTATTTGGGGTAGAAAATGAATTTTGAACTCTAAGATTCTCATTATACCTTCCCCTCGATATGTTCTCATTATATCTTCTAGGAAATGGTCTGTCCGCTCCCTTCGAAAAAACATAAGCAACTCCATTATTATACTCTTGTAAATCTCTTTCCAGTTTTCTCATTTTTCTTTGTATTATTCTGTCACAATGATTGTCAACTTCTATAAACAATTTTTCATAATCCCTTTTAATACTGGAGAAATTAATGTTGTCAGTAATATTCGTATTTATAGCATTAATATCAGCTAGGAGCGAGTCCGCTCTACATTCATAATCAGACACCATAAGTTTCAGCATTTTCATGCCCATTTTGTCAAACAACACAGTAATGTCTTTAAATAATTTGGAGCCTGGAGCTGTGTTATTAGGTAGTTTGTTAAAACGCAGCCCTTTTGGTATTCGTTCCACCCTAATGCATTCGGTTAAGTACTCTATCTCAAGCTGTACTGACCTAAATGAGTATAATTTACTGTTAAATTCAGATAGCAGTTGCTCTAGTTTAGTATTATTAGAACAGCTACTTTTATTAACATGTACAGTACCTTCAGCAAACTGAAAGTGTTTGCTTGTCCATGTTTTAATATTAAAATCCATTGGTTTAAGTCCTTGTTTTAAAGATGGTGTGGGACCCGTTGATTCTTGTTCACGAACTGTGTAGCATGCCACATTGGATTCCTCCAAATTTTCTGTTAAGGCATTCCTCTTACGTTTTACTACTGGTTCATTACAGTCCCTTGTTTCATTACCGTCTCTTAGTTGCTGCTGGTTGGGCGGCAAACCTGTTAGGACCCTTCCGTTATCGTTAAGCAGTAAGCCACTCAATTGAGAAAGAAGACACATGGCTTGCTTGAATTCGCCTCTGGTTACGGGCGCATCATCCGAATGTTCGTCGCCATCAGTGACATTTAAAATTGTAGGTGTGTTCATAAAGTCCGTACTTCCTGGATTCTCGGCCATGCTGATACAAAATACAACAAAAAATCCTTGGAACCAAAGGTAATGACAGCAACAACGCCAACAAGCACACGACCAGAGATATCACCAGGAACCGGATAGTTTTTAGAAAACTCTGCTTTAATTTGAACTTCACAAATAAAATGTGCACGAAAAAAAGAGTTTAAAATCACAAAATGCAGTCAAGCGCTTTCGCCCGGGCTCTCCCAGGCTTTTTCAAGACAGTGTTGTACTCAATGTGCATTCAATTTATACTTTTGTCACTTCCTTAGCCAATTATACAATTTAGTGTAATCTCATTGTTATATAGTTCTCTTATGTTTAAAGATATATACTTGGTATAAACAACAATTACAAAAATAGAACATGGGAAATGGGAAATAAATCAGCAGCAGCAGAAACAACCTATGAAAGACTTCTTAAATATTTTCTACCATCATTATTTTATATATTATTTATATAATGTTTTAATAGCATTTCATTTCATTGTATTACAATTGTATTATAAGGGTCCCACTTAATTAAAAACTGTTTTTAAAAATTCCTATTAAAATCACATTATGTTACTATACGATGAATACTAAAATTAATCATATAAATTTAAACATAACTATAAATATAAATTTTGCATATTAAATATTCTTATGTGTAAAATAATCAACTTTAAAAAATCTTAACATTAATTAATCTTAATGAATTTATAAATCATAATATTGAATATAATAGTCAAAAAATTCTTTAAAATATAAATTAATACCTTCTTGTCATTGGATATAATGCTTCAAATCCTGTTTATAAGCATTTTAAACTCTTTTTTTCGTGCACATTTTATTTGTGAAGTTCAAATTAAAGCAGAGTTTTCTAAAAACTATCCGGTTCCTGGTGATATCTCTGGTCGTGTGCTTGTTGGCGTTGTTGCTGTCATTACCTTTGGTTCCAAGGATTTTTTATACATAGAAATCAAGTTTGTTTTTAAACTGTGTCAAGGTTGAAGCCTTAATTACTACTTTGGGCATTTTGCTCTGCATTTTTTATCCTTACGTGAAAAGGTACTTTTTAAACCAGTTGTTTCCATTTATTTTTAAAATAAATGTTTATTCCTAGTGTTAACATCATGTGGTAAAATAAGATTACAGTAACATGCTATTGAGTCACTTAGTATGGACCTGTAAGATCATATTTAATCATGTCTCTTTACATCTAAAGTAACCTGAATATACATTAAATGAGTCTAATCTTTTTGCATATGTTCATGAAACACTTCACAATAAACCTTAACATAGCATTTGCTTTTCCCTATGGACATGCTGAGAATGGGAACTAAAAGATAATTCCCTGGGCGTTAAAATTCCCAAGACTTTGTAATGACCAGTAGGCCACATGATTTTTGACTGCAGATGTTCACCACAACCAAAATTAAAAACACTATATTTTCTAACATTATATTCCAGAGTGTTAACAAATACCCATACAGCCAGCTTATCCAATTCACATGGTATTCTTTTACAATCTTGTGTATTTCACACTAGTCACTTCAGTATCATGTGTGAATGTACTGCACATAACTAAGTTGAATACTGGCATAGTTAAAATAATCAAGTTTAACAGAAAAGGGCCAGGTACCAATCTCTGGGATACATCCCACAAAATATTTCTTGGGAAAGATAAAGCATTACCTTATTCTCAGTAAAAAACTATGGTAACAATTTACCACCAAGTTTATGACAACAGGAGGATGGTATTGAAGTTTTTTGCCAAGTCCAGAAATACACCACCAGCAGGGAAGTATCAGCTACATTTTGTTTTCTAGCGGATCCCTGTCACTGAAGACAGAATGCATCCAACAATGCTCCTGGTCTTCCTGAATAAGTGGAACGCATTTTTCTGTGTGGTAAATACATTATAATACTGAAACAAGCTGTTTATGTAAGACCATTCAACTTTGACTCCATGCTGGTTCAGGTTGCAATTTAAGTAGACTGGTTGATATCAATTTCAAAATTATCTTTTCATTAGACCTATAATAACCAGGATCATCTGACTGACGCCCTTAAAATTGTTGCAATAGTTCTCTATTTCCTGTACACAAATGACAAAAGGGTTTTCAGAAACAGTATAAAGTATATGAGAGGCTAGCATCCAGTTTGACTCCTGGAACCCCATTAGGTCCTGCAACACTACTCAATCTTATACTGACAATATCTTGCTTCATTAATTCATCAGTAATTACAGAAGAATCACAACATCAAGTATACAACAACATTCATTTGCTTACAAAGGGGAATATACTTGGACTTCCCAATACTTTTCAAAATACCTCATTACACACAGATGCTCTGTCTCCATTCTCTGACTGTTTACCTTTGTATTCCAGATAGTAAAAACTTCATTTAACTTTTGCAAAAAAAAAATTAAGTTCCGCACTGCCGGCTGGGCTTTTTAAACAAATTTTAAACAATTCCTTGTATGTTTTTCCCAAGTAATTTTTTGAAACAGCATTATTCTACAAAAGTGGCTTGGATTTACATTTTTTTTAATACAAACTGTGGGAACATTGGCATTCACAGATTTTTCTATATGCTCATATAATTTTAACCAGCAATCCTAGACAAAGGTACATACCTACAGATCAAACTGCTCATGTAATTGATGCACAATTTGATTTTAATTTGCCTAAGAGAATGTCTTACATGACATTCAGCTGATTACTGTTTTATGGTGTAAATACCTTGGTTTTAATACTCAAGTGGTCAGAATTCCCCAGGGAAGGGCAAACTTAACATGCACATAAATCAACACGACATCCATGCCTACCTCTCAATGCACACTTTTTCATCTCAATTTTTGCCTGTTCCTCATAAAAGTTGTGGTTTTCTGGTCTGCCTAGACCCTACTTAACCCCCTCCCCCTTTAACTTTTACACACAACTTCAGTCTCTTTACAGCTTTTACTCTTCGATTTCCAGCATTTGGAAATCTTTTCTTCTTCAATACCCAATTGTCTTCTTACAGCTATAATCCATTTATTTTGTTCATATTAATAGTAATTCGTTTGCAAGAACAACTGTATTATGTACTCTCACATATGGAAGAGTTATTATGCTTGTAACATCTACATATATTTATTCCCTATTTTTTTTCAACATCCTTTGCACCTACCTTGTACCAAATTCTGTCTCCATTACTACTTTTCTCTGCCATATGCATCATCAGTTCTTTTTTTTTTCCTTTTTATTTTTTATTGAATTGTTAAACTCAATTGTTAGCTCATTTTTGTTTGCATCAAATCTCAAAATGTATATTACTGTTTGTATTTACAGTGGAGCTTTTCTCCTTGGGTGTCCACTGAAAATGGGCCTTTAACTCAGTTGGACCAACCCAGTTAACAAATGTCAAATAAATAAATAAATGATCTGAGTGCAGTCACTAAAAGACTTCAAACATTTGAGTTTTAAGACTCATATCCTGAAAATTCGTTCTAGCAACCTTCCAAGTTTATAAAAGCAATATTTAATTTCTTACAGTAAGAGGATGAGAAGTATGCATCCAGGACATTAGTCTTGCTGGTAGGAAATTGCTTATAGCCTAAACTGACGAGTCCAAGAATTGGTCATTACATGGTCAATGAGGCCACTAAGGTCTACTCAACCAATGCCTGGAATATTAAAATCTCCTATCAACATGAAAAGCACAATCTAAGGCGACAGTTCCAGATTTTTTTCTGGAAGGTCCAGAACTAGTAAGGGAGCCATATGAATAGTTCTGACAAACTGTTGCTGTCTAAGCCAAGAGCAAATTCCAAGGCTTGTAAAGGGATAGCTTCCTGTACTGCAATGGACAAGACTTGAAAACACATTCTTGCCAGCTATTATGGGCAAAAAGGATGAGGTCAACTTCTGAATTCTGTAACGAGTTGTGGGATCACAGCAAAGTGTTAAAACATGCACAAGAAACTTCCCTGCCACAGAAGACAGAATGCATACAACACTGCTCCTGATCTTACTGAAAGTGTGGAACTAGTTTTTCTGTATGGTACACAGAAAACTGTGACCAGACAGGATTTACAAATCCTCAGACTCATGGGAGGGTTTGGCAGTACAGATAAGAGAGTTCCTCACCACATTCATTTCTCCAAGGAAGTGAATGGTCATCAAGATGATATTCTGCTCTACGGTCCTCTGCCAGTATTTATCACCTTTCTACACAGGCAGTAAGAGCATATGCCCTCCTTTTCACTTGCATATCACATTATGGCACGGTTTTGCTGTTTGACAAAATGGAATGGGGGGATGATCTCAATTCCTCATCCAGTATTACAGGGTAAGGAACACTGCCCATTTATTTTGCATCTTTATGTAAAGCCCCAGAGCCTGGGGGTCTACCTTCCCTGAAACATGAAGGAACACAGGTTGGCTCCCCATTTTAACGGCAAAACATTCATCATAAGGCACCTGACAAGTTCCTGCTCCCAGAGTATTGCAGTGACTTGGTTAGTCTTGCTGTTCCAGGTCTTGCACTCTATCCTCTCCTCTCACTCCCATCCTTATCATTCCCATCAAAGCCTATCCTTCTCAAAATCCCTCGTCCTTATACCTTTGGTACATTCAACAGCATCTCTTCTCCCTTGTGTTATCCACAGCAACCTGCCAATGACACTAGTATATTCCAACAACTCAGTTTCCCTATTCTACCTTCTCTTCTTGCCTTGTCAGCCCTCAAAACTTTTATCACCTTTTCCAGTCAAGTCTTCTTTTACATAATTCTCCTAGTCCTTCCCACCCTTCACAAAACAATACAATGCATCCTTTTTTAAGCACCGTAAATCACTGTACATATTCTATCTGATTTACTCACTTTACAAGCATATAATGGTGAGCAAATGGAAGAATGAAGATCATAGAACCCATATGTCCAAAGATGTGCAAGATGGTCACATCTCCCCCAGAAAATACATCCTCAAACAGATTATTAGAACTATAATATCCTGGATCACCTCCACAAAGAGGAACACCACAATTAAAAATTTCCAGATCTTTTCTAATGAAGACAAACATCCAAGAACCACATGATTATCAGTTAGAAGATCCCCTCCTTCACTGAGATGGTGAACCCAAGCTAGAAGCATTACAACAAATTTGAGCACAAAAGGGAAATTGGCTAGGCTTAAACTGGCCTGGAAGGACTTACCTATGAACCAATGGTGTTCACAGACCCTCCTCATTCCACAAGGCTTCAAAGTGAGCCATCCTCCTCCTATTACAGGTTTGTAGGCAAGTACTAGGCTAGCTGCCTACCCAGAGTCCCCAGTGAAGGAGAGCTTGGCAGTCAGATCATCCCACATTCCCCAACGGTAGATTCTCATCTGTGAAAAAAGTCCCAACAGACATCAATCTGGAATAGCAGAAAATCTCACGGTTTGTGTGTGTGTTCCAATTTCAAACTCCACTAACTTCTAAAATAATTATTCTTGAGAAGGATCACATTCAGCCAGTCTTTCCCTCACTTCAATTTCTGATTCCTACACTTTTATTAGCTTATCTGACTATCTACTTAAATCTTCTATTCTTTCTTTCCTTTTGTCATTTGACTTTACATAAACTTCCAATGTCTCAATTATTTTAAATCCCTATGAATGCATTTGATTTATATTTTCCTCTCAATTACTGGAAGCCATCTTTTCTGTACAGATACTGAAACCTGAACTGCTTTTAACTGAATAGCTGCAAGGTTGATTTTCTCTTACTTTCTCTAGATTTCTTCTTTGGTAACATGCAGGAAGTGAACTGACTAGCCAGTAAATGAACTTTACCTATACTGTTAACTTTTAATGGCTTTTTATACACTACCTTCATTTTTCACATTGGGAGAGCTCTAATCAAATTGCTGCTTAGTGCAGCCATCTTGGAGATTTCATTTTCAGCCTTCAGTTTTCTATGACTCATCTAGAATCGCTCAGACTTCCAAGAGTGTCTTTCAATTTTTCAAGATACTTTGTAGGTTTTCTTTTTTTTTTTTCTGTGTTGAATTTTGCAGGTTACATGGCATTACTTGGGCTACTTCAGCACTTACATTCAGTGCATTTCTGTGATAATTTCTAGATAATATCAGTCTTATTGTTTACCATTACATAAGATATAGTATTTATATCTGCTTTTGTTGCTTTTCTTCCATGCCAGTCTGCAGCTCTCTGCATTAGCTCACTTTCTCCTGGCTTTATGGTGGCTGTTCTTTGTTTACAATGCTTCATTTTGTGATTATATGCCCCTAGACTGCATAGGTTCATAGGTAGGTAGGTACTAGGCTATCTGCCTGAGGGCATTTATAAGCCTAGCCAGAATGTGCTGGCTTTCCCCGCCCCCTTAGATTAGTTCACTGTGCCTCTGTCCAGCAGAGCCACTGAAGTGATCCCCGGGGTAAACTTTGTTTCCCATCCACTCGTCAAGGTTTCTCTTGAAGAGCGTTAGCGAGGAGCTCTGCCTAATGTAGATTGGAATCTTGTTACAAAGTATGGGAAGTCTCTGGGTCAGGAATCTATCCCTCCAGCACGTCCTATTTATTGTTGTGGTAAGGTTTAGATCCCTAGAGCATGTGGCTCGAGGGGATAAGGTTTTCTTTAAGTGGAGTATGCCCATGAATTCTGGGTTGGACATAGCCTTGTATGTCAGACAGAGATCACCTATGAGTAGGCGGTATGCAACAGAGTACAGCTGGAGTTTCTTCAGTCAAGCTGCATAGTGCATCTGTTTGAGGCCAGTGATCCTGTTGGGAAGGTACTTCTGTGGTCTTTCCAGCTGTTGCAGGAGTCTTGTAAGGTACATCCCAAATGGGGCGTTGTACTCTATGATGGTTCTGATGAGTAGAGGGGCACAATGACCTCTTTTGATCTGGATACGAACCCTTTTGTGATTAGGTGGGCCACGTAGAAAGATTTTCTAACCACTTGGCAATGTGATTATCAAAGGAGAGATTACTATCTACTTGGGTCCCCAGATCCCTTATTACGTTTTCCGTATTTAGGGGACTACCACCTATGTGGTAGTTTGTGAGTATTTGTTTTTTCCAAAGGGGATGACTACGCACTTTTTGGCATTTAGCTTGAGGCCATGATTTTGACACCAAGTATCAGTCTCAGTGAGACTCTTTTGTAGGATGTCTGTGTCAGCCGGAGAGTCAATTATAGCTCCTAGTTTGCAGTCGTCTGCGAACTTGGTCAGCCATAGTCCTCCTGTGCTTGCCTGTACCTCTGAGAAGTATATGCCGAACAGGAGGGGTCCTAGGACTGAGCCCTGGGGAATGCCACTTGTAACCCATTTAGAGTCAGACCTAGCTCCCACAACTCTCACCATGTGGGTTCTGTCCATGAGCCAGTTGGCAACCCATCTTGTGACATAGGGGTTTATGTTCAGGCTGGTGAACTTGTATATAATACCAGAATGGGGAATGGTGTCGAAAGCCTTTGCGAGGTCTAGGTAGGGTGCGTGTACCACCATTCCCTTGTCTATAACCTTGGTAACTGTCTGAAAGAAGTCTACCAGGTTTAGGAGGCATGATCTGCCCTTAAAGCCGAACTGGGTAGGGTCCAGTGTTTGGA
Source organism: Protopterus annectens (assembly GCF_019279795.1). Lineage (NCBI taxonomy): Eukaryota > Metazoa > Chordata > Ceratodontiformes > Protopteridae > Protopterus > Protopterus annectens. The sequence continues at coordinate 803,570,703 of NC_056725.1, forward strand.
GGTTCCCAATTTCTCCGTTAATGAGTTCCATGATAATGCACTCCATAGCCTTGCAGATAGTGATAGGGTGATAGTTCCTGGGGTCTGTTGTGGTTCCACCTTTGAGGAGCAGAATAACTGCTGCTGTGCATCACTCTGTGTATGTAGCCTGTGGAGAGGCTGAGTTTGAACAGTGTGTTTAGGTGAGGGGTTAGTTCGCCTTTGAGCTCATGTAGGACGCAGCATGGGACACCATCTGGTCCCACTGATGCTGTGTTTTTGGCTTTGGAGAGGGCTGTTTTAACCTGAGTGTCTGTGATTTCAGGGGCTCTACATTCTTCTGGTATGGCAAGAAGACACTGTAGGACTCACCACGAAAATGGACTTGGTTAGATTTTGTACCTTATGTTATACATATGTACATCGTATATTTTTTATATTATGTATTGTCCATGTTATGTACTCTTTTATATGTATTTTTATATTATGCTTTTGTATTATATTATTGTTTTATTTATGAGGTTTTATGCCTCTACTGTAGTATGTTTTGTTGTGCTTTATTAAGTGTAGGCATACACCATGCTTTAATGTCACTTAGGACAACATTTTGTTATATGCGGTCCTAAGTTATTTTATTATTACTATAATCACAATCATTCCTATTCTTATTAATATTTATATGCTTTATTTTTGTATAAGCATATTAAGAAAGTGATAGGAGTGTCGTATATCCAAAATAGGTTGTGCTTTATATGATATTTTATTGTGGTTGAGTTATGCCTACGGAATTGTAGGTTTTTGTATAGAAAGAAATGGTTGATTATTGGTATATACCTTTATATACGTTTACAGACAGATTGGATAATTGTTTAATTAATTAATTAACTCTTCTAGCTGTATTTAAACTGAGTGGTTTTACTTGAATGTAGATCTGAGGAAGCGTACGTTGTGGTACGCGAAAGCGCTTATCCTGTTTCTTGCATCTGGAATAAATCATTCTGTTTTGGAAGATTGATCTGTGGTCTTTTTGACTAACTATTTGACTCTTTTTCATGGTGAGTCCTACAGTGTCTTCTTGCCAATATATTTTTTCTCATTCACGTGGAGACTCTGTGTGTGTTGCGGTATTTTTTTGCAAATGTTCTTCTCCATTATTTACCGCACCACCCCACGAAATGGCTAATGTTTCAATTGAGTTACCGTTTAATCCGGAGACGAGGACTTATGGTGAGAAATGGAATCACATTACCAAGCATGCCAACAATCCTTTATTGGCTCTGGATTTACAGCTTCCAGCTATGATTCGTGAAAGCAGTAACATTGATAACGTTGAACAGTTTCATACCTTAACAAGGGAATTAGAGAATGATTTGCTTAAGTACCAACGGTTTGTTTGGCAGCGCAAGCATATGGAAGCTTGCATTCACTTTAAGATTGTCCCCAGAGGCATGAGGGTGTTGCGTATGCCTACGTATGGGGACAGTCACCCTGATTTACTTAAACAATGACAAGAACTTAACCTTGATCTAAGCTTCAAGTATATGAAACTTATCATAAATTACTTTTCCCCATTGGAAGAAGAGTTACTAGTTAAAATAGAACTTTTGAATCAAGAGATACGAGAACATTTTACTAATGAACTGTGCTTGAATAAATTAGATCATTTGTACATGCAGGTACAATCTTATAGCGATAGGTTACAGTTAACCAAACATCGCAAGCTCCAAAGAGATTACAGAGATTTCTCCTTGGGCAATGTATTTGTTTGGCCGAGACGTCCTAATTCTAATGAGGGTGATGCTAGGTTACATCATCATTCTACGTCCACTGACAATACGCTTACTACCGTGATAGCTGGCATTCCATTGGAAGCAAGAACAGAGACAAATACTTTTAGTACTAGCTCCGATGGAGCTTTTGTTACTCCGCCTGAAGAGATATTAGTTACAGCAACTGGTTCTTTGGCTCACACTCCTTTACCCAACCAAGAGGCTAACCAGAATCAGATGGTGCACCATCAAAAGGGAGCTAAACCAAAAGTCTTTTTGTCTGATAAAGGCACTTGCATTCCTTTTTTACCTCTCCCAGTGAAGACACAGAAGCACCTGAGAGGTCGATCCAACAGCTGGGATCGAAGGAAAATGAAGTACTCAGATGACAGCCCTCAACACAAAGGCGTCGTCGGAAACAGTAAAGAACTTATGTTTTAATGTATCTAATTTTGTTTTATCTGATTCAGATGTCAGCTTACTTAATAGAGGGCTTACGTTTATTCCCTCTCGAGGTAGCAGTCTACATGAACTCTGTGTAGATCTTAGGATGTTTGGAAGAAATGTGGCACTGAAACTTTACTTTAAGGATAAAACTCGATCCAATGCATGTATTTTTGATATGCCTGATCAGTGTAAAATGAAAAGTGTCCCCCCCCCCGCTGCCTATGCACATTGAGTGTTTTATAAAATTATGTGAAGATGATCTATACGATTATTTTTACAATAGTAATAAGAGGAAGTGTAGATATTTTAATATGAGTAAAAGCGAGAAAGATTCTTTGAAATCTCTGTCTGAAGCTAGCACTTTGACTATTAGACCAGCGGATAAAGGGGGTGGGATCGTTCTTCTTGAAACTGAAGATTATGTTACTAGCATGTGTGATATGCTCAGTGATGCCAAGACTTACGTACCAATTACAATGAGTAAGCTGAATGATATTCATAAGATTATAGAAGATTCTCTGTTCGATATGTTAATGTGTCAACAAATTACTAAATGATTTTTTTCATAAAGATCATGTTCGGATTCCAGTGATTTTGTACCTTATGTTATACATATGTACATCGCATATTTTTTATATTATGTATTGTCCATGTTATGTACTCTTTTATATGTATTTTTATATTATGCTTTTGTATTATATTATTGTTTTATTTATGAGGTTTTATGCCTCTACTGTAGTATGTTTTGTTGTGCTTTATTTATTAAGTGTAAGGATACACCATGCTTTAATGTCACTTAGGACAACATTTTGTTATTATGCGGTCCTAAGTTATTTTATTATTACTATAATCACAATCATTCCTATTCTTATTAATATTTATATGCTTTATTTTTGTATAAGCATATTAAGAAAGTGATAGGAGTTTCGTATATCCAAAATAGGTTGTGCTTTATATGATATTTTATTGTGGTTGAGTTATGCCTACGGAACTGTAGGTTTTTGTATAGAAAGAAATGGTTGATTATTGGTATATACCTTTATATACGTTTATAGACAGATTGGATAATTGTTTAATTAATTAATTAACCCTTCTAGCTGTATAAACTGAGTGGTTTTACTTGAATGTAGATCTGAGGAAGCGTACGTTGTGGTACGCGAAAGCGCTTATCCTGTTTCTTGCATCTGGAATAAATCGTTCTGTTTTGGAAGATTGATTTGTGGTCTTTTTGACTAACTATTTGACTCTTTTTCGTGGTGAGTCCTACAGTGTCTTCTTGCCAATATATTTTTTCTTATTCACGTGGAGACTCTGTGTGTGTTGTGGTATTTTTTTGCAATTATTCTTCTGGTATGGTTACGGGCCCCTTTTGGGGGTGAGAGGGGGGTGAAGTTTGCAATTAACCTGTCTGCCAGGATGTTGGCGATATCGGTCGGTTCAGTGTATTTTGTGCCATTCTGTACTAACTCCGAGCAGATCTGAGCATTGCCACTTAGATTCTTGACATAGCTAAAGAATGCCTTGTGGTTATCTTTGGAGTCCTTGACAATTTTTCTTTCGAAGCTCACCTTGGATGATTTTATGAGGTATCGTAGTTTCTTGCCGATACTGATGAGGGATGTCTTCCCTTCTTGGGATTTTACTCTTTTTCTGTACTAGTTTCCTCCTTCTATTGTATAGCTTATGGCATGGGTCCACCAAACTGGTTTCCTTTTCTTGGAGGAGTGAGTCTTGGTTTTGCTTGTGATAGCATGATCCATGCATTCTTGTAGGTGCCTGTCCTACTTGAGATATTTTCTTAAAGACACACAGTCTACGTTAGCATTATTCATGGCCTTTGTTTATTGGCAGTGCTTTGTACAGTTAATGCACCTTCCTGGGCATTCAGTTCACTGTTGTAGTCGCCTTTGGGTTTGACATTCCCACAGTCTTCTATAGTGGCAGAAACGGTTCCACTACAAATGGACAAGTTTGCACTGATTACAGCCACAGCCAGACAAAAGAAATCATTAGAACAAGTTTCAACCAGATAAAAAAATAGGACTTTTGGATGGGGGCAAGGGCCCTTGAAACCTCCATGTGGGAAGTTAATATCCAACACATCTTTCTTATGTAGGTATACAATGTCTAAGATCGCACAACCTCAGAGAAGACTGAAAATCCCAATATCTTTGGGCTGATTGTAGGGACACACACAAACTGCAGTGGCTGTGATTCTCAACAGAAAACAGTGTTGCAGCTCAGAAAAGTCTACTTGATGAGATTAAACCTTGTGCAGATTACACCTGACCAGGCAGGGAAGCTGGCGGAGACTGCAACCTAATAGATTCACAAGTGCTTACACTAGGCTATTGATCCATGAAGCTCTTTGGATGCCTAGCCATTCTAATGAAGTTTTTAGCCCTTATACTTTAAGTATAAATAACTACCACACTAGCAGAACATTCATACATTAGCCCCCTATCCATGAAGGTCAAGGATGCTAAAGGAAAGGTGAATTTTAGCCTACCCATCCCATTCATACGTATTATGTTTACTTTGTTTTACGTACAGAGGAAGAAGATTTCAAAGAAGTGATATTCTCTGTGATTCACATCTATCCCCACCAACATATTTATGTTGCAAGAGACTTGGATCACTTGATGATGATAATGACCAATGATGCAATGGTTTTACACAGTCACATTCAGTATTTTATGAATCAGCAACATATGCTGCCAGAATTTCAACATTTGGCTTTTTAACTCTGGCTGTTCTGCATTTAGAAATGCTCTTAACTACTGTTCAGTAGATAAAGCCTACTAGCTAAATTTTCTGCAGTTATGGTCATTTTGCAGTCTGCATATTACATGTACTTTGTCTCATGCCCCAGGGCACAGCTTAAAAAAGGATTAGTTTGGAATGGTCTGTCTGTAAAGTCACAACAATAAGTTAATAAAATAATTCCAGCTCAAAGTAGAGCCTCACTGAGAATAAATGTATATGTTTACTGATAACAAATGCCAGCATTTATCTGTCGGATGGAATCCTGCACCCACTTAATAGTCCCTTTATTCATTACTGCTCTAAATTGTGGGCATACCTCTCAACCTATAAACATCAAAAATCTGGACAAAGGCACATGAAAAGCAGGTACAACTGGTCAAAAATGTGAACGCTATTTGCATACATAATTATGTAACCCCCACCCACCTCAATGGAATTGTGGGACATCAACATTCAAATGCAAATTGAAGAACAGACCAACTATTAAACACAAAATATAACCAGAATATTGTTTTACTTCTATTAACATCTGAGCTTGTATCAAACTTTGAACTTGTACAAAATTAAAATGCAATTTTCTTTTATGAAAATAAAATTAACTGCTAGTAACCTGTTATTCTAACAGCATTCTAAGTTTATAAAGAAAATATTTTAAACCTGTCCCTATTTTTTGGGTCTTTGCTGCCCCTCCCCCCATTATTTAAGGCTTTATCCAGATTTCTTGTGTCATAGGAATATGAGAAGTATACTCCCCCAAACTAAAACATTCACTTAACTCTTAAGCCAAGTTTATTTTAATAACTAGAATACTTTTTACTCCAGCAAAGAATGAAAGGGATCTTAAACTATGCAAATGAGGTAGGGCATACAAGAGTAAATTATATTGTGAGCAAAATGCAATTGCATTTGTTGTTTACATTACTTTTTTTTATTATTCTACACTGGAATAATCAATAGGTCCTTACATCTGGAGCTTTTATGCCGGCCCAGCATCTCCAATGAAAATGGACTCTAGCCCAACCCGACTTTCCTAGTAAAATCGCCCACAAATAACCTCTCAAGAAACCAAAGCTTTCCATTTCCTATTTGTGAGCTCAACTTTGTTCATTTAAATACACTTCTACTATAAAAGCATCACATTTCCTGCTTATCCCCTTATAAAAAAATATTGTCATCTCAAACTAAACATGAACCAACCATGCAGTTCTACTAACTACAGCAAAAGATGGGATCAAAACACCACCTAAAAATGACATACTGCACCATAGCAAGTAAAACACTACCACAGCTTTCAATCTTGTGTCTGTAAAATGTGGAACACTACATCTCATTATGAGGACCAAATGAGCAAAATGTAGAATATGTACAAACAACTTCAACCAGGAAGCACACCAGATGGTTACAATGTGTTTGTTGTTTACTAGTAAGATGTTATTTTTCTGAATTAGTATGACTCTATAGATTAGTACATTACCAGACAAATTACTATTTTAATGTCTGTTCCCATATAATATTAAAAAGAACAGTACTCATTTTAAAAGCTACAGAAAAAGGTCAGAGACCGAGAAATAAGACATTACACAGTATTAGGCTTGTGTTCATGTAGCCCTGAAAAAGCCGCTTCCCTCCAACCTCGTTCATCAAACGATGTATTCTCAGCATTACAGTTCCCCCATCTCCCAAGCGAACTTTTGGCAAACAGTGGAGAACTTCAATTTCACTGCAGTTCCCAGAATTCCCCATGGAAGGCACTATGGTTTCAGATGGTGGTGTCTTCCAGGAGTTGCAGTTTATTTGTATGGTTAGTGCTGCGGATATGAATTGAACTGGCCTAGATTGAAGACTACAGTTTATATTTTCTTCTAGAACTGGCAAATTTTTTAACATCCCATTTCACAACTCATTCACTTTACCCTTTGTAAATCCCCTACCTGTCACTGTCTGATGGTGTCCGGTTCAAGTTGTCTTTTAATTTGAGAGCATATGTCAGCTCTGAAACTGGGAAGTGGCATGGGTTATCAAATCCAGACTTAAAAAAGACAACTGAAACATCCATTAAATGTTGAGCTGCCTGGTATTTAATCAGTTTTACACTAATTAATAAATTGTGAAGCGCTTATTTTTAAACTGTAAAGTGAAGAATGTTGAGTGGTGCTGAGCTCTCGTACATGCTAACACAGAAACATTGTACTTGATCTTTCCTCACAGAAAATAAATGCAAAAACAAAAAGTAAATAACTTTTAGTTATGTACTCACCATAACTTCAGATGTTTGGGATCCATCTCGCCTACATTCTGACTGATGGGTTCGGAGCCGATCCCTCGGCTCCGACTCGGCACGCTTATGCTATAGAGCGAGGCCTCTAATTGGCTGAGCTATCTTTATCCCAGGATGCACCACCACTAATCCCCCCAGATCTTGTTTGTCCGCATTCATGCACACATGCACAGCTTGTATATATAACATTGTTAGATGTTCCAAGATGAAACAACAGGATTCGGACCTTCTGATATCCTCTGATCTCCAAGGAAGGGGGAAGGAGGGTGGGTTATTAGGAATGTAGGTGAGATGGATCCCAAACATCTGAAGTTATGGTGAGTACATAACTAAAAGATGTTATGTGATCCTATCTCGCCTACATTCTGACTGATGGGACAGCGTCCCTAGCACCTAAATCCCGGGTGGTTCATTGGAAAACACTCCTGAGCACTGTGGAACCAAATGAAGCTCGTCCTCTAGATGCCACATCTAATTTGTAGTGAGAAATGAAGGTGTGCGGGAAGACCATGTAGCGCAGCACAAATGTCACCAATAGCAAGCTTAGAATGAAATGCTACCGAAGTAGCCATAGCCCTTGTAGAATGAGCCTTGACAGAGGTGGTAAGCTATTTGTTAGAATAAATATAAGCTTGAGTAATACAGTCCCTGATCCATTTGGCAATAGTGACCTTTGTGGCAGCGTTGCCCAATTTGTTTTCTGCAAAGGATACAAACAACTGATCTGTTTTCCTTGATTGTTTGGTCCTATCTAAATAAAAACGTAACTGTCTGTGGACATCTAGTGTGTGGAAAATAAACTCCGCTTTATTGGAGTATTTTGGGAAAAAAACTGGAAGCTCTAACGATTGTTGCAAGCATAAAGTAGAACAAACTTTAGGAACAAAAGAAGGATTTGGTCTGAGGGATACCCTGTCTGTATGAAAAACCAAGTACGGGGGTTTCACTGACAAAGCTTGAAGTTCTGAAACCCTTCTGGCTGAAGTAATCGCCACTAGAAAGGCGGTCTTCCATGATAGAAACTTCAGGTCACAGGTAGCTGCCGGTTCAAAGGGAAAAGAAGTTAAGGCACGCAACACTATATAGAGATCCCATGGAGGTGCAGGATGAGAAATCGGAGGTCTTAATAGAGCAGCACCTTTCAAGAAGGTCTTACACAATCTGTTGCTCATTAAAGGTGGGTCTATGGATTCATGAAAATTAGAAATTGCTGCCAATTGTACTTTGATGGTAGAAACTGAAGAGCCTTGATTGAAAAGAGAGGTCAGGAATTTTAGTACTTCTGCCACGGGAGTAGAAATGGGGTCCATGCCCCGGAGATGAGCCCAAATAGCAAACCTTTTCCATTTGCTAGAATACAGTTTCTTTGTAGCAGACTTGTGGGCTGAAGATAATATGTGCACAACATCTGGATCCAGTGTATGACTCCTGACTATTGTCGGAAGAGGAGGAGCCAGGCCGTCAATTTTAAGGTGTGTAGGGACTGGTGTAATAGTCCCGACTGATGAATCAGTAGGTCTGGGACCTGGTCCAGGAACCATGGACCTTCCAGAGCATGTTTCCGAAGATAGGGAAACCACACTTGACGAGGCCAGTAAGGAGCAATTAAGATCATCTTGCTCCTTAAGAGAGATGCCTTTTGAATCACCCTGGGGAGGAGAGGAACTGGAGGGAAGGCATAAAGCAGGCCGGTGGGCCAAGGATGGACTAATGCGTCCATGGGGCTCTTCCCCGGAGCCGGGGTTAGGGAGAAAAATTCTTTGCACTTCGCATTCAGAGGAGTCGCGAAGAGGTCGCAACACGGAACTCCCCATTCGCTGAAAATCTGCCTTGTAACTGTCATATTCAGAGACCATTCGTGAGGAGAGAGGATGGTTCTGCTCAACCTGTCGGCTATGACATTGGACTTGCCCGGTATGCGAGTAGCCACTAGGAAGCGTTTGGTCGAGACTGCCCATTCCCAAACTCTCATGGCTTCTCTGCAAAGAGGATAGGATCTGGTCCCTCCCTGTTTGTTCAGGTACCAGACAACTGACATGTTGTCTGAGTGAACAGCAATTACGCCCTGAGGGAGATAATCGTGAAGGGCTTGAAGGGACAGGAGTACTGCCCTCATTTCTAGGATGTTGATGTGAAGAGGGGTCTCTTCCGGGTGCCATTTGTCTTGGACTGACCTGCCCAGGGAATGCCCCCCCCCACCCCATCCGGGAGGCATCCGTGGTCAAAGTAGCCACCGGAGGAGGAAGAACAAAGGGTCGTCCCCAATCCAAATTGGAGGACACTAGCCACCAGCGAAGGTCCCGTTTGCAAGATTCCGTGATCCATATGAGGTGATTGAGAGGGAGTTCCTGAAAGGACCACTGAGTTGAAAGAAGCCACTGGAGGATTCTCATGTGCAACCTTGCCAAGGGAACTAGCAGAACCGTGGCAGACATGGATCCCAATAGCTGCAGGACCATTCTGGCTGGGGCTTTGGACCTGGGGAGTAAGGCTCAAACTTGATTTTGAATGGTTTGAATTCTGTCTGTAGGTAGATAGACCCGCATCTGGTTTGAATCTATCTCTACCCCTATGAATCTTATTCTTTGAGATGGCCGCAACACAGACTTTGGCCAATTGAAGGTGATTCCAAGGAATTGCCCAGTGATATAGTGGCTTGTAGGCTCCGCAGAAGTAGATGCTTGGAGGTGGCAGTTAGGAGCCAGTCGTCTAGGTACGGAAACACCTGGAATCCTAGACTTCTCAGGTGAGCAGTCACTACTGCCAAGCATTTGGTGAACACCCTGGGGGCTGTGGTGAGACCAAAGGGCAGCGCACGGAACTGAAAATGACTGCCTCCTAGGCTGAAGCGCAGATGTCTCCTGGATGTTTGATGTATTCTGATATGATAATACGCGTCCTTGAGATCTATGGAGCAGATCCAAACACCCTTCTCCAACAATGGGAGAATGGTTTGTAGAGTGACCATTCGGAACTTGGACTTCCTGACTGAACGGTTTAGGATGCTTAGGTCCAAAATGGGCCTCAAGTCCCCGGTCTTTTTTGGCACCAAAAAGAATCTTGAGTAAGTCCCTAATCCGATCTGGTCTGCGGGGACCGGTTGGATGACTCCTTTTTGCAGCAGCTTTGAAATTTCTGAGGCTGCGGTATCCCGTTGACTGGGTGGCGGGTCCGGGATTTTTTTGGACTGGGGGGGGGGGGGCGAGAGAATGGGATGGAGTAACCTCCGGCGATAATCCGAAGCACCCATCGGTAGTGAGTGATCCCTTCCCAGGCCTTCAGGTGCTTCGAAAAACGACCCCCAACTGGCTCGGGAGCAGCACAGCTGGGCAATCCCTCAGGGACTATGAAAGGCTGAAGAGCCATGAAAGGACTCGCGGTCTCCAGTGTTGCAAGGGCCTCTGCCGCCTCTGGGACGGCGTCTTCCGGATGAATTTCTCCCTCCTCTGCCTCTGGAGGGGGAACCTTCCTGCTGAGAGGGGTAAGACTTCTGAGATCTACGGAACCACATCTTCCCTCCTCTTTTAGCCTTGGGATAAGGCCGAAAGGGAGGGGAAAATCATGCCCCTACGGCAGTCAGAGTCTTACCCTCCTGTTCACAGTGGGTAAGTGTGTCTTTTACCTTGGGTCCAAACAGGGAGGACCCATCAAAGGGGGCGTCGGCAAATGAAGACTTAAAGGCCTCCGTGAAATGACACAGGCGGAGCCAGGCTTGTCTCCGTAGAGCAATGCCTGTACCTGCCGCTCTACTCGCCCCTTCGGCCGCATACGAAATGAGCCTCATGGACGAGTTTGAAATGGACGACATTGTAGCCAGCTGAGATCCAACCGTCTGGGCCAGCTCCTCAGGCAGGTTACCCATGAGGGTATCGGATAGCTCCTTAATCAGATCCCTCTGAAATCTCGTAAAGTGCGTCAGGTAGTTCAAAGACCTCAGTGTAAAGGCCGCTGAACTAAGGGTGCGCTTACCGTACCGATCCATGCTCCTAGACTCCTTATTAGGAGGATGGACGGACGTAGAAGCCTCTGCTACATCTTGCTGGGTAGCAGATGCCACCACCATAGCATCTACAGCCACACCTTTCATAAGGAACTCTCTATCCGGGGGCGCCGAGAGAAATTTGTTTGGACGAGCGGGCACCGGTTCCACAGAGTCTGGGTGTTCCCATGCCCTTCGACAGATCAAATCCAAGAGCTTGTCCAAGGGCGGAGACACCCAGGAGGCGGAGGGCTGAGCCCCGAAGGCCGTCAGGAACACCGACTCATCAGCAGAGGGATGTTTGGACTGCCAGCCGCCTCGTTGTTTTAGGGCTTCTAGGATGTCTACAAAGGAGACATCATCCAAGGACGACTTGGGGGACCCCTCTGCATCATCGAGATCAGCGTCGGATGTCAAAGACTCGTCAGGGGAGTCAACGTGCTTCCTCTTGCACGTTCTCTTCCAGGGAGGTTCCTCCGAAGAGGCTTCAGAAGGACCTCCAGGAGGGGGAGAAACCCCAGCGGGGGTAACCTGAGGCCCAGGGGCTCCGCTGTCTACTGACAGGGGGACTGCCAACGACCCAGTCTCCAAATGTAGGGAAGGAGCTGGGGAAATTGTGGAGGTAGCCAAGGAAGATTTGGCTAAAGCACTCCTCAAAGCCCTGAAGGCGGGACCACCAGAATCCTGGGAGGGTCCCCCCTCCGTGGCCACGACAGTGGACGGTACTCCCGCCGACGCACCAAGAGGGAGACTTGGGACCGAAAGCATCAATCCCGAAGCCTCCCCCCCAGGGCCGAAGGAAGAAGTCCGTGCACTGAACTCCGACCCAAGAGCCGGAGTAGGAGCAAGGGTCGGGCCTGACCCTAACACCTCCACTGGTTCCACTAGCACCTGCTCCAACGGTGCCGAAGCTGTTGGAGGAGGAAATACAGTAGGGGGGTGGACCATCGGCTCCGAAGCCAAATGGGCTGGAGCCGAAACCATCTTTTGGAACACCGGAGACTGGAAGAGTCGAAGGAGCACCCTGTCGATGTCCGAATCAGACATCTTGGATGATCTCGAGGATACCGATCGGGCCCGAACCGATTTCTCCATCGGCTCCGAAGGGCTCGGGGACCGGCTCCGAAATGACTCAACAATTATCGGCTCCGAGGAAACTTTTAAGGAAATTTCCCTCGGTGCCGATAAGGACTTCGGCTCCGAGGGGGAAGAGTCTGAGCCGATGACCCTTATCGGCTCCAATATCAGTGGAGCCGATGAGGGTGACACGCCTCTCGATGCGCCAGGCCTCGGCTCAAACCAGAGGGGTCGAGGCTGGAGGCATCGAGGCAGACCATTCCGACCTCGGCTCCGAAGTCCGTGGAGCCGATGGAGAAGTCTGCTTAGTTTTCTTAGCGGTCGGTTCCGACTGACTGGTCGGAGCCGACGCTTTCCTCTTTAGAAGGAGACGGAGAGGAAGATAAAGCCTCCTCGAAGGAAGGCTTGATTAATCCTTTGAGGATTAATTTGTTTTTCCTCTCCTGGAGGACTCTGGAAGAAAACGCATGGCATACACTGCACGATTCTTGCAGATGTTTTGCACCTAGACAATAGACGCACGAGGAGTGGTCGTCCGTAATGGACATTTTGAAGCCACACCTCGTGCACTTTTTAAACCCGGAAGGTTTATGCTCTTTAGACATAATCAGGCTAAAATAGATAACCACAAGTAAACAGCAAAGGTTTTGACACACAAGAACCAAAATATATATGCCACTGGATTAGTGTTAAATATTTAAACTAAAGAACTTTTTTTTTTTTTTTTTTTTACACACAAGATTGAAAGAGAAAGGGAGAAAAAGAGGGTCAAGACCCTCTAACTTAAACGGGTACTTGACCCACACACAACTACTAAGGTAGCAGTAATCACAGGGGAAGGCCCCTCTAACTTAAACGGGAACCTTCTCTGACAGGAAAAAACACGAAAATTTCAACCAATTTCCACAAAAAACACTCGTACACAAAGAATAGCCGTTAAAACAGCTTTTGGTTTTAAATGAAGCAAATACTGACAGGAAAAAAGCCTAATAATAGTACTTAGCCCAGCCAATGTTGAGACCACGTCCAAGCTCTGTAAGCAGCAAACGAGATCTGGGGGATTAGTGGTGGTGCATCCTGGGATAAAGATAGCTCAGCCAATTAGAGGCCTCACTCTATAGCATAAGCGTGCCGAGTCGAAGCCGAGGGATCGGCTCCGAACCCATCAGTCAGAATGTAGGCGAGATAGGATCACATAACATCTACTGTGTTTGTATGGCTTGAGGATGCATGATCATGCTGTTATGTCTAAAGTAGTGATTTCTGTACTTTTCCCACTGTAATAAGTATTGCCCTTGTCCAGCTTTAATAGGAAATAAAATTTGGTATGGAGGCTAAGGGTTAACCTCCCAGATAAAAGGTGTAGGGTTTGATTCTGACCTTACGGTGAAATATTAGTGTCAAACTTGTTTTGAAAATTCTGTTTTTTTTTTATATGTTTTATTTGTTTTTAAAATGTTGACAAGTTGTGGTGAAGGAAGCACCATGCACGGAGATCAGCTGTTATAGGTAATCAGTTGCTCGCAACAGCAGATTATCTCAGTAAATAGTTAAAGTATTAACAGAAGCAAAAGCTCCCAATTTTCAAAGGTTTTCTTCTTTTCTTTTTGTTTTGTGGGCATTACTTATCTGCTGGCAGGTTTATCTGTGGGCAGAGATATACAATCTGATCACATAAAACAATTATTCATTTTTATCAATGCAGTCTGTCCTGGTAAGGAGTAAATAAGTGGGTGACTCATCAAGCATGCCCCTGCACACTAATTACATTGTGGGAAACACTGGTGATGACATCACTGTACTTAAAAAAAATGTTAATAAAATAAGAAAAGAAATAAGGAATTGAAGAAGCCACTCGGAAATTCGCACACCCCATTATTTTGCCTAAAAACTGGTAAATTACACGGAATTCGGTACGGTTGAGAGGTATGACTGTGGGGGCAGGTTAGACATGGCATGTGAACCTGCATTAACAGTCACATTTAATTGTTGTAATATTATGACACACTAGAACACCAGAGTTAGCCACTAAACACTGGCTCTAAGTGATCTGATTGCACTGTCTAATGCTCACGTGATACCCCAACTCATGTCAAAACAGAAAAAAAAACAGTGGATGAATATGACAACCACTGGAGCACCTCTATTTTACATTCCCAAACTTCTGGGTATATGTTGCTGTTGTACCTAGTGGAAATAAGAAGTTATGTACTCACCATAACGTTCCATCTGAGTAGGTAGATTCATTTGTCTGCAACCTGTGGGTCTTGGATCCGATATCGGATCCGAGCCGGCAACTTGTTCAAGCTAATGGATCTGAGCTCCTAGCTCCTCCCCTCACCCATAATCCCCTGCTAACCCTCTATGACCTCAGATCGAGTTTGCCCCTCAATATATACCCAAAATGGGTATCCAACTAAGATAGATCCGAAGAAGGTCAGGGGGAAGGAGGGGGGGATGGTTGCAGACAAATGAATCTACCTACTCAGATGGAACGTTACGGTGAGTACATAACTTCTTAATCTGAAGTAGGGAGTTTGTTTGTCAGCAACCTGTGGGACAGAGTTCCCAGCTACCTGAACCTTGGGTGGCCATCATGGAAGGATATTGCGAAGCACCGCAGAGCCAAAAGATGCTCTCCCTCTAGAAATCACATCCAGTTTGTAGTGGTTAATAAAGGTATGAGATGAAGCCCAAGTGGCTGCCGAACAAATATCCAATGGGACTCTAGACTTGAAGGCCGCAGAAGTAGAGATGGAACGAGTGGAATGTGCGCGAACTCCTTCAGGTGCGGGTCTCCCAGAGGCTTGGTACGCTAATAGGATACATTGAGAAATCCAACGTGATAGAGATACTTTTGATATTGCTTTCCCCAAATTAAATTTGGCAAAGGAAACGAACAGCTGGTCGGATTTGTCTATGACCAGCTGTTCTATGAGTATAAAAGCGTAGCTGCCTATGAACATCTAATGAGTGCAGCTTGTACTCTCCTTTATTCTGATAGGGAAGAAAACCGGTAAATTTATGGATTGATTTATATTGGTTTCTGATGCTATTTTGGGAAGAAAAGAGGGATTGATCCTGAGGTACACTCTCTGTCTGGGTGAAAGATCAAATAAGGAGGCTTCACAGAAAGAGCTTGAAGCTCCGAAACTCTTTTTGCAGAAGTGATGGCTACAAGGAATGCTGTTTTCCAGGACAAGAATTTGAGATCTACTGAAGCAGCGGGTTCTAAAGGTGGAGCAGTCAAGGCTTGAAGAACTAGTGAAAGATTCCACGGTGGTACGGACTTCTTTTATAGGGGGTCTAAGCAAGAAGGTGCCCTTAAGAAAGGTTTTACACAACTTGGCCAACATCAAAGGCCGTGTATCATGTCCCACATGGTAATGTGAGACGGCTGCCAATTGCACTTTGACGGTTGAGCAACTAGCGCCTTCCTGAAAAAGTTCGGTTAGGAAGTCTAATATGGACGGAAAAGGAGCCTAAAGGGATCTAGATCAAGACGCTCCGCCCAGATGGAGAAATTTCCATTTACTGCGGTACACTTTCCTGGTGGAAGGCTTATGTGCTGCCACAAGGACGGCTTTGACTGGTGAAGAGATACCGGGAGTCCTAACTAGGAGTGGAACAGGAGCAACCAAGCTGTCAGTTTCAGATTGTCCAGATTTGGGGTCGGTAAGTCAGACGGATGGGAGATTAGATCCGGACTGGGATCCAGAATCCAAGGAGGATTCACTAGGTGAGACCACAGGTAAGGGAACCAAATTTGCCGAGGCCAGAATGGGGCAATGAGGATCATCCTGCTCCCCAACCGCGAGGCTTTCTGTAAGAGTTGCAGCATCAGGGGTAGAGGAGGATAGGCATAAAGTAGACCGGGTGGCCAAGCATGCACCAGAGTGTCTCTTGGAGTTTCCCCTGGAGGGGGAATCAGAGCGAAGAAATTGCTGCATTTGGTGTCTGAGGGAGACGCAAAAAGATCGCAGCAGGGTTGCCCCCATATTGCGAATATCTGCTTCGCTACTAGTGGATTGAGAGACCACTCGTACGGGGTAAGAAGGGTGCGACTGAGTTTGTCTGCTAGGATGTTGGTCTGCCCCGGAATGTGCGTTGCAATCAGAAAGCAGTTGGTGGAGATCGCCCATTCCCACACTCTCATGGCTTCGCGGCATAGAGGGCAAGATCTGGTTCCCCCCTGTTTGTTGATGAACCAGACAACCGACATGTTGTCCGACTGAATTGCAATCGATCCTATGGGGAGGAGATTCTGATGTGCTTGCAACGCATACAGCACCGCTCTCATCTCCAGAACGTTGATATGCAGGGAGGTCTCTATCGTTCCACGTGCCTTGGACCATCCTGCCTGAATAATGCCTCCCCCCCACCCGAGGCGGGAGGCATCCGTGGTCACAGTGGCGAGAGGGGGAGAGGTGCAGAAGGGACGGCCCGTATGGAGGTCCGAAGCATGGAGCCACCATAATAGAGCCCTCCTGCAAGCCTTGCTGATAGCAATGGGGTGGTGAAGAGGAAAGGACAGAAAGGACCATTGCACTAGAAGGGTCCATTGCAGTACCCACATGTTCAGACGGGCGCATGGAAGGAGCGTAATCGCTGCCGCCATTGAGCCCAGTGCCCTCAGGACCAATTCCGCTGGTGGGGTCTCTGACTGGAGGATAGCCCGCACATAGAGTTGCAAATTCCGAAGTCTCTCGGACGTTAGAAAGGCTTGTAGCTCTCTGGTGTCTATTCTGGCTCCTATGAATTCTATGACTTGTGTCGGGGCCAGAAGGGATTTGTCGGCATTGACGGTGATGCCTAACTGTGGGGCTAGGCGGAGAAAGAAATCTCTGGCTGAGCAAAGTAGATGCCTTGTTGGGGTGGTCAGGAGCCAGTCGTCCAGGTACGGAAAGACCTGTATTCCCTGGAGTCTCAGGTGGGCCGCAATCACTGCCAATACCTTGGTGAACACCCTGGGGGCTGTGCTGAGGCCAAAGGGAAGGACCCTGAACTGGTAGTGACTGGCTCCCAGCCAGAAGCGGAGGAACCTCCTGGATCGTCTGTCCATTAGAATGTGGTAGTACGCATCCTTGAGGTCTATAGAGCACATACAATCGTTCTCCCTTAGAAGGGGGAGAATAGATTGAAGAGTGACTATTCGGAATTTTTCCTTGGTTACCGACAGGTTCAAGCGAGAAAGGTCTAGAATCGGTCTCAAGTCCCCCATCTTTTTTGGCACCAAAAAGAACCTGGAGTAGAACCCTAATCCGAGCTGGTCTTGGGGGATGGGTTGGATGGCTCTTTTTCTTAGCAGCTGCTGAATTTCTGCGGCCTCCCTCTGATCGGGTGGTACATCGGGGAGGTTCTTGAATTTGGGGACATGGAATAATGGTATTTTGTACCCTCTGGATATAATTCGAAGCACCCAGCGGTCTGTTGTGATGGACTCCCATGCCGCTAGGTGCTCCGAGAAGCACCCCCGACTGCCTCCAGAGTGGAGCAGCCGGGCAACCCTTCAGGGCTGCTGCGTGGGCCGTTCAGAGAAAGGTTCTCTGAACCCAACATTTCTCGAAGCCACTCTGCCCCTGGGGCGGCATCCTCCCTGTCCTCCTCTGCCAAGGAAGGACTGGTTGTCCGGAGTGGGTTGGGAATGTTGTGATTTCCGGAACCACATCTTCTGACCCTTTTGGTTCTTCAAAAAGGACCACTGGTGAGCAGAGAAGCGGACTCCGACGGCAGACAACGTCTTCCCGTCTTTCACGCTCTTGACAAGTGTCTTGCGAACCGTTTTGCCAAACAGGGCAGAACCATCGAAAGGGGCATTCGCAAAAGACGCTTTAAAAGGCTCCGCAAAGTCACAGTGACGGAGCCAGGCCTGACGTCTCATGACTAGACCTGCTCCGCTAGCCCTAGCGGCTCCCTCGGTGGCATGGGACAATAGCCGCATAGAGGAAATTGATCTCAGAGTGGCCATTCGGGTGGAGTACAATTGTTTGTCCTCCGCCGACTTGGACTCAGGGGGGGAGGCAGTGTATTCTTTGATAAGATCCCGCTGCATCCTGATGACATGTGCCAAATAGTTCAGAGACCTTACCAAGAAGGTCGCTGAACTAAAAACTCGCTTCCCTAAGCGGTCCATCGAGCAGGACTCCTTGCTCGGTGGATGGACTGAGGGGCTCTCCTGAGCTAGTTCCCTCTTCGTGGCTGCCGCCATCAACATGGCATCTACGGGGGGCCCTTGTTCCAGTGCAACCGGTCTGAGGGGGGACTTAGTATTCTGTCCGGGCATTTTGGTATTGGCTCCATGGTGTCCAGATCCTTCCACGCCCTGGTGGTAATAAGGTCCACCAAGGGGTCAGCCGGAGGGGACACCCAAGAGGTAGACGGGCCTGCTTCGAATGCCTCCAGAAACACGGACTCGTTGGAGGAAGACTTGGGGGCAGAACACCCACCTCTGATCCTCAGCATCTCCATGATGTCTCCAAAGGAGACATCCTCAGGGGGTGATCTTGGGGAGCCTTCCCCTTCCTCCAAGTCCGTGTCCTCAGTTAAGGACTCAGGGGAGCCCACGTGCCTCCTCTTGCACTTATACTTGCGGGGCACTTCCTCGGGGGGGCTATCTGAGGAGGCCTCGCCAGCAACATCCTGTTCCAATGGAACCATCTGGGACATTGAAGCAGGCTGTCCCTTTGGCCGGATGATGGAAACCTGGCTCAGCAGAGAGGGAGTGCAGGGTGGAGCAGAGACAAGGGCCGGGGGTCCAGATGCTCTCAACAGAGCCCTCTCCACAACATCGAAAGCCGAGGGGGAACCACTCTCTCTGGGCTCAAAGAGTCAGCTCCCACTCGGATCCGATGAAAGGATCGGAACTGGCGCCGAGACCATCGGATCCGAAGGACCAGTGCGCTCCGACCTGGACGGAGCCGAAGGCACACTGAATCCCTCGGATCTGAAGCTCGGGCCACGGCTCCGAGAGGTTGGATCAGACAGGCTCGAGGGCAGGGTCGGATCCGAAGTACCAAGTACTGTCGGTGCCAACCCACCCCCGGCTCCAACGCTGCTCAGCTCCGAATGCTCCGAACCCGGATAGCGGGTCGGAGAAGGAGCAATAGGATGGAAAAAAGGTGTCGAGCAAGAGCACTCCCATCTCCAGCTGGGCCTGGATGAACCTTCGCATCATCCGGTCCAAGTCTGCATCGGACATACTGAAAGTCAATCTTGAAGAGGTCACCGAAGCAGGCCTGGAATGCCGCCTCGATGACCTCGATGGAGATCGGGCCTCCTCCTCCTCGGGCTCTGGGGAGAAACAAGGGGATCGGAGCCGAGGAGGAGGAGACCTAGAAGCAGTGGAGGGAGAAGCCCGCTTAGCTGGCGGGCCCGAAGCGGAGGTCTCGGCCCGCCGCTTGTGGCGCTTCTCCCTCCGTTTCTCCCTCCTGGCCTCCCTGTCCTCCGGCGCTTTAGCGGGAGTTTGAGTCCCAGCCAGAGGAAGGGGGGCAGGAATGGCAGAAACCACAGCCTGTGGTGGAGCCACGGGAGCAGCAGAGGCCGGAGCTGAGTCCGAGGGTAAAAGTCCCGCCAAGACCAGCTTCGACCTCCGCTCTTTCAGTGCCCTGGGGTTGAACGCTGCACAAATGGTACAGCCTGAGGTGAGGTGTTCAACCCCAAGGCACCGAACGCACCAAGTGTGGCCATCAGCCGGGGAGAGCTTATGGCCACACTCGGTACATTTAGAAAAAATGGCTTTTGGGGCCTCAGCCATACTTAAAAGAAAAAGTAGTGTTACACACACACACACAGGCCCCAAAACACAACACACACACACAGTCTCTAACGACCAGCGAAGGGAGGGAAAATACTACTTAAAAGTAAAATATTTTTACTCTACAGGGAACCTAACACTTACACACTTTATATTTTTGTGAAAAAGGAAGAAAGTTGACAGAAAAAACACACTTAACTGACAATTACTAGTCGAGCTCACAGGAATCCAGCTATCCACAAGCGCGGCAAACTAGATCTGAGGTCATGGAGGGTAAGCAGGGGATTATGGGGGAGGGGAGGAGCTAGGAGCTCGGATCCATTACCTTGAAACAAGTTGCCAGCTCGGATCCGATATCGGATCCAAGACCCACAGGTTGCAGACAAATGAACTTCCTACTTCAGATCTTAAGTAATACAACTGTGCAGGAATAATTAAACATTTCCATAAAAATATTCATTAGAGAATGAGGGACCATTTCTAAAGACCTCAGTCTGAATATAAAATAACTGTTTCACATTGGAGATAGGAAGTTAATAAACTGAATGAACTGTATAAGCCCAATGGCCTAGCATTCAGAAACTCTCTATACTTCTTTAGAGTTTGCCTTGTTAATTTCTGACTGTACAAAGCTTCTGTTTAGGTAATTTATCTTGAGACACACAGTCATGAGGATACCAAATAAAGGCAGCTGATATACAAGTAGTGAGTGATCTAAAGTGTCAAAAACCCTCTTGCTAGGAGGAAAAAAGCTGTCTGCTAGTAGAGAAAGGGAGGAATCTATTATTGGCATCAATGGCCTGGTTATGGGTAAGTGAGTTTTAGAAAACAAGGATGAAGGTCATCTGTTTCCACATATATACAAGAAAAGCAAAGTGAAAGGTTCTGAAAGATTTGCTGGACAGTTTAATAAGGAAGAATGTTTGACTTGTACCTGGAATTAGTGGCTAAATACATTGTGTAGCAGTTGAGTGTCATGACATTTTATTACGAAAAAAG
This sequence comes from Protopterus annectens, assembly GCF_019279795.1. Classification (NCBI taxonomy): domain Eukaryota; kingdom Metazoa; phylum Chordata; order Ceratodontiformes; family Protopteridae; genus Protopterus; species Protopterus annectens. The sequence continues at coordinate 803,591,750 of NC_056725.1, forward strand.
CTGGCCTGATATTTCACTTGGCTAGAGCACTGTGTGTATGTATCTTTTACACATTTGTGGTCTTGACATGGGCCACCAGCTAGCTACTGTGCCCAAATTGTGCCAAGAAAAGGAAGAGTTATCATTGGTGGTGGTGAGTAGGTCAGCTTGTTGATCCCTCAAAGTGGCCTTTCTTTCCTAGACCTGCAGTCACACCACAACTGGTTGGTTAGGACACGAGCTGTCAGAGCTTCATCACACACGCTCCCTGATCGGTCTCAGCAGGAAAGTCTGTGTCTGGTGATTGCAGCAAAAGACAGTGTGACCACTACAAAGCAGACAGTGCACCCATCCACTGAAGGGTGTTGCCAGTGCCACAGCCCTCCTTTCATAAATCATAAGCGAGTTACCATCAGCTGCTCAAGCTCTTTATTCTTTGCTCACTCCTTTTGATGTGCATGTCACTAATTGAATGTGGATCACGTTGGATGTAGGAAAGGTTTCTCCCTTTCATCCCTCTACACCACATGCCTGGGGTGTTAGATTATTCATTCATGCAGATTAGTACAAGTTTGTTTATGGGGGCTGCATATATGGCTGGACTTTTTATGCTGGGTTTTGAGTATACTTCATGATAGGGATGCGTGTGTGTCATGCTTAGTGACACTTCCCTTACCCGTCCCCCATCACTGCTGCAACTAAACAGTTGTGCAAGATGTGGCCCATTTGTTCACCTTCCTCAGACTAGGTTCTAGCTTCTGTCCAGTGTGCCTTGTCAGCCTCATCTTTCCTTTTATGGAGTAAGTTGGCTGGTAGGGAGCAGGCCACACGTGTCCTGCTGTAATGGCCTACCCTATTCTGTCCAGCAATCCTTATAGGGGCTCTCCTGAGCTGCACAGTGCTACCAGCTTGTTTAAAATGCATATCACAGACAATGTGTGCTTAGCAGACTCACTCCTGCTAGTGGAACAATCAGTGCCTCCACTAGGTATCAACCAAGCGGTGAGCCATAGATGCTTCCTTCCTACAGGATGAGTGAGCAAACAGCAGCTGCTCACTCCCATCCTTCCAGTTCAACCCCATCTAGTGACTGTGCCAGTAATCAAACACAGGTCATTTGGGTTCCAGTTAGAGCTTCATCTCTCTATGGCTTGTAGACAGGTTTTAGTTTTCTGTGTTGTGGGTAAGACTGTTGTGTTGGGAGTGAGTGATCTGAATGACACTTGGGTTGTGCTTGTGGAACACACTATTTACATCACTGATTAACAGTACAATGTTGCTTACTGTACTAGGTACAAAAAAAATAGTAGTTTGTTTGAGTAGTTAATTTTTTTCATAGCTCAACACACTGAAGCTCTAGTTAATTAGGCTCTTAAAAGTAGATATGGTTAACTGTTGCTATCATTTCACGATGTGTTTTAATGGGATTTTTTTAAAACAGTTCAGTCTTTGTTCCTGTTGCCCCAGGTTGACCATCAAGCTTCACTTCCATTCATCAGGCTGGCCCACTCTTTCCTCAGAGTTGAGGGTCTTACAGCTTACTTGGTCTTTACAAGCAATGGCTGAATGGGGAGAGTAGTCTGCTGTGAGGAAATTAGGATTTTGTATTTAAAGTCATTCCCATTCTCTCCACACATGCTTTCTTTATCACAAAGAATGACATGGCACAGTATATGAAAGGGACAAGTGTCCTTTCTGAAAAGCATCCCCTTACTGGTCCTGTCCCTTGAAGGCAAAATTCTCCTACTGATCTTTGGTCTCAACCAGGGATTCTACAATGAGTTTGTACTCCAAACATGCATGCCCTGACATGGCACCCTGTGCAAAGCAAGCTGGCTTTGCTTCATTTTTACTCTTTTCTCTAACCAGCTCTTCCAAGGCCCAAGTTGCTATTGGAAACTGTGTCACAGCTGGGGCTTAATTCCTCTATACCAATAAAGTTGGGTTTTTGTTTTTGCCATTCTTTCATTTATGGCTTTTTATGGCTGTTGCTTTTCTTTCACATATAGCTTCCTTTCTAGTTTTGTTGTGGTAAATAAATGCAGGACTGAAAAACAAGTTATGACAAGTTTTTTTTTCACTACAGTTCTTTTTATTTATTATGTTTTTCCCTTGTCTGGTGTCATTCCCCACCCCTCTAAAACATTCTTGTTGCTTTTTCCTTATTTTTGCATTTTTTTAGTTTCTCTTTTGGTGGTGTTGACCTAGAGTGCAAGAGTCACAATTGTGAGTGACTGATTATTATATAATGAATGCTGTGATTATTCACCTAATAATGATGGCCGTCAGAACACACTGATGTGTTTTTGAAGGGGGCACTACAACTTCCTAAGTGGGGCGCTGTACTTTCCAGGTGTGTGCTGTTTCTATGTACTAACATTAAGACTGTTGTTCCCTGGAGGTTGGTGTATATTCTAAGCTACAATCAGGAATTTTAGCATGTACACATGGGTTTATGCTTTTGTTGGTATATCAAGGATCACAAATTTAGTTCTTAGAACTTCTACAAGAATGGTTTGTTTGGTATGTTTTTTTTTTGTCTGACAGTTTTTTTTTTTTTTTTGTATTTAGTTTTTTTTTTTCTTTTACAGTTTTGTGTCAAGTACACATTTTTGGTATTTGTTTCTCAGTTTTCTTCTGAATTTTTTTTGTCATGGGAATTTAGTGGTATTTTTTGCACATTTGAAGGGAATGTGTACTTGGTTATTTTGTGTGTGTGTGTGTGTGTGTGTGTATATGTGTGCATGTGTGTATTTTTTGTGGTCGAGTTCTGCTTACTGTTCTTTTTTCCTCTACCTGGTTTCCCTGACTGATCAGATATCTCCCTTACCAGCTCCCAGATGACCCAATTCAATCCTTCTACTCCGGATGAGGACCAAATAAAAGGCCTTTTTTTTTTGGGGGGGGGGATAATAGTCTGTGCTCCTGCAGGTCTACAAAAAGACAAAAACCCTATGAGCCACTTGTTCACTGCCTAGGAAGGGTTTACCAGAGCCCATACCAATGAAGCAGAGGCTGGACCCATGTCATCTCCATGGTGACAACATAACAGCTCCTTCATTCCCCACTTCTTGGCACACCAGACATAAGTCCCCTACTGGAGGTAAAAGCAGAAAGGTATTGAGTGGTTTAGTTCTTCAGTTAAGAGGATATAGCCCTCCCAATCCCCACGGGCAATAACGTGAGCTTCACAACTGTTGGTACACAAGGGAGTATGTGCACATCTCTCCCTGGAAAGTGCAGCTGTTGTAGAACAAGTTTCACTACACCCCATTGCCTCTGGTGATGTATTTACTCTTCTGCACATGTTGCCAAGGCACAAGTCAACACCATCCCCACAAGATGTGAGACCTGGCATTAGTCACACACACACACACACACACACACACACACACACACACACACACACACACACACACACACACAATTCCTCCCCACTTAGACCCTCCAGCTCCTGTGGCTCTGATCTTAACCAGGAATCCTATATGGGGTTTGCACTCCAAATATGCATGCCCCAACATGCCACCCCATGCAAGGCAAGCAGGGTCTGCTTCATTTTTCTACTCTTTTCCCTAGCTATTTTTTTTATGTACTATTTATTTTTACATGTTTTACTGAAGTTTCAGCTTTTTGCTATTGCAGTCTATGCTTATTTGTGGCTGCAGTGGTGCAGCGGTTAGTGTTGGCGCCTCACAGCAAGAGGTTATCCCGTTAGATTCACGGCTAGAGCACCTTCTGTGTGGAGTCTGCATGTCCTCCCCATGGTCGAGTCTAAAGACATGCAGGTAGGTGCGTGAATGGGTGTGCCTTCTTTGAAGGTTGGGCATCGGACTAGCAACCCAGCATTGTAAAAATCCACTGCCAATCATTAGTAGACCGGAGTTCTGCTGCGGCGACCCCTAAAGAAGACTTTAGTCTATGCTGCTTATTTCCCATTAATAATTGTGGGAATCAAGAAAGTACATCAGGATTGATTATTTAGGATGATCTAATCAAGACAGATACTTTTTGGATGATGTAATCAAAGTGTACATTCTTTTATGCAACTCATTTGCACTACATACCTGTATGTATGTATATGTACACATACATAAAATACATTTGTGGAATAAACTTACCAAAGCAGAAGTTTAATACTGGGATTAGTGCCACAGCATTATACATAAAAAAATGGGAATTCAGGGACAGTGGAAATCTGATGTATGCCTGACTTTTAGAGCTATGAAGGTCTCCAATGTGGGCTGATCTCTTCTTCATGCCAGACACAAAAGTATCTACATGTTGACTAGACCATCCTAATAGTAGAATGCTGGGAAGAAAGCAAACCGTGGACTGCATAACTATTTCTTATTGTGTGCAAATAAAAAGCAACTCCCAACAACTGTACTTGGTAGCATGGCCCTAAAAAGAGAAGGCTGGACAAGTCTTCTAAGTAGAAAATTTGATGCCCAACAAAGTTTGATAAAATTAAGGAAAGGTAAATTCTAGGAATTATGTATGAAAGGAAGAAGGAAGTAGAAGGTTATATGGAGTAATGAAGCTTTGTATTTTAACATTAATTCTGTAGAGAGATATCACACAGCAGCAATATCATTACTGCAGTATTATCTGTCACGGATGGGAAGAACAATGAAGTACTGAATATAGGCTTACGGTGGAGAAGCAAGCAGCGGCAAAACTTGCATCACAACTAGAAAGAAATCAAGTTCAAAAACATAGCTGGGGTAGAGCAAAGGGGGTACAAAGTGTTATGGGGTGTAACTGCAGTACTGGCATTCATTTCTGAATGTCGGTACAGAAATTAATTCCATATACTGTTTCTGCAGTCAGGAGTGAAGTCATCACTTCATCCGTGGTCTTAGGTTGGTGCATGCTGCTACAGTTTTTTTTCTGATGACAGGTAACTGGGTTCGCCTCTTAGTCAACACCTAGAGTTCCTCCTGGGTGTTGCAGCCAACAAAGCCAAGCCCATATTGCCACTGCACAGCTGCATAAATCAGGACGCATGCACATGGGGAAGCTTGCATGCTCCTCCTCCAGAGGCTAGCAGCATTATGGTCTCTTGGAAGCTGCAGGTAGGTGTGGTAGACATGACCCTGATGTTTACCTGAATGATGGCCAGGCAACTGGCTCTTACTTCAAGAAAACAAAAGTGTCAGTGACAGCTTTCTCACCCCCTGAAGAATGGGATAGCATGCAAGGTTTGATGATTAGCAAGCAGAGGAATTATCACAAAAGGAGATGCCTTCTGAAAGCATGGTCTTGTAGGTCAGGGGATTAAGGCTCTGTGGTGTCAATTATATTCTTTCTGTAATCAAGAGTGCAGGATTTGATGCCTTCTACCTCAATTTGTCTTCTGTGTGACACTGAGCAAGTGAATTATCTAGACAGTGCTTCAGGGTCACCCACAAAAAAGGCAGCTGGTACCCAGCAGGATTGCCTAGTTAAAAAATGTATAAAAAGAAAAAAGAGACTGAAGTAAGGGATGCTATGATTTATGTGGCATCCTAAATGAGAAGACACCTGAGTGAAATATGCCAGGGTCGTAGTCCTCATTCAACGATACTGAAATGTATGAGAGGTCAGGTGAGACATATCACTTATTTCTGTTAGCAGTGGACAAAACATCTGAGTGCAAGGTTTCAGAGAGTACAACACCTTTACTATGCTGCCACATATTTATCAGTGAATTGTTTACAACTGAAAAAGGCATGGGGGAAAAGACATACTCAAGAAAGACATCTTGATCCCCAGATGACAAGAGTTTCTGTCAGCTATAAAGTCTGTTTTCAGATATTAGTACTGAATTTGGTGGTGGCTTTACAAAAACAAAAGGAATGTCTTGAAGGGAAGATATTCTCCTAGGGCATGTATCACATGCTGGACAACTATGGATGTCTGGGAATCAGTACTTAGCTAAAATACAGCAGTGACTTCTGGTGAGGTCTCGCAAGTAACAAAATGCTACACTACTGGCAACCTCCAAAGGGATGTTGGAATTTGAAGGCATGGAATGAGGCACCAGAACTGGAGACTTACCACAAGGTGCCTTAATGAAGAAGGAGCACTCGTATCTCAGCAGGACTGAGAGGGTCTGCAAGGACTCCTGCCCTCTGTCTAATTCTCTGGAAACCAACTTCCTTATCTTTTTAATTTCCTGCAGTGCTTAGAGTTGTGTTGTTAGGCCTGACAGAAGTAGCAGTCCCAATGGAAGGCATAAGACAGACAGGTGTCCACTGGCAGAAAGTAAGGAAGTTTTTTTTTTCATCGCACGTTTCAGAGTCATCAGTGGTCTGAACCAAGAAAGTAAACAAACACAATGTTTAAGCCCCTTTGTAGAATTATTTATCTATCACAGCCATGCTTCCCTGTTTATCCCTTTTGACAATGTTAACTTCAGAAAAACAACACATTTAGAAGCAAAACTCACAATACTTAACACTCTACAAAACAAGTAGCAAAATTTAGAGTGAAGAATTACCCAAAAGTATACTTATCACTCTGGAAGTCACTTGGGTGAAACCAACAGACTGACTACAAAATGTTATGATATGGTTAAAAAAATAAATAAAAAAATAAACATGGTTTGTGTGCGTCTCCTTTCTACTTGGTATCTCTGACATGGGGAATTCAGATAGTCCTCGAGTCAGATGTGTTACTGTAGCTAAATTCCTATCAATCATAAATGATACTGTAGTAGAGATCCCTATGATAAACATGTTTATAAGCCAGAAAAGAAATTACAGTACTCCAAACAAAATTTGCTTGTATTTCCACAGTAAGAGAGACATCAAAATCCCACAACAAACCCTGGAACCATAGTCACAAATTTAAACCAGGCCCAGCCACCAGTAACCAATTACATTAAAAAAATTAGCTTTTAATCAGAACATATTAAACTCACTAAACAGTGTACATATACCAATATTGACACGTAGTGGAGAGCAAAAATTACAGCAGTACATTCTCCTTCCTAATAAAACATTTGCATTCAATTAATGAGCATCTAAAATTCTTTACTTAGACCTGGTTTAAGCAAAGCACCTGGAGTAGTGATCCATGTTCTTACCATACAAGTTAATTTTTGATAGTCACTTATTTTGGTATAATTACCTGATCCTTGATCTATCTCAATGAAAGTAAAGATGGCTGTGGAAGGCTGTACTACATGCTTATACAAATCACTAAAATTAGTTGATACCCAAAATTTCCAAGGAAGCAAAGTTTGTCCAACACAACTTCCACAGTGGCTTACTGCCAAATACACAATCTATGGTGCAACACGGGTAATTAAATCTCTTAATTCAAAAACTGTTGTGGTATTAACTGAAGTAAAACGTTTGTATTAACTATATGCATACAATACACACAAATCCCACAAAGTGAACACCCTCACAACTCACTATTAACATCCAACTTAGTGTCAAACCTATAACCCAAAAAATAATGCTTCAAAGCCCTACACTGCTATAACCAAATTTATACTGCTCATCTACCTTGCTCAGAAAAATCTATAAGTTAAAATCAACAGACGATTCTGAATAACATTTTTTATTTTAAACACGCTAGAACCATACAATAAATCTATTTCTCTTAACCTTACGGTTAAAGCCCTATCTTTATACGCAAGAGTTTCTTCCCTTGAAATATGTCTCGCCTGTAATTTAGTCTGATCAACCTTATTACAAGCATAACCCCCCTTCAACAAAACAAGTAGAAAATCTGTCAAAAACTGGAATTTATGAACATCATCCAGTACGTTTAGGATGGCAACCATCTGCCCCTAACAAACAATTTTTGCAAAAAGATTTCATATGCACCGTAGTAACTGTGCCATCTCATCAATTAAACATCAAAAAACAATTAGCTGTAAAAAGGGCTAACTGAACCATTAAATTTTATTCCAAACTTGTTTGAATTAACAAAGGTTACAAATTCTTTTAAATGCACAATCCTTCCATCCGAAATCATCAAAGTCATTAAGGAAATGATAGCAGGAGTCTGTTTAATCTAAAAATTTACTTTTCATAGCATTTCATATAAATTCCTCTCTTAAAAAAAAACAGCAAACCTTTCATAATATCTAGGTGCAAAATTTTAACCCTAGCCATACCACTCATTTTATAACTATCATTTTGAAAACAGAAAACATTTTTAGTCAACACCTGATGTATTAAGTCCACCACAAATTAATTAAAACCTGTGTCATATTTACCATCTCTCATCAAAATATCCCTACCTGCCTCTACTCCTTCATGGAGAGTAATAGTACAGAGTGAATTAACACCAAGTATGACCACATATGAAGAATTTTCCAAACCATTCCCTTTCAAAATGTTCAAAAATGAACGGCACCCTTTAACTTATTTGGAATCAAATTCAAAAGGGGGTCCAGATAATATTCCTGGAAAGCAGACGCAGACTCAAAGAGCCTCTTTCTAAAACAAAGGGCCTTCCCGGTGGAGAAAAAATATTCTTATGTATTTTTGGCAAAAAATACAAAAATTGTTGTTGAAGGTTATCCACAATTATCTGTAACTTTTGGACCTCAGAATTTTTATCTTGAACTACCACTGACAAAAACTGACCACACTGTTTTTAAAAACGAGGGGGTTGGATCCATAAACATATGAAAGTATGTTTTACTATCACATAACCACCTTTCAGCTTCCCCTTAAGTACTCAGCATAGTTCCATATAACTGAACGGGCAAAGTACAGACTAATGAAACACAAAACAACAGAGAGTACTGAACAGAATATAAGCTGCAAAACTGTAAATACGGCCAAAGTTATAACGAAAATAATCCTTTACTTCACATGAAGCGCTTTTCGTCCCACTATTAGCGGGACTTCATCAGACAACATTAACACACACTTTTGCCCTTTAAGTACGTTCACTACAACTAATCATTGATTAATTAAATCAATTAACTCAACCACCAATCAAAGCCCATTATGTATTTTAAAACCATTTAAACACATTTAAATACATTTAAATAATATAAGATCAAATAACATAAAATAATTTATACAACTTTAACCATTGATCAAGAAACTGGTCTAAGAAGTCATAGTATCACACCAGCTCATCCGACCTACACATATCAAACCATATAAATGTTAAAAAAACAGGATAAAATTTTATATATATATATATATATATATATATATATATATATATATATATATATATATATATATATACACATATGTATGCATTTATAAAAACCATATGTACAAAAATATACCTTGTAATGCATTTAAATCTATTTAAAGGAAAGTTACAATATGTTATAATATATTACACACATACAAATCTCTATTTCATTCCCAAGAGTGCCATATGTTAATTCATAATACAATTGTAATACCTAGTAACTCCATCCCTGTTACAATGAATTTCTATTGAAGTACATATTTTAACAAATCAATAAATACTACTTAGATTCATTAAAATTCATGAAATTCATGACCCCCCCTTTTTCTGTCAAAATATAAATTGATTAAACATTTTATATGTTTTTTTATAGTTATAGTTATTATCCTTGCTTCCTGGACTCCTATAATGTTACCGTACAAGACTCCTTAATTTTAAAATACACATTACTGAATAAATTTAATTCAAACCCGGATATTGGCAGGCTCTAGATTTTAATTGCCATTTTAGTTCTAATTTTTCTAACAATAATGTTGCTGGATCCCCCCTCATATCTAGTGACACACAGTCAATGACTCTAAACTTGAAGGAATGAGTAGGATATTCTTCAATATGTCTGGCTAATGCACTATCCTGCTTAGTAGCTCGTATACTGTACAGGTGCTCATATACCCTTTCCTTAAGCTTCCTACTGGTTTTCCCGTTATAAAAAGCAGGGCACCCCTGGCAATGTGCCAGGTAAATAACTTCCTTTGAGTTACAATCAAACTTTTGGGCAGACATATACTTGATTTCTCTTAGAGAAAACTTCTCACCCATGCCCATATATGGACAATAGGAGCACCTGCCACATTTATACATTCCTATTCGATTGGATCTCTCAAATTTATTTTTTATCCCCAATAATGCCTTCAGGTTATTTCCCCATTTGAATACCACTTTAGGGGGATATTTAAATTTAGCAGCCAGAGTTAGGTCCAATTTAATAATATCCCATTTTTTATTGATAATTTCCATAATCCCATGTCCATCCAAACTAAACATGGTAATAAAACTAACCCCTGTCACCAGCTCTCTTGGATTCTCAACACATTCTAGGGAGACCTCTGAAGTACCCACTTCTAATTCATCACTCAAAATGGGTCTATAGAAGCCTTTTAACCTCTTCTCTTTCACCTCCTGTATCAATTCTCCAATGAGTGTTGCCAGCTACCCCCCCCCCTTTGAGAAACATCCCCTCCAATTTTCTACATTCTAATAGAAATTCTGCATCTTTCGACAATATTTGAGCTGCCCTTATCAGTTGTCCCTTTACCAGAGAACGTTTCTGGAATAAGGGATGACAACTGCTAAAATGCAGAAAGGTGTTTGAATAAGCGTTTTTCCTAAATATATGAGATGTATATGAATTGGTTGCTAGATCTTTCCTTAGATCCACATCCAAATAAGTTATTCTCTGTGTGTCAAAAGTAGATGTAAATTTTAAAAACATTGTGGTATTATTAAAATACGTTACCAATTCACCTGCATCACTACCATCCCATTCCATCAACATGAAAAGGTCGTCCAGGAAACATGTATAAAAATAAATTCTCCTATTAATATGTGGTACCTTCTGTATATACTGCCTTTCCCAGTACGTCATCACCAAATTGGTGAAGCTTGCCCCACATGCTACACCAGTTTTTTTGAACAAAAAATTTTTCATTAAATGTGATGAAATTTCTAGATAAAACCATATCCAATAATACAGCCAACAAAGTAATCTCATTATTAGGGGCTCCAAACTAATGCAACAATAAAACTTAGCCACTCTATGCCTTCCAAATGAGGGATAGATGTATATCATTTTTTTACTTCTATTGTTAAAAAAATTCAACTTACTATTAAATTTTAACCCTTGAAGACTAGCTAAAAATGACTACGAATCCTTACAAATCTGCAGTTGCTGTTGTACATACTTCAAGTAATAATGTATTTTGCGCAAGCATAAGTGATGCTGGCCCTTGCATCCACCAATGGTCTCATTGGGGGATTTTCTATACACTTGTGTATTTTTGGGATACCAAACAAGATGAGTATTTTGGGGGCTGGCATACATAAATAATTGTAAACATTTACATCTATTCTAGCTTCAATAAACAATTCCTCTGATAGTTAACATATTCTCCATTATGCTACATTCAGCTCATTCCTTGACACCTCCACATAGGTGCCTGCTGCAATAATCTTTTCCATTTTTTCATAATAGTCTACTTTATTCATAATGACCAGCCCCCCACCCTTGTCTGGTTGCATCACTCTAACCTGGGCTTGCTACAGAAGTATGTCACTAGATATGAGGGGGGGAGGGGTCCAGCAACATTATTGTTAGAAAAATTCGAACTAAAATGGCAATTAAAATCTATATTCGGGTTTGAATGAAATGTATTCAATAATGTGTATTTTAAAATCAAGGAGTCTTGTAAGGTAACATTATAGGAGTCCAGGAAGCAAGAATAATAACTATAAAAAACATATAAAATGTTTAATCAATTTATATTTTGACAGAAAAAAAGGGGGGGTGTCATGAATTTCATGGATATTATTGAATCCTAGTAGTATTTATTGATTTGTTAAAATATGTACTTCAATAGAAATTTTAATAGGGATGGAGTTATAAGCTGCGGTGGTACAGCGGTAGCGTTGCCTCACAGAAAGAGGTTTTCCTGTTAGATTCTCAGCTGGAGTGCCTTCTGTGTGGAGTCTGCATGTCCTCCCCACGGTCTAGTGGCCTCCGAAAGACATGCGTGAATGGGCGTGCCTTCGCTGAAGGCTGGGCATCAGGCTGGCAACTCGGCACCATAAAAATCTACTGCCAATCATTAGTGGACCGGAGTTCCGCTGTGGTGACCCCCTAACTGGGAAAAGCCAAAAAGACAAACAAAACAACTGTATTATGAATGAACACATGGTACTCTTGGAAATGACATAGTAGAGGAGTTGTATGTCTGTAATATATTATAACATATTGTAACTTTCCTTTAAATAGTTTTAAATGTATTACAAGGTATATTTTTATACATATGTTTTTTATAAATGCACACACACACATATATATATATATATATATATATATATATATATATATATATATATATATATATATATATAATTGTATCCTTTTTTTTAACATTTATATGGTTTGATATGTGTAGGTCGGATGAGCTGGTGTGACACTGAATTCTTAGATCAATTTCTTGATAAATGGTTAAAGTTTATTTGATCTTATATTATTTAAATGTATTTAAATGGTTTTAAAATACATAATGGGCTTTGATTGGTGGTTGGGTTAATTGATTAAATGATTTAATTAATCAATGATTAGTTGTAGCTAACGTATTTAAAGGGCAAAAGTGTGCGTTAGCGCTGTCTGATGAAGTCCCGCTAATAGTGGGACAAAAAGCACTTCATGTGAAATAAAGGATTATTTTTGTTACAACTTTGGCCGTATTTACAGTTTTGCAGCTTATATGGTGTTCAGAACTCTCTGTTGTTTTGTAGTTCCATATAACCACAGCCCCACTACTCCTATCAGCCTCTGTAATCACCACACGATAATTCTTAAACAAATACAAGGCATTTTTTCCACTGTTAAATTCTGAAAATAATTGTTAAATATACAGCCTAATTTTGAATAAATTCCCTCATAACAGCATTTTCAAAATACATACCAAGGGGTGGTAAGGTGGGTTAAAACAGACTTTGTAAACCTAAACATTTATTCAGCTTAGTATTTTAAGAAAATACTGCTAAAGTGGTGTGATAAAAAAATTGTTCATCTGAGCTGGGCTTCAATGTATTTTACCAGCTCTACCAAAAATCACCAAAAGTTTATCACCACTCACTCAAATGAGCAACAGCTACAATTCCCATTCATTAAGCCTTACACTATGGAAACCACACACACACACACACATATATATATATATATATATATATATATATATATATCCATCCTTAATCCCTTTTCTTATTTTTACACATGGGGGTCGTGGTGTCACTTCAGTGATGGCAATCATCCACAGCCAATGTTTACACTGCCAGGTAGCTAGCGCTGCTGCAGTACTTCAGTTGTACCACACACTCGCACACATACACACATGTAGGGCCAATTTAGAGTGCCCAATCCATCTGCTGAATGTCTTTGGAATGTGGGAGGAAACCCATGCAAACACAGGAAGGACATGCAGAATCCACACAGAAGGCAATCCATCTGAGAACCGAACCAGAGAACCTCTGCCAATGCTAACCACTGCACCCATTGTACCACCCAGTTTGTAGTGGGTTAAAAGGGTAAGGGACCTCTTGCATTTGGGAATAAAACAAATATGGGCTTCATTTATTTTCCTGTATCAGTCAACTATTGGAAGATAAGTTGTTGTTAGGAGTTTTAACACAAGTGCTGCAATGCATTTCCCACCCAATTATACCAAAACCGTGTGGGCGTTTTCTTTATCAAAAGCTTCATGACCTTTTTTACCGATGGTATGCCTACAAAATTATTCCCTATTAGAGTGTGCCAAGATAATCAAGCAAAAATTTCCCCTTCAAAACTTTCACACTTCTACTGTAGCAAGATGGGCTGCTTTTTATGACCTGCAAATAGTACAGACTTGCCTGCCGTTTCATGCAGGACAAATCTGTTCCTCTATTTTTGCAACAGAAAGTAGAAAATTAAACTAATTTCTATTTACTCTCCTCAGGGGGATACTGTATTATACAATGTTCTTTCCTCAAAGTAAAACCCCATTAATTTGTGAAGCTTATCCCCAAATTATGATTTGTAAACAAGGATATACCCAGGGAGCTTCCTCAGCAGCTACTGATTTTTAGTGATGACTTAATGCATACTTCTTTCTGGAGACATTAACTCAGTGGTTCACAACGTCCGGCCCTCGACACAACACCATCCGGCCCCCAGAGAGTAACCAAATTTTTTTTATAAAAGTGAAAAAAGTGCTATGCCTTACTCCAGTCAAGCCAACTTTTTAGCATGTGCTTATTTACCTAATTGACTGCAGTTGCGCAAACCTGTAATTTTAGCTGCGGAATTAACTATGCTTTGTTGTTTATAACTTGTAGTCTGTAAACAGTAGTAACTTTCTGCAAGAGTTTGTAATAAGTCATGGCTGCAAACCAGAATAAAATTAAATGCAAAACTGATGTACAAAACAGGCAATTTCATGATTGCTGTCTTAAGTAAAAATGCCAGTCACTTGTACCTATTGGTAACTTGTAATGAATTAGTATGTTTTGAGGTGGCCAATAGATGCATTAAGAATTCGTGTAGTGGTCTTCCCCAAAAAAAGGTTGTGCACCACTGCATTAAGTCATCTAATTTCCCTCTAAATGTGTTATTTGTGCTTCTCTGGTCATCGACTGGTTATGTCTTCCTCGAATGGCTGCAAGTGTACCAGAAATACTAACTCACACAGCCTGCATAATTATATTCTCCAGTTTCTTAACAGTTTTTCACCTTAATTCAAAACCCTTGAATGGGCCATTTCCCCTCATTTCAGCTCTCTGTGTGCTACTTATTTAAGAGCCAAAGACTGCATGACGTACACCGAGACAATGCTTTGAAATGAGAAATTGGTACTCCACTACTTAAGTATCAGCATACCATTAAAATTATGACTCACAGATGTTTAAAACAGGTATATACTATAGCTACTACTTGAAAAAATATGAATGCATATACACCCCACCCCATACTGTATATGAAGCATAATGAAAACCTCTGAAAATCATTCCCAGATGTTCATGGACAATGTTTTGAATGGCAGTTAAGAAAAAGTGACAGCATGTACCAGCCAGTCTAGGTGGGTAATATCTACATACCAATCTAAACCCCTGTCTCTGTAAGAGCATTCAGCACAGGAACCACAGCAATTACAGAACAGAAATGAGAATAAATAAGAGACATCCCAGAATGCTAACGATCTACATGATGGTGGAGAGGTGATACCTTAGGCATATGCCAACTGACAAAAATTATGGAAAGTGCTGGGGGTGGGACACTTCTGACTATACTTGCGATATCAACCATAAAAGGATTAAAAATAAAAACTAGGAGTCTGAGAAAGAAATCACTGGAACTTTTAAAATATGAAATGAGTAGGTTATAACTGCTATTCTCAGAAGACTGTAGGTATGAGATTAAACAAACACAAATCGTAAAAGATTTACAATGTCTCAGAATATATAAAGTAGCATACGGTTTAGATTATACTACGATGTCTGGACCACACCCGAAAACAGCTGCTGTACAGCTTCTTGTCTGCAGACAAAATAATCCAAAAACAGAGAATGTAAAGGTGATTTTAGAGAAAGTAATTCCACTGCAATAAGGCAAATGATTTCTTCTAAATATATGCTTTGAGAAATAGAGAATCATTACAGTTGAAAAGTAGTTTTGATACCATTATACATATACTGGGAGATATTTCTATTTTAAATATTATATATTGTGCATGTCCTCCCCGCTGTCAAGTAGCGTTCGAAAGACATGCGTAGAATGGTCGTGCCCTTCGGTGAAAGTTGGGCGTTGAGCTGGCACCTCGGCACCCGTAAAACAATCTACTGCCAATCATTAGCAGACCGGAGTTCCACTGTGGCGACCCCTAACCGGGAAAAGCTGAAAGAACAACAAAATCTTCCTGGACAGATGGATAGATGCATTCTGCATGTTTGTGTATTCTGGAATGCATAATCATCTAAAGCATCCAAGAAATTAACAAACATACTGGTAAAACAGCACACAAAAGTGTTGAAAGCAATTTAACCAAGAAGTTACTAAAATTGATGCCTGCTGGAGTTGCCTGACCTGTATACATAAAAATTTCTAATGCAGACTTTTTTAAACCGTGAAGCATTTGCTTTAAAAAAATAACTGACCTGTTTTGCACATTTTCCACTGAGGCTTATAAACTAAGAAATTCACATTCCTCACAGGAAACCAACATCAAACGACAGTGAAAATCCATCTTTCTACTGCATAAATATTTCATTTAACCACTTCTTTTAAAAAACAAAAGTGCAATAAGCAGTTGTTTTTTTTAAATCTTTAAGTCTTCAGATTTCTTGCCATTCAAATAGCAAAATTTAAAAATAACCAACTTCATATTAAATTTCTGGTTACAGCGACCAGCACAGAAACATGACAAGCAAGAAATCCCCAAAATGCATAGAGCAAACCACTGAAGTGGTTCTATCTGTAATCACTCAAATTAATTTTCCAGTTAACTACTTTTCTGATTCAGGAATGAGACAAAGGCAGAAGCTATACCAACACTCAGCAGGCTCAAGGAAATAAACTAATCACAGACAAGAAGCCAGGCTATCAGCAGTTTAGCATATGGCCAGTTCACCTACAGCATGCCGTTGACATGTGGCAGGAAATCACAATGCCAAACAAAATTTCACAAAGACCCAGGACCACATGCATACTGTACTACCACACAAGGCATCCCGGCTGAGAACCAAGCACTGTGAGGCAGTGACAGTAACCACTGGGCCACTATGATACCCTAGATAAGAAACGGGGGAAAAATATTGAGAGAGAACACAGCACAAAGCTTAACTAATTTTCTGCCCAAATGAAAAGTTACAGTAATTCAAAACAAACATTCCCTTCACCAGCAATACACTTCTAACATATTAGCACAAATATCACAATCGTCTTGCAAAGTGACCCCATAATTGCACAAAAATGTATACAACAAATACATTCTTACAATATCAGTTGATATACAAAGCTCACAGGGTCCTTGGTTGGGTTAATCTTGCTTGCCCACTGCAATTTGGCAAAACTTTTGAAGCTCCCTCACCCAAAGATGTATGCACATCTGTTCCAATACACATCTTTAAGATACTCAAGTGCAATCATCCTGAAAGCCTTCCCATGCTTTTCTAGCTACTACAAAACACCTTTTTTGCAAATCAAGAAAACAGTAAAGATATGCATTTATATTGTTAACAAGAAATGGAAATGTTGTTGTTGTGTCTTTCGGCTTTTCCCAGTTAGGGGTCGCCACAGAGGAACTCTGGTCCGCTAATGACTGGCAGTTGATTTTTATGTACCGAGTTGTCAGCCCTGATGCACAACCTTCAATGAAGTAACGCCCATTCACGCATGTCTCCACGCAGAGTACAACCCCATTGTACTAAAAGAACTAGAGCAGTGGAGAAACCCATTCACAACTGGATGGAAAGCAGGCATAACTCTAACAATACTATCAATAGATAAACTGATAACAAGAATGTTATTTGTCATATAGCCAGACCAAAAGCACAGAGGCAATGAATACGTCTGTGTCACTGCAGACCCATGTTCAAGAACAGACTCAGACTGCTGGCATTGTCAGCCAGACTGATAGAATGAGGTGGCCAATGGCCAGCTCTCTCTCTGATCCCAGAACAGCTGAAGCAGGGATTACTTCCTGTTCCTGTGTGATCTTCTGCTGGAGACCAGAGGTCCCACAGACTTATGGGGAATTGACATGGCATCCTTACTGATGAGAAGATGCACACCACAGACAAGCTAATATCTTTGCACTTTGCTCCTTTAATGAGGAGGGAAATGGGGAGTAAAGAAAAAAAAAGGGTTAAAGGAGCTGTAGGACTAAAGGAGAAAGAACTCAGACAGTCGTGCATTACTGACTTTTCAAAGAGGCCTAACTTCTAAAGTCAGGGTCAAGACAGTAATACATGGCGGAGATGCTCAGTGAAGACCAAGTGGCCAATGTGCAAATGTTTTTTTAAAGTGTGCATTTGAGGAAGCCACTTCTACAGTGTAGTGAACCCTGACCACAGCAATCACCAGAATCAATTAGTATAGTGATGGTGAAATGTAATGCTGATGATGGCTGACACAGTGTCTGCTCATCACCAGTGAGTGCTTTCTACTGTGGAGAAGAGGAAAGAAAAAACTGGACCATCTTAAACTCATGCAATCCTGTCAGCTAACTCCCAAGCTGACAGTGAACACCAAAGGTGTGTCTCCTTTCGCCTTTGTTTTCTGCCTCTGCAAAGACACCAAACCACTGCATGGTTCTCTGCATAAGGGCTTGAAACTCCCAAGATTCTATGAACTGAGGTAAAGGCAACCAGGAAAGTACAGCTGTGTAAGTAAACTTACCACAACAATATATATTCAAATGATCACTGTTGCAGTGACCTAAGCCACGAGTTATATCCTGCATAGGATACAACAGCCAAGCAGCTTCCAAAGCATCAGGGAACTTTACATGCACCCAAAGTATCTGGCAGTTTAAGCTGAGCTTAGTAAAAGACAAGTATGGGGGCCACGCCCTACAGAGCTTTCCTGCCAACAGTGACAGGGAGGATGAACTCAGAAAGGACAATGCTGGGAACAACAAAAAATTCACACCACAGCATAATTAACACATTAAAAAATAAGGGTGCTGAAGGGAGGGAGTGGCTACAGCAGCAGCGATCATTCAAACATACACTTATGGTAACTTTAACTACACAACTGAATCATCATACTGATCACTGCTGTAATAGCCTTAGCTATATGGGTAGATTAACATAGCTTAGAACAACCAGGGGTATGCACAAGAATGGTCCAAGCAAAGCCTGATCTAGACCTAGAGAAGAAATCAAGCTTGTAATGCCTTATCAATGTATGCACATGGCACAGCGTTGACCCTGCCTGGAATAGATTTGTTGTGGTGAGTGTAAAAAAGGTAACCGCCTGAGACAACCACTTGGAAATAACCTGTTTTGACAATGGTTGTCTTCTTACCTTCACAAGAAGTGAAACAACTGATCCCAAGACTTGAAAAATGTAGTTCTGTCAGAACAGCATCTTCATTGTCTATGTACATCCAAGCTATGGGGTATCCTTATCTCACTCATTTTTAGGGTTAAGAAAGAAAACTGAGCAATAAATCATTTGGTTTAAAGTAAACGTGAATACCACTTTGGACAGAAAAAGAAAGATTAGTTCTCAAAGAAACCCTGTTCCTCTGGAAAATAAGATAAGGTTGACTCACCACAAGTGCTTGCAACTCTGATACCCTTCTTGCAGAGGCCAGAACAATTGGCAAAACTGTTTTCCATGTTAGGAACCTTAAGTAAGCAAGGTTAGTTGGTTCAAATGGAACAAGTGTTAGCTTCTCTAATGAAGATCTCAAAGAGAAGCCACTTGTTTTCCTGGAGGACCCTTATGCAAAACCCCTTCCAAAAGTAGTTTGATATTAGAATGCATTGAAGGAGGAGGATCCAGGAGCAGACATGCTGAAATAGCAGAGAAATGAACCTTGACAGAGGAATAAGAAAGTCCATAGGATAGTAACGCACATAAATATTGTGAGACCAGAGATACACTAGCTCTGAATGGGTGTCAATTATGTTGGCACCAACTACAACACCTCTTCCATTTGCTGATATGATTTTCTAGTAGCAGGCTTTCCTATCTTCATGCTGCAAATCCTCAGTAAAAGACCTCATCATCCAGAGAGCCAACTGAAGTTAACTGGGGTCAGAGTGTATCAAACACCCCCCCCCCCTGATCTTGTGCGAGTGGACCCATTCTGTAAAGAAGCTTGTGCTAATTGACCCCGGCCATTTCCAAAAGAAGGGAGATCCATGGTTACCTGGAACAGAAGGGAGTCACCACAATAATCTTGGGGGGATCCTTTTGAATTTTCTGATGTAGCCTGGATGTTAGCAGAAAGGGTGGAAACGCAAACAGGAACATTCCTGAACAGAGAAAAGAAAAGGCATCTGTCTTCCAGGCCTTCTTGCATGGAGTCCTGGAACAGAATCTTGCTAGATAATTCAGAGAAGAGGCAGACAGGGCTATTTGAGGAACTCCCTACAGATGGATCAAATATTAGAAGTCCCCCCCAATCTAGTTTCCATTCATGAAGGTCTGCCCTTGCACTACTTAACTTGTCTGTCACACAATTTTAATCTGGCAGAATGTAAGATGCCTGTAAAGTGAGACTGCACTGTGAAGCTATATTTTAAGCTAACATGGCTTGTCTGCAATGGCGGGGGGGGGGGATAAACCTGGTTCCCCCCTTGCCTGTTGTTGTACAACATGAATGTGGCATTGTTTGGGACAACTTGAAGAGGTCAATGGGACCAAAGATGATTCAGAGAGTTGATTGCTTTGCTCAGGGCAAGCAGCTCTTATGTTTATGTACTTGTGGCTGTCCTTGGTGTCCCACACACCTTGCTCTCTTCTCTATCCTGAAACTGTTCCTCAAGCAAAGCTCAAGGCATCTGTGGTGACTGATTGTTTTGGAGGAAGGAAGGAGAAGCTGAGACCTGTATTTAGGGAAATTTGCTATCTCCACCAAGTGATTTCTCTTCTTACAAACCCCCAGCAGTGGGATTTGAAAAGACAAAGGGAGGTGTGCTGGAACCAAAAAGACTTCAGATACTACTGTATCTTTATGTGGAGTCTTGCCAGGGGTATTATGAGAATCATAGATGCCATGAGACCCAAAATCTTGAGGTATCCCCTCACAGTTAAGTGAAGTCCAAGTGGAAACCTTAGAAACTCATCTAGATATAAATCTATTTTTTTTTCCTGTGAAAGAAACGCTCTTTGAAATGTAGTGTCTAGATGACACCCAAGTAACAATCATGTGAAGGAGTAAAATTATTAGTTATGTACTTACCATAACTTGGCATCTGTGTTGTCCTCTTTGCATTCTACTTCACTGATGGGTTATGGATCCGATCCTCAGGTCAGAATGGCCGCCTCCCACAGACTTTAGCTTCCAGGCTCAAGCTCCTCCCTTACCCATAATCCTCCGCCCCTCACCCAACCTCCTCAGATACAGTTTGCTGCCCTACAAACAGGATAGAGAAGAAAAAGGAACCAAGCGCTCAACCTAGAACATAGATAACAACAAAGGCTGTTCCAGATCCTCTAGAACCAAAGCATTTCGGAGGGGGATGGTTGGGTGGGAAGGTGAAGCAGAATGAGAACAGGACAACACAGATACTAATGTCATGGCAAGTACATAACTAATAAATCTGATGCTGTCCTCATTCTGCTTTAATGATGGATCAGAGTCCCCAGCTACATGACTTCTTGGGTGGCCTCAAGGATGGATATGCTGGGGCACCAAGGAACCAAAGGACGTTCTGCTCCTGGACAAAATATCTAACTCATAATGGGTCATGAAGGTATGAGACTTAGACCAACTGGCTGCAGCACAAATGTCATCAATGAGAATCCTAGACAAAAGAACGCTGATGCAGCAATGGATCTTTTCAAATGGGCTTTTGGAGGACCAGGCAACTTCAAACCATTCTTCTCATAAATAAAGAAAATGCAGCTAGTAATCCACTTCACTGCTGTCATGTTTGATGCTGCTTGACCTTTATGATTAGATGAAAAAGAGACAAACAACTGCTGTGATTTTCTGAACTGTTCCATCCTATGGAGGGAGAAACGCAGCGGTCTGTGAACATCTAACAAATGTAGCAGGTATTCTCCTTTGTTGGAATAGTTAGGAAAGAACACTGGTAACTGAACACATTGATTTATATTAGCTTATGTGGCAACCTTTTGCATGAATGAAGGATTAGTATAGAGGGAAACCCTATCTTTGTGAAAAAATGATGCAGGGAAGTTTGGAAGAAAGAGCTTGTAATTCGGAGACCCTTTTCACTGAAGTAATGGCAAAAAGTAAAGCGGACTTACAGGATAAATATTTCAAGTCACAATCATTAGCCGATTCAAAGGGATTTTGGGTCAAGGCTTGTAGAACAGTCAAATCCCATGGAGGAGTTGGGTCTTTGATTGGAGGTCTAAGAAGAAAAATACCTTTCAAGTCTTTACATAACCTTGCTGAAGCAACAGATCATGAAGGTAATCTTGAACGGAAGTTGGACATGGCTGCCAACTGGAGCATAATGGTCGCAAAACTAGAACCTTGTTTACGTAAAGATTCCAGAAAGGACAAAAAATCAAAGGAATAGGAGCTGAAAAAAGGTCAACATGATTATTTGCAGCCCAAACAGAAAATCTTTTCCACTTACTCTTGCACACCTTTTTAACAGAGGCTTTCTGAGAGGCCAAAATGATAGCTTTTACTGGAGAAGAGAACCTGGACCCTCAAGCAATCATGGGAACAGGAGAAACCATGCAGTTAAGTTGAGTGTGGGGAGCCTGGGGTGGAGTCCTAGTGTCAGGTGAGAAAGGAGGTCTGGTTTGAGTTCCAGTATCCACTGAGGATATTTGAGGTGAGGCCAGAGGAAGGAGAACCATGCCTGATGAGGCCAAAAAGGGGTAATGAGGATCACCATACTCTTCAACCATTTGGCTTTCTGGAGAAATTTTGGGATCAGAAGAAGAGGAGGGTAAGCATAAAGGAGACCGGAAGGCTAATCATGGACCAGAGCATCCCTCGGGGAACTCCCTGAAGGAGGGATCAGAGTAAAGTAACTACTGCATTTGTAGCTGTAAGGGGACGTAAAGAGGTCATTGCAGGGTAGACCTCAATGGTCAAATATCTCGTTTGCTACTGAATGAGGGACCACTCACAGGGCACTAGTATAGATCTGCTGAGCCTGTCTGCTAACACATCAGACTCCCCCCATCACGTGTTGCAAGCGGAAAGCGGTTTGAAGAGATTGCTCATTCCCAGACCCTCATGGCCTCTCTGCAGAGAGGGTACGAACAGGTTCCCTCCTTGCCTGTTGATGTACCATACTACTGACATGTTTGTGTGAACAGCAATTGTCCCTAGAGGGAGAAGCTCCTGAAAGGCTTGCAATGATAAAAGGACAGCTCTTATCTCCAAGATGTTGATATGCAAACTGGTCTCTATCAGATTCCATGTGTCTTAGACTATCTTCCCCTGGAAATGCAGCCCCCCCCGTCACCCTAGATGGGATGAGTCTGTGGTCAAGGTGGGTGGGTGGGGGGGGGGGTCTGCTGATTCTCAGATCTGCTTGAATCCACCATTTTAGATGGGACCTGTAAATTTTGTCAGTCTGATAGGAATAGATAGGGGCTGATGCAGAACAGACCACTGAACAGATAGTGTCCACTGAAGAATGCGCATAGAGTACCTGGCTAGAGGAACCAAAAGTATAGCAGTTGCAATGGACCCAGAGCTCATAAAATCAACATGGTAGGAGGAGATGGAAGATTCAGAATGGCTTGAACTTGAAATTTGAATGTGTTGATGCAATGCTGTGGCAAAGCAGCTGTTTGGGTAATGGTGTTCAGTTGGACTCCAATGAATTCCAAGGTTTGAACAGTCAGCGGCCGTGACTTGTCTGAGTTTATGGTAATGCTTAGGAATTGGGACAACTGGTAAAGATGTTCTCTGGCCTGGCAAAGCTCACAGTGAGTGGGGACAGTCAGGAGCCAATCATCTAAGTACGGGAATAGATGAAACCCTTGTAGCCACAGATGAGCTGCAACCACTGATGTACATTTGGTAAACACCTGGGGGGCTATGGTGAAAACAAAGGGCAAGGCTCTGAATTGGAAGTGACAGACTCCCAGGCAGAAGCACAGATGACTTCGGAGCACCTGCCTATTTTTATGTGATAGTGCACATCCTCGAAATCCACAAAGCACATCCAATTGTCCTTCCTTAGCAACAGGAGGATGGACTAAACTGTTAGCATCTGGAACTTGACTTTCTTCACATACAAGTTGAGATTTCTTAGGTCAAAGATGGGCCTGCAGGTTCCCTATTTTCTTTGGCACCAAAAAGAGACAGGATTAAGTTCCGGACCCTCTCTGTTTGTTGGGACCTCTTGAATGTTTTTCTTTCACAGTACTTTGATGATTTCAGTAACTGGCAACTCTCTCTAGCTTGTTGGAATGTTGGGGAATTCCTTTTGAATCTCTGATGGGGGTAGAGAAATGGGAATGTAAGAGCCTCTGGATTATAATGCTTTCTACACAATATTTGTCGTTATTTGGACCCAGGTGCTTGAGTGCAGAGAAAAATGGTCCCAACTGCCTCCAGAGTCGGAAAGTCCAGGCAGCACTTCAGGAGCACTGAAAGGACTTGTCAGAAAAACATTTCCTGAAGCCCTGGTTTTGTAAGCTCCATCTGCCTCCTGGGTGGCATCTCCTATTATAGCCTTCTCCTCGGCCTATGGAGGATTACTCTCCACTTTGATCAGGAAAGGGACCTTGCAACTTATGGAACCAAGTTTTCTTAGCTCCTCTTTGATTCCTTGAGTAGGTTTGTTGAAGGGTGGAAAATTTAATCTCCATGGCAGACCCGGTCTTACCTTCTTGCTCTCTGCTGGTCAGGGTGTCCTTAACTGAAATCACAAATCCTCATCCAAGCAGGATGACATTTTGCAATGTCGATGTCGGCTCACCTTTGAAGATGCTTCCACCGAGTTGGAAATAAGCCTCATGGAAGAATTTTCTATGGATGCAAGAGTGGTTAAGTTTAGAAGTAATCTTATCAAACTCCTCCTTAGGCATGCCCTCCATCAAGGATTCAGACAGTTCTTTAACCAAGTCTCTCTGAAGACGAATAAAATGTACCAAGTAATTCAGTGCTCACAGAGAAAAAGTTGCTAAGGCATAAGCACACTTCCCAAACCTGTCCATCACTCTGGACTTCCTGTTCAGTGACTGGACAGTTGAGCTCTGCTGGACAAGCTCTTTCTTGGTAGCAGCTGCCACCACCATAGCGTCAACTGGGATGCACTTACTCCAGAAAGTACGGTCCTCCGGGGAAGAAAGAATTCTGTCCGGTCGCTTTGGTACTGGTTCTATAGTGTCCAGCTCCTTCCAGGCCTGATGGGCAACAAGGTCTATAACAGCATCCATCAGGGGGACTACCCAAGATGTAGATGGTCCCACCTCGAAGGCCTCCAGGAATACGGATTCCTCTGAAGAGGGGTTTTTGGAGGGTCAGCCACCTTTTCACTTCAAGATCTTGAAGATGTCTGCGAAAGAGACATCATCTAGTGGTGATGTGGGAGACCCCTCTCCCTCATCGTAATCCAAATCCTCGGTGAGGGACTCCATAGGGGAGTCCAAGTGCCTCCTTTTGCATGTCCTCTTCCTTGGGATCTCCTCAGTGGGATATTCAGGAGAGGAGTTGAAAAGAAAGGGGCCACCTCTAGTGGAATGGGTTGGAAGCCCTTTGAGGCAGGCTGACCCTGGACAGAAATGACAGATCCAAGGCCCCGATCCAATGTAGCCACAAGGGGAGGAGCAGCAGTCAAAGGGTCCAACACTCTTAACAGAGAAGGCCTTTTCTATAACTTGGAAGGTCAAAGGTCCTCCGGATACTCTACTGAACTCCTTAGAATCCAAAGCTCCTGAAGAAGACAGACGAAGCTCATCAGAACCCCAACTCCCAGAGAGAACTGGACTCATGTTGTCAAAGGCAGGGGTTCCAAGGGGGAGGGACAGATCTGGTAACCATGTCTGGACGCACTGGCGCCAAACAACATCTGAGGAGGTTGGGCTAGGGGAGGATTATGGGTAAGGGAGGAACTCGAGCCTGGAAGCTAAAGTCTGTGGGAGGCGGCTGAGTCAGATCTCTAAGGATCGGATCCATACCCTATTAGTGAAGCAGAATAACAAGGACATCATCAGAAAAAACACTTCTGAATGTTCTCCTGTAGTTTCAATTAAGAGATCTCTCAACCCAAGTGAGAGATTTCTGAGAATGCAATGAACTACAACTGGAACTAGGCACTTTGCGAACACTACTGATGAGGGGATAGTCCAACAGGTAAGGCAAAGAACTGATAATGAGGCAGACACACACAACATTAAGAACCTCCTGAAGTCTGGATGAATAAGAATACAATAAGCATATTTTAAATAGAAAACGTAAATGAGGAAGAAAATGGTTATGAAATCATAGCATTCTGAACTTGGGCACTATCACAAACAGGTTTAAAAAAGAAAGACCCAGAATTGGTCAAGCATTTTCTTTCTTTGGCACTAAAATCATCCTTGAATAACAACTTTTATCAACCTGAGCAAGAGGAAAGTACAGTTGTGTACCTACCATAAATGTAGATGTTAGAGTGTATTCACTGTCGCAGTCATTACTCGAGTTTTCCTGCTGGCAGGCTACCCTCAGTCGGACAGAATTCCAAAGTCTAGATCCGGCGTAGGTTGCTGTCGCCTCTTCCCTTACGTCAGTGTGCCAGGGGTATAAAAGATGCAGCAGACACCATTTTCTTCAGTTTTTCTTGCCCCAGATGTTACGTGCCCCAATATACCAATAAGAAATGCATGCACAAAAATAACATTTCCTTCATCTACAAGCAAATACACCAAAAAAGTTGTATAGAATAGAGAAGTGCAGATACGTCCTAGCAAAGAGAAGGGGGATGGTGGGTGGGTAACCTGGACTGCAACAGTGAATACATTCGAACATCTACATTTATGGTAGGTACACAACTGTACTATGTTCATGTTTCACTGTTGCAGTCATTACTCTTGGGTAGAATCCCAAAGCTGAGGATGGGTGGCTGGGCTAAATAGGATTAGGAGAGGCTATAAGGCCCTGCAGAACTGCAGTGGCGAAGCCTGCTCTGGATGTAGAGTAGAGAGGCAAGTGGTGGTGCTTTGTAAAGGTGTGCACTGAACTCCAACTTGCAGCCTCTAAGATATCTTTGGTTGGTACTCCTCTGAGGAAGGGTGCTGAAGTGGCTGCTGCTCTGGTGGAATGAGGCCTAATGCCCTTAGGCACTGATTTGCCATGTTGAAAATAGCAGAAATGGATGCAATGGCCTATCCATTTAGAAATAGTCTGTTTTGAGATGGCCTTTCCTTGTGATCCTGCGGAATATGAAACTAAAAGTTGCTCAGTCTTTCTGAAAGCTTTAGTTCTGTCCAAGTAGAAGCGCAACTGCCTGTGTATGTCCAAAAATGCAGAATTTTCTCACCCTTGTTCTGTGGATTTGGATAAAAGGTAGGCAAGTGAATGGTTTTGGTTGAGGGCCACACTAGACACCACCTTAGGCATAAATGTAGGGTTTGTCCTCAGAGAAACGCTGTCTGGATGAAAAATGATGAAAGGTTCCACAGCCATGAGTGCTTGTAACTCCGAGACTCGCCTTGCAGAGGTTATTGCTAGGAGCAGAGCTGTTTTCCAGGATAAGAATTTTATATCTGCTGTTGATGCTGGCTCAAAAGGAGGCAGTGTGAGTTTTTCCAAAACATAATTGAGGTCCCAGGCCGGAATTGGTGCTCTCCTTGGAGGCCTAATGTTTTTGGCCCCTCTGAGATACTGCCTTATTAAAGGATGAGAAAAGATAGGTGGTTCCATATTGTAATGTGCTGAAACGGCAGAGGCATGAATCTTAATTGATGAGAAAGAAAGGCCTTTGTTCAGCATCTCAGTTAAGTATTGTAAAATCTGAGGAATATTTGGTACAGACGTGTCAATGCCTTGTTCCTGGTTCCAAGCGCAGAATCTCTTCCATTTTTCTGCATAAGATTTTCTGGTACTGGGCCTCCTG
Source organism: Protopterus annectens (assembly GCF_019279795.1). Lineage (NCBI taxonomy): Eukaryota > Metazoa > Chordata > Ceratodontiformes > Protopteridae > Protopterus > Protopterus annectens. The sequence goes on from NC_056725.1 coordinate 803,619,392, forward strand.
ACCTCCAAGATAACAACCATAACAGCTTTTGAAAGAGGAGTGTTCTGAATGGCTACATTATCCGTCATGCTGCCTGATTTAAGGTCCTGAGTTGGCTGTGCAGGATCCGATTGTTTTGTTGAGTCAGCAAGTGAGAATTTTGAGGCAATATCCATGCTGGACCTTGGGACAAGCTCTTTAAGACTGGGTACCAGTGCTGGCGTGGCCAGTCTGGTGCAATCAGTATCATTTTCGGCTTCTCTTGTCTGACCTTTAGGAGTACTCTGGGAAGGAGAGGCAGTGGGGGAAAAGCATATACTGTTAGATTTTTCCAGCTGAATGATAGGGTGTCCACTTTCCATGCTTGCTTGTGATAAATCCTTGTGCAAAATCTCTGCAACTGACAGTTGTGAGGTGAGGCAAACAGATCTATGTCTGGGCATCCCCATGTCCTTATTATCATGCTGAAGACTTGTGGATCAAGTTTCCATTCGTGGGGATCCATGAGGTTTCTGCTTAGTTCGTCTGCCAGAGTATTTGTTTTTCCTGGCAGGAACTGTGCTTGCAGGTGAACTTCAAAAGCCAATGCTGTGTCCCATAAGGTCATTGCTTGTCTGCAGAGGGGGTAGGAATGTGTACCTCCCTGTTTGTTGATCTACCAAATGACCATAGTGTTGTCTGTCTTTATCAGTAACTGTCCTGGATGAAGCAGGTCCTTGAAAGCTGTCAGGGCATTTTGAACAGCTAGCATCTCTTTTATTGCTGTGAAGATGCATCTGGTTTGCAGGCCATGTGCCCCGAATACATTTTCCTGCCATATGGGCCCCCCAGGCATAATCTGATGCATCCGTTGTCAGTGTCTGTCTGGCTGTGGGTAAACTGAATGGCAGACCCTTGTTGTGGTGACAGGCTTCTGCCCACCATCGAAACTCCTGTTGTAGGAAGGGAATGAGTGCAATTATTGTCTCCAGGCTGTGGCAATGCTGAGTCCAAACACTTTTCAGATACCATTGTAGTTTCCTCATATGCAGTCTGGCATATGGAATTAGTAGAATGCAGGATGCCATGAAACCCAAGGTCTGCGGGATTTTCCTTGCAGATAAGTGGGTTTTTGTTGCCAATTTCTTGAAGTAAGTAGTCATTTGTTTTTGTTTGTCTGGCATGAGATAAGCCATATGGGCAGTTATATTTAAGCTTGCAACCAGGAATATTATTTCTTGAGAGGGCAGTAGTTTTGATTTATTTTCGTTTACTGTGTACCCTAGGCCAATTAGTAATCATTTTACAAACGCCAGATGCTTTAGAAGAGTGTCTTTGTTCTCTGCTTCAATTAGGCAATCGTCCAAGTAGGGATATATTTGAATTCCTTTTTGTCTGCAAAACACAATTACTGGTGCCAGGCATTTTGTGAAGACCCTGGGTGCAGTAGATAAGCCAAAGGGTAGTGCAGAAAATTGGTAATGCATTAAGCCAGCTATGAATCTGAGGTATCTTCTGCAAGATTGTCTGATTGGAACATGCAGGTATGCCTCTTTTAGGTCTCTCTTACGAGCCAAGCCCTCTTACCCAGCATAGGCAGTAGCTGCTGTAGTCTCAACATCTTGAATTTTGGAACTTCCAGAAACGTATTTAGTATAGACGGGTCCAGAATTGGTCTCCAGGTTTTGTCCTTCCTGGGTACTAGGAAAAGTCTGGAGTAAAATCATTGTCCCTGCTCTTGTTGTGGTACTTGTTGAATGGCCCTCATGTCCATGACGGCTGTAATTTGCTTTTGTGCCTCTGCTCACTGATTGTGTGGCAGGTCTGGCATGCCCTTTGACCTTGGTAGAGTGTGAAAAGGGAACCTGTAGCCTTGGGACACTATGTTCAGCACCCATTTGTCTTGGGTAACCATTTGCCAATTTGATGAAAAAAGTGCTAGTTTTCCCCCTAAGGGGGCTGTCAAAAGAAAACTGCTTGGAACTGGTAGAGGAAAGTCATTGGGACTGTCTTCTGTAAGGTTGTGATTTGTCTTCTCCGCTTTTGGAGGCAGGAGCACCCCACTGTTTAGGCCTGTATGAGCCTTAGGGCTGAGATCTGCCTCTGGGACGCCTGTATCTGCCTCTTTGTGGTATGTCTGAAACTGGAAAGGACCAAGTTTTAGAAGGCCAGTTCCTGTTAAACCTGGGTGGCTGTACCTGTAATAAATCATTGACTGTCTGCATGGATTTTGCTTTATCCTCCATTTTTTTCAACACTTCTTCTGCTTTAGTACCATCATGCTGTAATGGTGCATCTAATAATTTTGCTTTAACATGATCAGCCAGATTCTGTTCCTTTAACCAAGCATGCCTTCTAATAACAGAACCTGTAACAGCGGCCCTGCAAGAGGCCTCCAGTGAATCATAACCACATTGCAAAGTAGGCTTCCCACTTGTTCAGTAGCATGCAATAAATCCTGCAATTCCTTGTTCTCTGAACATTCAGTATTTGTCAACATTTTCTGCTTAAGTAGTGACATTAAATATTGCTGATATTTAAGCATATGAAACTGACAATTTAAAACCCTTACAGCCAGGGTGGCAGAAGTGTAAACTTTTTCCCCCATCTGTCTAGAGCCCTAGAATCCCTATCAGAGGGGTCAGGGTTTTTGCAGTGGAAGCTTTAACCCCCTTGGGACCCTGAGATATAGTTTCTGGGTCAGCAGCAGGGTTTTTATATAGGAATTTATGAGAATCCGGGACCCTGTAGTACCTGTCTGGCTTAGCAGGTGCAGGGGGTAAAGAGTCAGGGGACAGACCGGACTCTGATAATACATCATCTACAATGTCTAGAACAGGTGGAATAGCAAGGGGTCTGTGCTGAGAAGAAGCAGAAAGTCTCTGAGCCTTTTCTTAGATTCAGAATAATCTTGGCTCTCCCAGTGGAAATGCTCCCTCATAGTATGCAGTGTTTCCCCAAAAGAATAATCCTCAGGAGGAGAGGCTGAAGGAATGGATTCTTCAGCATCACAATCCTCATAGGGAAGCATGGAGTAATCCCTGTTCAGAAGAGGAATCAGAGGAAATAGATACCTGATCAGAAGAATCATACCCTGTCTCCTGTCTAGGCCTCTTATCAGGAGGGGGATGGGAGCCCCTGATCAAAATAATTAGGTCTTCGACCATTTTGAGCATCTGTTTTTTAGGCATGGAAGTCTGAGTAGGAGAATGCTGTACTTGTTTCTTTGTCTTTAGAGCTGCTTTAGTCTTTGTAGCTGAAGATGGCTTAATATATAGTTGTGTAGGTCTGAAGACACCGTCAGTAGCTGATGCCTGCTCAGCGGCTCCGGACCCATCTGAGAGAGTGATTTCCGAGTGCCCAATACCTTGAGTATCCAGAGGCCCAGTCGGCTCCACATGGGAGTCGGTAGCGGCCTGTGGCTCTGAGGTAGCGGGTGCCAGGGGCTGCGAAAGCGCCTCACTGAGAACCGGCGAACTGGCGACTGGACAAGTATAGGCTTCGTCGTCAGTTTTGGACATCGGATGCCTATCCTTGTCCTTCCGTTTTTTGTAAACTCCGGCTGTCAGCTGTTCCAACGGCATTATATAATTAAATATTCGGCCAAAGTAATGAAATGCAAAATCGAACTGACGCTTGACAGTGCGTTGGTTAAATCTAGCACAAAACCGACAACAAGCAACGTTGTGATCAGGGCCTAGGCAAGGAATACAGTAAGAGTGAAAATCCTTGAGGTATTTGCTTCCCACAAGAAATACAATTGTTAACTTTTTCTGACATCGGTCTGGAGCAAGATATAAGTTTCCCCAACGGGGTACTTAGCTTTAATGAAGACTTCGGTTCTGAAATTCGTCTTTGAAAATCTCAGGAGTCGGCCGACCGGCACTTGCGAACTGCTTTTGCTTCGGGCACCGCACGGCAAGAAAGACTGAAGAAAATGGCGTTGGCTGCATCTTTTATACCCCTGGCGCACTAACGTCAGGGAAGCGGCGACAGCAACTGACGCCGGACCTAGACTTCGGAATTCTGGCCGACTGAGGGTAGCCTGCCAGCAGGATAACCCAAGAGTAATGACTGCAACAGTGAAACACGATGAACATCTAGATCCATCACTCTTTCAGGCAACATATGCTGAAGAAATGGGAGAAATAGAAGAGTCTTGTCTGGTAAATAATAAATCAACCTGAGGAAAAGTGGAACTTCCACCCACTGTCATCTGTAACCCAGATGAAAGAACTTCAGAATCCATTTGTCTGAAACAATCTTTTGCTTAACAGTAAAGCAGAGATTTAGGCTTTCTGGAAGGGAAAGGGACTGCCAGGGCGGTGGTGTTGGAGGGACGTAAGACAAGGTACCTTAGATAGTTATTCTGGCTTGTTGGGCAATCTTTGGTTTTGCAAGGTTCCTGAATTCTTCTTGTAGCCCCCTTGCCATTTCTTCTTAAATGTCTGTTTACCAGCATTTTGCTGAGACTGCATTTTGTTTCTTGCCAAAATTAGATGAGGTTTTAGAGAATTCCTTGGAAAATTTAGAAAAGGAGGGCTAAAAATTCTTGAATAATTCATTGTATCAGCTTATCCGTCTCATCACACATTGATTACCACATCTGCAGAAGGACCAAAAACTAAATCACTATCCAAAGCAGAATTTAAAATCTCATTTTTCACATTGTCTTGGAGGTTCAGAAAAAGCAGCCAGGCAAACTTCAGTAAAACAGTACCAATGGCCATAGCCCTGGAAGAAGTATCAACAGAGTCATACACACAGTATAAAACATGAGTAGTAACCTGTAAAACAGAAGAAATTAAATTATTTAAAGCAGACTTTTCTCACAAGAAAAAAACTGCAGAGAAAACACTCCTCATACTTTCACAGGTCAGAACAAACTAGCATATGAACCTGACAATCCAAAATTCTGAAAATCAAAATTGCAAAATCATACACTTTTCTCCTATACTTCTCAATAATCCTTCCATCCTTTTTAGAAAGGGAAAAACTGGAATTAACCAAATGTTTAGTAGCGGTAGGGTTAACTAAAGCTACAGCAGCTGCTGGGTCAGGTTTGAGATGAGTGTATAAAAAAACATAAAAGGCTGAGGAACTTCACACATTCTTTCTGCCTTTTTAGGGGCAGCTGGCTAACTATCAGGAAAACTGCAGGCAGTGATACTCACATCCTCCAAACTTGACACAACTGGATGAATAGGTTCATAGGTATATACTCGGCTAACTACTGCCATGGCCTTTATAAGCCTAGCCATGCAATCCAACAAAAATGTGCCTCTATGTATCATGGGTGTTTACTAGAAAGTGGTATGTTAGGAAGCTTCTAAAGCTGATGCGTGGCCAGGGGTATGTTAGTTTCGGCATTAGTGACTGCCTCCGTCAATCAGAGTCATGGTGGCAGACTCGGGGGGGGGGGGGGGGGGATTTTCAACTGCTTCAACTTCTTCATGAACAGTGTAGAACTCTGCTCCCCTTTGACTGTTTGGCAGCTACATGGACTACTTGTATGACAGCTGAGCAACTACATGAATTATCTGTCTGACAGGATGAGGCAGAATCCTGGAAGTAGCTCAGTCTTCGGTGTTGTCAGAGTAAGGAAGACCACTGTGACAGCCAGACAATTGATGTGCCGACTCTTTTTCCAAGGAAGAAATTATATACCTTGTCCAGTGTAACAGCCTACATAAGCTCCCCCTTCAGCAAATTCACAATTAGACTATGCAACAGGTTTGGCTGCAAAACACAGAAGGCCCAAGACAGCAGGACCTGGAGACAGAGGTCTACCACTAGGTAAGAGACCTGGGGAGCACAGTGGTTCAGCAGACACAAACATCTCTCAGTTCACTGCAACACCCACTTCCCTAAGCAAACAAATGGCACACAATGATTGTGGCAGCCAATGAACCCAGAACAACAATATTTAGGCCTTGGACATGCAATATATCTTCGCCCTGTCTGCCAGAGGCACAATCTCCTGGACCCTCATCAATATCAGGCACAAGAAACACTGCAGTGTGTCAAATACTATGGGTGCAAGGGCTATCCTCTTAATGGAGCTTCCCAATTCAGGTTTACCCAGGGAACTGATGCAAATACATCATTCTCTGCAGGGATGTTTGCAAGTAGATCCTCAACAGACCAAGAGCTGCTGGTCATTGAGATAGGGGCACACATGGAGATTGTTCTCCTGCAAAACTTCAGTTAACGTACCAAACACCCTGAAGAAGGCTTTGGGTGCCGAAGTCAGTCCAAATGGCACCATTTTGTAATTGTCTCTCCACAATACGCCAGGGGAATAGCCTATGTGGACTTCATGTAGTGATGTGTTAAACTGTATCGATTATATCCAGTGACACCATCCAAGAGGCAGGAGGAAAGGCATGAGCACCTGCAAGGTGATCATTCAGAACTTGACATATTAGGTTTGATGTTTATTTTTACGAAGATTCAGAATAGCACAGGAGCATTCCTCCTGGGACTAAGAAGAGATGGAAATTAAACCCCATTTCTCTTATGAAACCAGAATAGCTGCTACAGCCATCTTCAGCATTACAGTATGGACAGGGCCTAACAGTTCTAATGAGGCACCTTGGTATACAAGCCAAAAATGTTTTTGGGGGTGGGGACTGATGAACTTGGACATGTCCAGGGTGACTATATATAGAATTAACTGGTTTCTATGACAACTATGTAAGCTAGGGTGAACTCTGAGAACAAGCTGGGAGAAAGTCTCAGCCCCATATCAGGACAGCAGTGGCTCAGCTGGTGAGGTCATCTTCTTCAGCACTTTAGCCAGCAAATGAGACGGCAAGACAAGTAATACTTCAGTACTTTAACTGAATAGTAAAGAAGCCTCTTCCTGCTTTGGATTTAGAGGGAGAAGGATCACAAAGGCCCTACACACTGATAAGGACCTACTTCCTCTTAAGGAGGTCATTAACTTGTTGTTTATCAGGCTGTTGAACAGCATTTCAGTGGACTCAGGATATTGTTCCTGAACTATTCTGTGAGACATGATGGTCTCAGCAGTGTCATTACACACTTGAGCCTATGACACTGGGCACAGATTCTACATAAAGTTAAAAGGCTACATGGAAGCCCACCTTTCTAGCCACTGTAAGAGTATCCATGAAGTTTTGTCAAAGTCCATAATAAGTATTAGACTGGACTCTAAAGACAACCATAAGGCATTCTTTAGCTATGTCAGAAACCTAGGAGGAAACTCCCAGATATGCTCAGAATTAGTTCAAAATGATGTGAAGATTACTGATCCTACAGACATTGCCAACATACTGGCTGACAGGTTCAGTGCAAACTTCTCCCCCCCTCCGCCTAAAGAAGAGATATCTATACCAAATGATTGTAGCCCCCCAAACATCTCTAACGCTCAGGTGAGAACTGCTCTCTCCAAGGCAAAGAACACAGCACCCATGGGACCTGATGGTGTCCCCGGCTGTGTGCTCCATGAACTCAACGAGGAATTAAACCCACAGTTAGGACAGCTGTTTAATCTTAGTCTCACCTCCGGATACGTACCCAGGGAGTGGTGCACTCCACAAAGTCGGTGCCTCCACCGACCCTGGAAATTACCGTCCCATTAGCTTGACAAGCCTGATCTGCAAAGCCATGGAAAGGATCATAATGGATCTCATAAATAAAGACATAGGGAATTTGCAGACTTTGGATCCAACCCAGTTTGGCTTTGTCAAAGGCAGATCATGCCTTTTAAACTTGGTTGACTTTTTCGAAACAGTCACCAAGGCCATTGACGAGGGAAAGGCAGTCCATACAGCCTACCTAGACCTGGCGAAGGCTTTCGATACAATACCCCACACTGGTATCATTGAAAAACTCATCAACTTAAATGTAAACCCATACATTACAAGATGGGTTGCAAACTGGCTGAGTGACAGAACCCACAGGGTCAGAGTTGCTGGCGCCATGTCAGACTCTAAGCCTGTCACAAGTGGTGTCCCACAGGGCTCAGTCCTGGGCCCACTCTTGTTTGGCATCTACTTTTCTGAAGTACAAGCAAACACAGGAGGGTTATGGCTGACAAAGTTCGCAGATGACTGCAAACTGGGCGCCGTAGTTGAGAACACATCCGACACAGATATCCTTCAGAAGGGTCTCACAGAAACAGATAACTGGTGCCAGAGCCATGGCCTCAAGTTAAATGCCAAGAAATGCATAGTCATACCCTTCGGGAAAAATAAGGTTACCCCTAGCTACCATATAGGTGGCAATCCCCTGAACACAGAAGAAGTTATTAGGGACCTGGGAACCAAGGTTGACAGTAGCCTTTCATTCGACACTCATATTGCTAAAGTAGTTAGGAAGACCTTCTACATTGCCCACCTTATCATGAAGGGATTCACATCTAGATCAAGGGAAGTCATAGTCTCCCTATACTCATCACTCATCAGAGCAATGATCGAGTACAATGCCCCATTCGGAATGTATCTGACCCGACACTTGCAGCAGCTGGAGAGGCCACAAAAGTTCCTCACCAAAAGGATAAAGGGTCTCAAAAATCTGTCTTATGCTGCACGACTGAAAGAACTCCAGTTATATTCATTTGCGCATGCGCTTGCTCAGAGGTGACCTATGCCTGACATACAAGGCCATGTCAAACCCAGATTTGATGAATATGCTTCATCTCAAAAAATCTAGATCCCTCAGAGCCACAAGGGCGGGTGACTTAAACCTCGACACGGTTATTAATAGGACGTGCTGGAGGGATAGATTCATCACCCAAAGACTCCCTATGCTGTGGAACACAATCCCGGTTTATGTGAGGCAGAGCACCTCGCTGGCCTTGTTCAAGAGGAATCTTGACCAATGGATGGGAGATCGCAGATACACCCCAGGGGTTACCTCAGTGTCACTGCTCGACAGAGGCACAGCTAAATAATAGGCATAGTTTCTCCAAACTAAGGGGTGGCGTAAGCGACAAAACTATGGGCTAGGCTTATAAATGCCCTCGGGCAGATAGCCTAGTATGAACCTATGAACAAGAACATACGAAATAAAAAGCTGTGGGCCATAAGCCAAAACATGTCATGGAAATGTACTCGACATCTTTCCAAGGCGTTGGCATCTTTATCAGGGGGACAGGCCAGCAATGTACTGTAGCTTCTTAGGTCTATACAGAGTCAAACATATCACATAAGAAAAAAGTCTTACAATGCTTTGTAAGGATCTCTTCCCATGACGGCGTCTACTGATACAAAATATTCATCTCTAATAATGTTAAAGTGACAAAGACAATGTGCCTCTAATCTGCCTGACAAGGGATCCGTACTGGCTACAAAGCCAGGGATCCTGAGACTTCTTCCCCAAAAAGGCCACCACGGATCAATGGAATAAGGCCAATTCAAGCTGTACCTCATAAGTCTAAGAGCTTCCCAAAGGAGAAGTCATTGTGGGAGAAATGGGGTCCTCATTCTTGCCTATTATTTTAAGACCTCCGGTCCCCATAGGAGCTTTAGTAGGAGGTAGTCCTACACCCTTTACTATTAAGCATGTATAAACTCATTTATATCACAAAAAACAGCATTGGTTTGATGCACTTCAAGTGTCAATTAATTGCCAATCAAAGTGGACAGTGTGTGGCTTATGTGCTTCTGGTATCACAACTACCAAAAGAAAGTAGCGGTTGTAAGAGAAAGGCCTATATCGAACCAGATATTGCCTTTAGACTGAATTCTTCAAGGGTCCGCTCCGGTACACGATTCTCTCACAAGACATCAAATAACCTGCCCTAGCCGAAACCATCCTCAGCAGTGACTGGCCAGCTGGGCTGGGTCTGAAGTGAAAGTGCTAAAAGGGGAATTCTCAATCCTGAATTCCTCTGACTTGTGGACTGACAACTCAAGAGGTCGTTCACTGTAAAGAGGAGAGTTCCTATTATGTGATCGAACTTCAACAAGTTCGAACCCTATATGATTGAAACCATATAGTCAAACTTGCAGAAGTTCGAACACAGAAAAAAAAAAACTAAAACATGCAACAGTAAACTAACTGTTGCAAGCAGGGCAAGCCCCCCATGCACCCCATGTTCTTTAAATATACCAACTCTGAGACTGCACTACAGTGCGGAAAGGGAATATTTCCCTTTATTGCACTGCAGTGCGATCTCAGAGTTGGTATATTTAAAGAGCGGGGGGTGTGGGGGGCGCAGGGGGGCTTCCCCCCAGATTGCAAAGTACAGTTTTGTACCTACCATAAATGTAGATGTTCGAGTGTTCACACTGCCGCAGTCATTACACTTGGGTTATCCTGCCGTCAGGCGGTCCCCGCAGTCGACCTGAGTTCCAAAGTCTTGGTCCTGCGGCGGTTGCTGTCGCTTCTTCCCTGACGTCAGTGCGCCAGGGGTATATAAGATGCACCCGACACCATTTTCTTCAGTTTTTCTTGCCCCAGATGTCAGGTGCCCCCAAGTAGGAAGGCAATACATATTGCTAATCAAAAATATACATGTAAAATAAAAACAATAGCTTCTGTTACCAGCAAATACACCCCAAAGGTTGTATAGGATAGAAAGGTATAGATAAGTCCAGCTAGTTCAGAGGGGATGGAGGGAGGGTAACCTGGACTGCAGCAGTGTGAATACTCTAACATCTACCTTTATGGTAGGTACAAAACTGTACAATGTTCATCGTGTTACACTGCTGCAGTCATTACACTTGGGTAGAATCCCAAAGCTGAGGCTGGGTGGCTGGTCTATAAAGAGTTAGGCTTGGCTATGAGGCCATGCAGAACTGCAGTGGCAAAGCCTGCTCTGGATTTAGAGTAAAGAAGCAGGTGGTAATGCTTGGTAAAGGTGTGCACTGAACTCCAAAGGTTGCAGCCTCCAAAATATCCTTGGTAGGTACTCCTCTGAGAAAGGCTGTTGAAGTGGCTGTTGCCCTGGTGGAATGTGGCCTAATGGTATTTGGGACTGATTTTCCATGCTGTGTGTAGCAGTACCGAATACAGTGTCCTATCCATTTGGATATAGTCTGCTTTGAGATAGCCTTGCCCTGTAATCCTGCAGCATATGCTACAAACAGTTGCTCAGTTTTCCTGAAAGCCTTTGTTTTGTCCAAGTAGAAGTGTAGCTGCCTGTGTATGTCCAAAGAATGCAGAAGTTTCACCCCTTTATTCTGGGGGTTTGGATAAAAAGTTGGCAAATGGATGGTTTGGTTAAGAGCCACACTAGATACCACCTTTGGCATAAAGGTAGGGTTTGTCCTTAAAGATACCCTGTCCTGATGAAAAATTATAAAAGGTTCCACTGCCATTAGTGCCTGTAGCTCTGAGACTCTTCATGCTGAAGTTACTGCCAGGAGCAGAGCTGTTTTCCACGATAAAAATTTTAGATCGGCTGTATTGACTGGCTCAAAAGGTGGCACTGTCAGTTTTTCCAAAACGAAGTTGAGGTCCCAAGTTGGTGTTGGTGCTCTCCGGGGCAGTCTTATGTTTTTAGCCCCTCTGAAGTACTGCTTTAACAAGGGATGAGAGAATAAAGGAGGATCTGTGTTGTAATGTGCTGAAATGGCAGAGGCGTGGAGCTTAATTGATGAGAAGGATAGGTCTCTGTCCAGCATCTCAGTTAAGTATTGTAAAATCTGAGGAATGTTTGGAACAACAGGGTCAAGGTTTTGAGCCTGGTTCCAGGCACAGAATCTTTTCCATTTTTCTGAGTAAGCTTTCCTGGTGCTAGGCCTCCTGGCCTCCAAAATGACATCCATATAACAGCTTTAGAGAGAGGTGTTGCCTGTTTGATTAATGTATCTGCTGTGCAGCCAGGTTTAAGGTTTTGAGCTGACCGTGCAAGATATGATTGTTTTGTTGAGTCAGAAGGTGTGGAATTTGAGGCAAAATCCATGGTGGGCCTTGAGCCAAGTTCCTTAAGATAGAGTACCAGTGCTGGTGTGGCCAGTCTGGAGCAATCAGGATCATCTGTGTTTTTTCTTGTCTGGCTTTTAGGACTACCTTTGAAAGGAGAGGTAGTGGCAGGAAGGCAGAAACTTTTAGGTTTTTCCAGCTGAACAGAAGAGCATCCACTTTCCATGCTTATTTGTGATAAGTCCTTGTGCAGAATTTTTGTAGTTGGCAATTCAGTGGGGAGGCAAAAAGATCTATGTCTGGGCATCCCCATTTTTGCGTTACCATGCTGAAGATTTGTGGATTCAATTTCTATTCATGAGGGTCCATGATATTTCTGCTTAGATCGTCTGCCAGAGTATTTTTCTTTCCTGGCAGGAATTGTGTTTGCAGGTGAACTTGATACGTTAGAGCTCTGTTCCACAAGGTCATGGCTTGCCTGCATAGGGGATAAGAATGAGTGCCCCCTTGCTTGTTTACGTACCACATTACTGTGGTGTTGTCTGTCTTTAGTAATAATTGTCCTGGATGTAGAAGGTCCTTGAAAGCTGTTAGGGTATTTTGAACAGCCAACATCTCTTTTTGATTGATGTGAAGATGCATCTGGTCTGTGGTCCACTTGCCCTGAATGCATTTTCCTGCCATGTGTGCTCCCCAGGCGTAATCCGAAGCATCTGTTGTTAGAGTTTGCCTGGCTGTGGGTTGGGTAAAAGGCTGACCCTTGTTTAGGTGACATGCCTGTGCCCACCATCGAAACTCCTGTTGTAGGCAGGGAATCATTGGTATTACTGCTTCTAAACTGTGAGAGTGTAGAGTCCAAACACTTTTCAGGTACCATTGTAATTTCCTCATATGCAGTCTGGCATATGGTATTAGTAGTATGCAGGATGCCATGAATCCCAGGGCCTGCAGAATTTTTCTTGCAGGGAAATGGGACTTTCTTGCCAGTAACTAAAAATATTGAGTTAGCTGAACTTGTTTGTCTGGCGTGAGGTAAGCCATCTGGGCAGTTGTATTTAAGCTGGCACCTAGGAATATGATCTGTTGCGAGGGCACTAGTTTTGACTTATTTTCGTTTAGTGTGTATCCTAGAGAAATTAGCAACCTTTTTACAAATGCCAGATGCTGTAGAAGAATGTCCTTTGTCTCTGCTTGAATGGGGCAGTCGTCTAGGTATGGATATATTTGAATTCCTTTTTGTCTGCAAAATGCAATTACTGCTGCCAGGCACTTTGTGAAGACCCTCGGCGCAGTAGATAAGCCAAAGGGCAGTGCAGAGAATTGGTAGTGCATTGTACCAGCTTTGAATCTGAGGTATCTTCTGCAATTTTATCTGACAGGGACATGCAGGTATGCCTCTTTGAGGTCCAGAGTAACAAGCCAAGCCTTCTTGCCCAGCATGGGTAGAAGCTGCTATAATGTCAACATTTTGAATTTTGGAATATCCAGGTAAGTATTCAGAATTGAAAGGTCTAGTATGGGCCTCTAGGCCTTGTCCTTTCTGGGGACCAGGAAGAGTCTTGAGTAAAATCCTTGTCCTTGTCCCTGTTGTGGTACTTTTTGAATAGCTCTCATGTCCATGAGGGCTGAAATTTGTTTTTGTGCCTCTGCCCATTGATTTTGTGGCAGGTCTGGCATTCCTTTTAGCCTTGGTAAAGTATGAAAGTGGAATCTGTAACCCTGAGACACAATATTCAGGACCCATTTGTCTTGGGTGATTGTTTGCCAGTTTTGAGAAAAAAAAGTGCTAGTTTTCCCCCTAAGGGGGCTTCCAAAAGGGACGTGCTTGGCGTACGAAGGGGAAAGTCATTGTGACCATTTCCTGTAAGGTTGAGACTTGTCCTCATCACCTTTTGGGGTTGAGGTGCCCCACTGTCACTGTCTGTTTGAACCTTGGGGTTGAGATCTGCCCCTTGGGTGTCTGTATCTGCCTCTCTGTGGCCTGACACTGGAAAGGACCAATTCTTTGTTGGCCAATTTCTGCTAAACCGAGGTGGCTGTACCTGTAAGAAATCCTTGACTTTTTGCATGGATTTAGCTTTATCTTCCATTTTCTTTAACACCTCTTCTGCCTTAACACCAAACAAAGTATCATGCTGTAAAGGAGCATCCAATAATTTTGCCTTAACATGATCAGGTAAACTTTGTTCTTTTAACCAAGCATGTCTTCGAATCACAGAACCTGTAACTGCGGCTCTACAAGAGGCATCTAAAGAATCAAAACCACATTGCAGAGTATGTTTTCCCACCTGTTCAACTGCATGCAATAAATCTTGCATTTCTTTACAATCAGGAGCTTCTGAGCTTGCAAGCATTTTCTGTTTTAACTGAGCCATTAAATATTGTTGGTACTTAAGCATGTGAAACTGGCAATTTAAACCTCTTACTGCTAAAGTTGCAGAAGTGTATACTTTCTTCCCCCATCTATCCAAAGCTCTGGAATCTCTGTCAGAGGGTACTGGATGTTTTGCAATAGAAGCCTTAACCCCTTTTGGACCCTGGGAAATAGTTTCTGGATCAGCAGAAGGGTTTTTGTAAAGAAACTTGTGAGAGTCAGGGACTCTATAATACCTATATGGCTTGGCTGGAGCAGGGGGCAAAGAGTCAGGAGATAAACTGGATTCAGAGAACACATCATCCACAATATCTAGCACAGGTGGAATAGCCAGGGGCCTGTGCTGAGGCAATAAGAGGAAATCCTTGAGCCTTTTCTTGGATTCTGAGTAATCCTGACTTACCCAATGGAAATGCTCCCTCATGGTATGTAAAGTTTCCCCAAAAGAATAATCCTCAGGAGAAGAGGCTGAAGGGATAGATTCTTCAGCATCAGAGTCCTCATAGGGGGGTAGAGAGTATCCCTGGTGTGAAGAGGAATCAGAGGAAATGGAAACCTGATCAGAGGTGTCATAGTCTGTATCCTGCCTAGGCCTTTTCTCAGGAGAGGGATGGGAACCCCTGATTAGAGTAATGTGGTCTTCGGCCATTTTGAGCATCTGTTTCTTAGGCATGGAGGACTGTCCAGGAGAATGCTGTACTTTGTTTCTTTGTCTTTAATTGTACCTTTGTCTTGGCTGTTGTCTTAATGATAAGTTGTGAAGGTCTGAGGACACCCTCAGAAGCCGATGCCTGCTCAGCGGCTCCAGATCCATCTGAGGGATTAGTTTCCGTAAGCCCAATACCTTGAGTTTCCAGAGGCCTAGATGTCTCCACGTGGGAGTCGGGAGCGACTGTGGCTCTGAGGTAGCGGGTGTCAGGGGCTGTGAAAGCGCCTCACTGAGAACCGGCGAACAGGCAACTGACCTAGAAGAGGTTTTGTCATCGGTTTTGGACCTCGGATGCCTGTCTTTATCCTTGTCTTTGCGTTTTTTCGGTATTGAGGTCATCGGCTGATCCGACGGCATCGTATAATTGAACCTTCGGCCAAAGTACTGCAAAGCAAAATCAAAACGTCTTTTTATAGTGCGTTTGTTAAATCTAGCACAAAACCGACAACTAGTGACGTCGTGATCAGGGCCTAGGCATGGAATACAGTAAGAGTGGAAGTCCTTATGAGGTATTTGCTTCCCACAAGAAATACAACTATTAACTTTTTCTGACATCGGTCTGAGGCAAGAAAAAAAGTTTCCCCAACAGCGTACTTAGCCTTATTGAAGCCTTCGGATCTGAAATTCGACTTCTAAAATCTCAGGAGTCGGCCGACCGGCACTTGCGAACTGCTTCTGCTTCGGGTGCCGTGCGGCAAGAAAGACTGAAAAAAATGGCATCGGGTGCATCTTATATACCCCTGGCGCACTGATGTCAGGGAAGAAGTGACAGCAACCGGTGTCGGACCAAGACTTTGGAACTCAGGCCGACTGCAGGACCGCCTGACAGCAGGATGACCCAAGTGTAATGACTGCAGCAGTGTAACACGATGAACATCAGTTAGTTTACTGTTGCATGTTTCATTTTTTTTTTCCGTGTTTGAAGTTTTGAAACTTCGAACAGACAAGTTCGATATTGTCGTGTTCAAAGTTTCAAAACTTCGATCACGTAATAGGAACCCTAAAGAGGCATACTGGTCTTGACCTCCAATAAAGAAAAAAAGAAGTTATGTCCTTACCATAATGTTCCATGTGAGTTGTTCATCTCACCTTCATTCTTACACATGGGTTCGGAGCCGATCCATCTGCTGAGTCAGCCACTTTTACAAGCTGAAGATCTCAGAGTAGCTCGAGGCCAAGTCCCTATCCCATGAAGTTCTCTGTCCTACCTCAGATCTAGTTTGCTGATCGCAGCATGTAACGGATATAACACACAACATACTCCAACCTGAGTAAGAAGTCACAGAACAAGACCCACCAGACCACAAGTCTTACTCGTTCTTCGAGAACCTGGAGGGGGAAGGTGGGAGGGAATGTAATAATGAAGGTAAGATGAACAACTCACATGGAACGTTATGGTAAGGACATAACTTCTTTATGTGAAATTGCTCAATCTCGCCATTTATTCTTGCACATGGGTAGCGTCCCAAGCACCCTAATCCTGGGTGGCTCACGGGAGTATAATCCTGAGGACAGTGGAACCAAAGGAAGCCCTATCCCTGGAGGCCCTGTCCACTTTGTAATGAGTGATAAGGTATGTGGCTTAGACCAAGTGGCAGCTGCACATATAGTATCCTAAGGCAATCGAGCTTGCATAAGCAGAAGAAGTGGAAACAGCCCTAGTGGAATGCGCTTTCATGCCATACTCTAATGGTTGGTTCGCTGAGGAATACTGTAAATTTAATGCAGTCAGTTAACCATTTGGAAAGGATAAATTTAGACACTGGTAGCCCTCTTTTAGTGTCAGCATGAGAGCCAACGTTGTTCAGATTTTCTAAATTCCTTTGTCCTGTCCAAACAGAATCTCAATTGTCTGTGAACATCAAGTTTAGGCAACATTTACTCCAAGTTATTAGAATGGTTAATGAAAAAAGTTGGAAGTTCAATAGTTTGATTCAGGTTAGTCTCTGAACACACCTTTGGAATTAATGAAGGATTAGTCCACAGTGATAATCTGTCAGGGTGAAACACCAAATATGGGGGTTTGATAGATAGGGCTTGAAGCTCAGACACTCTGGTAATGGTCACCAAGAAAATAGTTTTCCAAGAAAGAAACTTTAAATGGCAGGATGATGAAGGCTCAAAGGGAGGAAGAATAATCCGTGACAGCACAAAATTTAGATTCCAGGAAGTAAAGGGTTGTCTAACAGGTGGCCTAAGATGAATGGTACCCATTAAGAAGGTCCTACATAATCAGAGACATCAAATTAGAACCTTCAGCTCTGAGGTGAAAATTCGAAATTGCAGCCAATTCAACTCTTATAGTGGCAGCTGCAGAATCTTCATAAAAAAGCTTAGATAAGAATTCCAGAATACTAGCAATTGGGGCAACGTAAGGATCAATGTTATTTTGGGAGACCCCAAAAAGCAAACTGCTTCCATTTACTGGCATACAACTTTCTAGTGGAAGCTTTCTGAGAAGATACAAGAATATGTTGTACCTCTTAAGAAAAGTCATGTGACCTGGCTAGGTTGGGAATCGGTGCAGCCAAGCTGTCAAGTCTGAGGGAACGAAGGGATGGAGGGCCTCTGACGAATGTGTCAGCAGGTCTGGAACTGGGTCCAGAATCCAAGGTTCCTCCAGTTGATAGAGTCGAAGGAAGGGAAACAAAATTTGTCAAGGTCAAAAAGGGGCTATTAAGATTACAGTCCTTCCCAGTGTTTTAGCTTTCTGTAACAATTTCAGAATCAGGGGAGTTGGTAGAAAGGCATATAGGAGCCCCGGGAGCCAATCATGTATGAGCGAGTCCCTTGGGCTGTCCCCCCTGGACAGGGATTCAGGGCAAAGTAGCTTCCGCATTTGGCATTCATAGGGGATGCAAACAGGTCGCAGCAAGGCTGGCTCCATCTGCGGCAAATCATCTCCACAACCTTGTCTGAGAGACCACCCATGCAGTAACAGAATGGCTCTGCTCAGTTTGTCTGCGATCACGTTGGATTTCCCTGGAATATACGTTGCTATCAGAAAGTGCCCGGTGGATACCGCCCACTGCCAAATTCTCAAGGCCTCTCAACATAGAAGGTAAGACTTGATTCCCCCTTGCTTGTTAATGTACCAGACCACAGACGTGTTGTCTGTCTGTACTGCAATTGTCCGTAGAGGAAGAGAATCGTGGAAGTGCTGCAACACCAAAAGCACTACTCTCAGCTCCAGAACATTGATGTGCAACTGTGACTCCGTCTCCGACCACGTGCCTTGGGCTATTCTTCCCAGAAAAAGCCACGCCCACTCTATTAGAGAAGTGTCTGTGGTCACCGTGGCTGATGGCGGGGGAGAAACAAATGGTCAACCTACTGTAACCTTGTGGCTGGGCAACCACCAGCGAAGATCCTTCTTTCTTGCAAGAGTCTGTAATCATGATTAAGAATGACATCGGAAGTTGTTGGTAAGACCACTGGGTGAAGAGTAACCACTGAAGAATCCTAATGTGCATACGTTCCCAGAGGAACTGCTAGGAGCGTAGCTGTCATGGTACCTAGTAGTTTCAGTACTTGAGAGGCCGGTACTTTTTACTCTGCAAAATGTCTGATACATGGTTTCGAAGAGTGGCTATTCTGTCCAGAGGCAATTTTACTGTTGTGGTGTCTAATTCTGCTTCGATAAAGGAGATGCACTGCAATGACGACAACGCAGACTTGTCGAAATTTATAGTTATGCCTGAGAGCAGAGACTGAGTGTGTGATCCCTGGCCAGAATTAGTCGATGCCTGGAGGCAGCAGTAAGGAGCCAGTCATCCTGATACGGAGACACTTGGAATCCTAGATGCCTCAGGTGAGCCGTAACCACTGCCATGTATTTGATAAACACTCTGGGGGCTGTTGTAAGTCCAAAGGGCAGTACTCGGAATCAGTAGTGAATGGCTCCCAGCCAGAAACACAAATGATCTCTGGATGGTCTGGCCATTTTGATATGGTAGTATGCCTCCTTGAGCTCTATAGAGCACATCCAATCGCCCATTCCGAGGAACGGTAGGATAGACTAAAGCATGATCATCCGGAACTTCTCCTCCTTTACGAATGTGTTGAGTCTGCTGAGATCCAAGATGGGCCTCCAGTCCCCTGTCTTCTTTGGAACTAAAAAGAATCTGAAGTAATTTCCGGATCCTATCTGGTCTGCTGGGACTGGCTGGATGACTCTCTTCCTGCAGCCTCTGGGTTTCTATGGCTGCTTGATCCATGAGACTGGGTGGAAAGTCTGGGATTTTCTTTAGAACAGGTGGGTTTTCTAAGAATGGGATGATGTAACAATGCTTTGTACCCAAGAACCTCTTGTAATTCCTAGCTAAGCATCCGAATACAAAGCCAAGCGATCCCCAGCTGCCTCCAGAGTAGGATAGTCGGGCCTCCTTTCAGGAGCGCTGGCAGGGCTTACCAAAGAACTGATCCCTGTCACCCTGGTTTTGTGGACCCCCCCTCTGCCGCCGGGGCGGCATCTTCCATTATTACCCCCTCCTCTGCCCCTGGAGGGGGGTTCACTACGTGTGTTCTGGAAAGCTCCTTGGGACTTCCGGAAACAAATTTTTCCACCTTTCTGCTCTTTGGGGTATGGTCTGGTAGGGGTGGAAAAACGGACTCCTACGGCAGATACAGTCTTTCCATCTTGCTCACACCTAGTGAGTGTCTCCTTGACTTTGGGCCTGAAAAGAGATGAGCCATCGAATGGGGTGTTTACAAAGGAAGACTTTAAGGCTTCTGCAAAGGAGCATAAGCGCATCCAGGAAAGTCTCCAAAGAGCTATTGCTGAACCCGCTGCTCGACTCAAACCATCGGCTGCATAGAAAATGAGGCACATGGACAAATTAACTATGGAATTAAGGGTATTAAGCTGGGCTGTCAACTTCTCAGAGACATCTCCATCTGTACTACCTTGCAGTGCATCTCTGAGCTTTTAGGTCTCTCTGAAGACTGGTAAAATGAGTCAAGTAGTTAAGTGATCGCATAGCAAAGGTTGCAGAACTAAAGATGCGTTTCCCGTACCTGTCCATAGTCATGGAATCTCTATTAGGAGGTTGGACAGAAGAGGTTTCGGACATCTCTTTCTTGGTGGTGGCCGCCGCCACCACCATGGCATCATCTGGAACTCCCTTAGTGAGGAACATCTTATCTTGGGGGGAGGTGATAAACTTGTTGGGCCACCGAGGGACAGGTTCCATAGTACCAGGAGACTCCCACGCCCTTGGAGCAACCAATTCTATTAGTTCGAAAGGCGGAGTCATCCAGGAGGTGGAAGGTTGAGACCCAAAGGTCTTCAGGAGCACTGACTCATCCTCATCCTCAGTAGGGCTAACGGACTGCCAGTCACCACACTGCTTAAGGACCTCCAGGATATCAGCAAAAGAGGTATCCTTCGAGGGGGGCCGTGGGGACCTTTCTGACTCCCCTAAGTCAGTGTCTGATGTCAAAGACTCCTGCGAGGAGTCTAAATGCATTCACTTACAAAGTTTCTTCCTGGGAACCTCATCAGTGGGGGGCTTCTGGTGAGGTCCCAGTAGAGCAAAGGTCACCCAATGGGGTTACCTGAGGCTCTGTCTCTCGACGCTTCATGGTGACCTGCGATGCAGAGGCAGAAAGCGGCACTATAGGGGAGGAGGAGGGCCCTGATGATGTGTGCGTCTTGGACATAACCTCCTCATAGCATTGAAGGCTCCACTGCTCCGACCCGAGGAAGCCGCTGGTTCCGAAGAAGACAGCAAACTCCCCGGCGCTGAGACAGTGGGCTCCGAGCCAAAAGGATTAGCAGAGCTCATCTGTGCCGGTGCTCTGAGAGGAAGGGTCGGAACCAACACAGTGGTTCGACCCCCCCCAAGAGCCAACCAGGGAGTGTCGGCTCCCAGACTCTTCCAATGGCACCGAAGAAGTCAGGGTTGATGGAGCAGACAGCACCGGAACAGGCCTTGGCTCCGAAGGCTCCACAATTATCAGATCCCTCCACCCCCCGGCTCCGAAGGCCCAGCTCAGAGGAGGAGGAGTCACAGCAGGTGCGATGGTCTTAGGCTCCGAAACCAGTTGGGTCGAAGCCAATAATAATTTGGCCAGTGCCGGGTTCTCGAGAAGCCTCTGCACCACCCGGTCCACATCCACATCAGAGAGGGTTCTTGAGGAACGAGTTGAAGGAACAGATTGGTCTCGGAGACCAGTTTAAAAACCGGGGACCAGCTCTGAAACACTGGCCCGGTGCACAGCTCTGAAGAGTGTGGAGCCGGCGACCGCACCTTCAAGGCATGGCTCTGAGGAAGCTCTGGAGGACTTCGACTTCTTGGAAGTCTGGTCGGCCTTGTCCAAGGACTCTTGAAAATCAGGCTTCAACAATCCTCTATCCACCAGCTTTCTTCTCCCTACTAGCAGAACTCTGCTACTGAAAGAGTGGCAGATAGAGCAATCCTCCTGGAGGCGAACGGGCCCCAAGCAATAAACACAACTGGCATGGGAGTCTGTGACAGACATTTTCTGCCGGCATTTTGGGCACGTTTTAAAGCCTGATTTCTGCTTTTCTCTTTGATCAGCCATACTCACAAGAAAAACAATATTATGCACCAATCAACAAAAATTGAATTAGTCTAACTACTATAGCACACACAGCAAATGCTATAACAGTAGAAACACTGCAAAATTAACTATCAATTCTAACTGTATAATATATCCATCAAACATGCTAATTATAGCAAAAAAATGGCAAAAGCTAACTATAAACCTTAACTTTCTAAGCACTATTTAAACACACCAAAGGGATAGGAAACATTAAGTAAAGCACGGCCAAAGGCCTAAGAGCAGCCGTGCTTAAAAGGGAAAAAATATACTCAGCACAACAAAAAACTGAGCTAAACAAAGGCTAACCAGCCCAACAAAAGCAGTCTAAATAGAAAACTGGAAAAACTTAGCTAAACTGGTATAATAAGTAGAAAAATTTCCACTATACTGGCCCGAGCTCTCCAACTACCTCCGATCTGTTGCAGCGGAAAACTAGATCTGGGGTAGGACATAGAGCATCATGGGATAGGGACCTGGCCTCGAGCTACTCTGAGATCTTTAGCTTGTAAAAGCGGCCGACTCAGAGCTGATGGATTCGGCTCCAAACCCATATGTAAGAATGAACGGCGAGATTGAACAAAGGAGTGTTGGGGAACACCTTTGCTAGGTTCCTGAGGAGGAAGCAGGTAACGGCTCCAATGCTTACCAAACGAGGATGAGATCAGCACCTGTAGGGACAAAGAGCTGTTTTAATAGTAGACCAAACTGCAGGATGGTTAGGCCTTGATATACACTACCTCGGTGGTAAAGATCCAGTCTATGTCTAAAGGTGCAAAGTGGATCCTCTAGATGGTCCTCACAACAGGAGCCATCAACAACTGCCACCTTTGGAGTTCTGAGGAAATGAATGAATTCCTCTCTGTAGTAATAAGTGGCAAGGTTGAACCACTGACACTTATGACATTTTACATCAGATACCTTCCTGAAACAATAAAAGTCAGGTGTGTGAGGGCTTTTTGGTAAGTAATGTGACAGTATGCTGACAACTTTAAGATTGCAAAGTACTGAGTGAAGAAGGGATCAAAAGCTAAGCTGTGCAAATAGCAAGAAAGAACTGCTGGGCAAAGGAGAACTATGCTTATGTATCCTGTGTGAGACAACATGGTATCTTAGAGAGCATATATATCACCAAGCACAGAAATTCTCTGTAAGTTTTCCACACTGTCACTACTGAAGAATCCAGTCAAAGACCCTTGAGTGAAG
Organism: Protopterus annectens; assembly: GCF_019279795.1. Classification (NCBI taxonomy): domain Eukaryota; kingdom Metazoa; phylum Chordata; order Ceratodontiformes; family Protopteridae; genus Protopterus; species Protopterus annectens. The sequence continues at coordinate 803,642,041 of NC_056725.1, forward strand.
GTGCAGAAGGTCAGAATAATAGAATCATAACAAAACTTCTCAGCATCCAATACTGGCAAGATTAAACTACCAGACACCAACATGTCAAGGAACTCATTCCAGCTAACCAGCATGTGACAAAACAAATTAACAGACTTGTTACAGTCACCACTTTGGTTCTTCTGACATACAAATGTGGAAGGCAGTGGAAGGAGAACTAACAGGGTTGCTAAAGACATGCAGAAGACATTTTCCCCAATTGTAAAGTCTAATCATTGCTGTTTTGATGTACCAATCCTTGTCAAGTTTACCTAAATTTTCTCTTTTTTACAATATTATTCTTAATCACTGGTAACTTTAATAGTATTTATAACTCTGTGTAATTAAAACTGTTTTGGAGCTTTTCTGTCCGGGTCCCAACTGAAAATCCATTATGATCTGTCAAGACTATGCTGGATTACAAATGTAATAATTAAATTAAAAAACAGTGAAAGCAGAAAAAGGAAGCAAGCAACACTGTATGACACCAAAGCCTCTAGAAAATTCTGCTAAAGAAAGTTCTTATAAAATGATACCATCATAATTGGAAGAAGACTCCAACAGCAGCAGCAGCATTGCTAAGAATCAAGTCTCTGATCCTAGTTCAAACACAAGTGAGCACCTACTGCAGTACAACTTAAGACTAAAAACTCAAACTTGATTAGCAGCATGGATGCTGGAAGGTGCAGAGAGATGAGCGTGAATGAAGAGAATGTGCCAGCTCTCTCCTTTTACAACAATATACCATAAAAGAAACCTGAGAAGTCTAACGGCAAAGGAGCACCTACAAATGAGAAAAATATGATGTCAAACAGCTATGGTTTTTACTCACACAGCTGTACTATCACTACTCAACTTCTTGTTTCGATCTGTTGATTTATTATGCAAGAGTAGAAAAACAAACTATATACAGAAAAGATGAAATGGCGATACCTGCCAAAACTACCTGGACAAATGCTGCACAAAATATTCCTAGTCATGCACTGTCAATACACTTTGCAAATGCCTTGTGAAGATGTGCAGAGACGACCAGCTTGCTGCATCACACACACACTGTACAATGAAATACCTCAAACAATTACCAGAGAGGATATAATGGACTCCTGAGAAAACATAGTAGCTAAGAGACAGTTGAAAAACAATACAGTTAGTAAAACCAGTTACACAAAGTTTACCTACAAACAAGAATAAAAGGAATAGAGGAGACCAAGTCTGATCAAATGTCCTGGAGTATTGAGGGAAAAAAATCTAACAGTCAATTTGCTTAACCTTAACATATTTGGCTTCCCTTCCTTTACCTTGTTGGCCAGTTTGTTCCTATCTCAGGATGAGCACAGGCACTCCAAGTCAGTCAACAGCACAACAACCCATTCATTCCCTGGCTCTAGGGTCTTAGCAGACAGACTCCCCAAACAGTTAAGACAGTAGTGAGCAGGCCAGTGTGCTGAACGGACCTAGTGGACTCCCAACCCCTCAAACTGGAGCTCCTAATCTTGCAGTGGCTTATTATAGCTCTATTAGTGCTGCCAACCATGTTTGCCTCTGCTCACATGCTGAACCCAGTCCCGTGGTGACATCAGCCCTACAGAACTGTGATACACAGATGCTACACCAACTGCTCCCTCTAGGAGTCACGAAAGTGGTAAGATAGATACGTGAGCTGACAGCTATCAGACACTGCCATCCTCTCTGCCCTTCTCCCTTGAGTGCCAGTGCTTCTAACTGACCACCAGTTGTGTAGGCTGCAGCAAGAGCTTCACCACTCATAGTCATGGAAGCCGGGGTACTTTTTAAGCATGATTTTGTAACCATGTCATGATTCTAAAAGGACCCCAATGAGCTAAGTCTACTATCCTGTTCAAAATAAAGCAAAGTAATATTTTAAAAAGGAAGCGCCTCTCATCCCAGAAATGTACAGAAAAAGCTGCATCCCATTATCCATATGGTGCAAAACCCTTCCACCATCGCTTTGAAAACTAATCTAAAAGGACTGGAAATTAACTTTTTGATTCAGTACAATATCAGAAATGACCACTGGTATAAAATGAGGACTGTCAAAGACATTTTTTTAAAGGAAATTTTCATAGACTCTAGTTAAAACTTTGAAAAATATCAAAGTTAGCACTGCTGCAAGACTTCCAGATTAATCACAGAAGATAACACTCAAGAAAGCAGTGGAATATAAGTTTCGCCAAAAGTTCTCAGGTGAGCAATAAAAGTAACAAATAATTACATAAAATGTTTGAATTAAAAAGGGAGGGCGCTAATAAGACATCAGGCTTAAGAAGTGATCGACTACAAAGGCCTAAAAACAGCCGTGTGAGCATGCTCATCACAATGGCACATATTTGAATACAAGGATCGCTGCTGCATTCAAAAAGCTTTGGAATTAGTTACACAAAGATGTCTGACCACGCAACCTGATTTCCACAGCTTTGGGTTGTCACTTGCATGTAGCTGGTCACAACTTATACCAATGTCAGTAATAGTTTGAAACGAGATAATCTCTGTTAACTTTACTTATTTTTTCAGTTAATTCAGACCATCATTGACAAGTGTGACTGTAAAGCCTGGTTATGTGGAACTGGCTAATTCAGACCAGATTAAAGTCTACTGGTCAGGTTCTAAAATAAACAACATGTTTTAGAACCTGACCAATACATTAAAATAGGTGTAAGATACAAATCTTTGGAACCGTCTATTATCTTTCTTATCAATTATACCACCAAATTATACAATTTTTGATGCAAAAACTTTAATGAGTTTTTGCTTTTTTATTTCGTTAAGGACGGCCCCCTGAATATTTTTCTCAGAGCTGAAAATCCCTGTCATGACATCATGAAAGACTGAACCCCAAATCCCTCACTACATACATTAATGTACAGATCATTGTATTTCCATATAAAATGCAATCAGTAGTAGTTTCTTATTTCCTAGACAGACAAGTTGTCTACTAGTTCTTACAGATGGAACACCTCACACTGAAAATGAACACTTGATGATACAGTAATGAAACAGTAATGTAAATAAAGAATCAGCTCCCTCTGTAAAGGTAAACTATTACTCAAAGTTGTATGTAAATCACTGCTTAATACCTGCAATGACATTATTTTGCAAGTGTGATTATAGAGAAAAAAAATGAGTAAACAGTGACACTAACAAAATCAAACAGCACACTGTAATCTTTATTTTTTGCAAAATCACTTCCAACTTTATTAGCACTTCATTAGCTGAGTCCATGCAATTCCTTGATATGACTTGTCAGTACTGATGAAGACAGAGGAAAATTAATCAGTAACTTATACAGAAAACCAAGAGTGAACTACTTACTTCAGATAGACATTATTAATCCAGTAAAAACGAAGTACAATGTAATAAAATTACAAGGCTACAGAGTAGCACGCATTACCACAGATTTGGCTCCTTTTCTCAAAAATATGAATGATCTTGAAAATGACTTCTTAACCAGAGGATATGAATCAAACATGTTACATATGATCCTGGATCCCATTAAAGATTGTAAAACTAATCTCTGTAATTGGGATCCCTATGTGGAATAGGACTTTTGGAAGAATTATGCAACAAGAGCACCTGAACACAAAATAAGGGAAAAGTAAGGACAGCTGCATTCTAACTTGCACCTGGAATTTCAATACAATTAAAGCCATTATTAAGAACTGGGCAATCCTCACTGACAATCATCAGCTTGTACGGGTTTTAGGAGATCACCCAACGTTTACATATATACATACAAATACTTCAAGCACCGGCATTAATGCTTTTCTGGCTTAGGTTGTCTGATGACTCTAGGAGTACTTTTTGATAACACCAAACATTTGCAGAGGTAGTCATCTCTAAATGCCCTATATACCTGAATAAGATCGCCTCTTAGATATCTGTAAGATACACTGTACAAGTTCAGATATTTTAGTCTTTTACAATAACTTAAATTTTTACATCCATGGGATGCCCTTGGTACATTTCCACTGTACTCTTTCCAGTTTACTCATGCTTGTTTTCTTATAGGGTTTTCATATGGTTACTCCACATTCAAGTTTGGGTCTAATGTAGCCAATAATGAGTTAATCATTTTTGACTTCCTAGACTTTATAATTTTTTTATACAACCTATAGTTCTATAACTATCATTAACCAATTGGTTGATATGATTAGAAAAACTCATAGCTGGATCTACCCATATACCCAGGTCCTTAAATGAGTCTACAGTTTCAATCACTGTGTGCAGTATTAAATGTTCACCTTTCAATTTATGTCTCCCAAATCTCATATGCTTAGTTTTTGGTGTATTTATCAGTATATTATTCTCCTTGTATATAAAAAGAGCTGAAGCATACACAGCTATGTGGAAAAGAAAAATAAGGAACACCAGGATGACACGAGCACTAAAATCTGTGGGCCACAACTGCAGTTTCTGTGAATACTTGATAGAGTGTGACTTATTTTAGTGCCAGTATCTTAAAAAGATGGTGAAATCGTCAGCAGGTGGTTAACTGCAAAACTGAAAAGGTTGTACATAGGGCCATGTGCAATGACTGTCCTGCATTTTGTGTGTGTAAAACTATGAATCAACTGAAAAGGAGGATTTCAGGTCATGTTTCTGACATCAGACGTAAATGCCAGAGGAAAGTCTTACACAAACACTTATTAGAACACCCCAGACATTCTGGTTTTAAATATTTCATTCTGGACTGCATGGTGTTGGATGAGCTTGAATGGGACGTCAATGGTGTTTTGGAGAAAAAAGAATTATGCTGGCAGTTTTCAGAAAACCAGGACTTAACTATTACTGCTCTATTAACAGTGTACTGAATTTACGTAAGCTACCACACAATCTGTAAAGGTTTTTTAGGGAATTTTTTGAGGAAATATTTTTAGTACTAAAAATATACTAAATAATAAAAATTGTGTGTAGAATATGTATAAATGCATATACATTTAGTTACTTTAACCTCAGTTCTGCTCTAATTAGATTTACTGCATCACACCAGAGACTTAAAAGGTAAATTCAAAACACAATTTTTCCTGCTGCTATTGGAATAATTCTTACATTTACCATACAGGTGGACATTCATGCACACACCTGCATACTTTTATACATTGATAGTTTACTTCGTCCACTGTTTTCTGCATTTTTTGTATGTTTTTTTCTATTTTCATTTTATAGACATGTTTTGGGACTGTAAACATGAAAAATTTTTTTTTTTTTTTGCAAAGCACTGACATTTTTTCTGAGCTGCTAAATACTTAGATTTTTTTTATGGACACCACTGCACATGGATGGATGCAAGCCATGGTGGTACAACAGTAGCATTGTTGCCTCACAGCAAGAGATTCTCCTGTTCGATTCTCGGCTGGAGTGCCTTCTGTGTGGAGTCTGCATGTCCTCCCCACGGTCGAATGGCCTCTGAAAGACATGTGTGAATGGGTGTGCCTTCGCTGAAGGTTGGGCGTTGGGCTGGCAACTCGGCACCATAAAAATCTACTGCCGATCATTAGCGGACTGGAGTTCTGCTGTGGCGATCGCTAACCGGGAAAAGCCGAAAAGACAAACAAACTGCACATGGATGGATATTTACTAGATGATATTATTAGACAAATGTATATTTATATTTATAGTGTTCCAGTTACATAGCTGTGTTTTTTTTTCTTGATTTTTGATTCTTGTTATACAACTGATAAAGGCTTTATTATATTAGGTAGCCAAAAGAGATTTTAGTTTAAAAAAGTCTTTTTATGCGTATTTTATGCTTTTCTTAACTGCTTTTGGAATATGGGTTGCAAATAGACAGGTAGTGTTTTCCTTAACTAGGATTTAGTTTGATCTAATTAGAAATAGTGTGTGGGGGTGGGTACTTCTTGCTCTAAAATGCACTTTTAAGGCCCTGTTTATACTGTTTGTCTTGAACAGACTAGTTTAAAATTAAATATATACATTTTCACACCTACTTTTAAGCCTATAAAAGCTGACGTGTTTAACATTAACATATTTCTGATTTTTTGTTACTAAGGATCACTTGTCTGTAACAAATAACTTGTTGCTTTGGAATACTACCTGGGTTTCATGATTTTCGGAAATTGTGACTGGGGTCATCAATGAAGTTTTAAGACCACTAGGTTTCTTTGTTTATCGTCATGAGGAGTAATGCAGGAAATTAAATTAATTGTAAAGTAAAGTCATTTGCAAACATGTCTGTGATGGGTCCCTGCTCCAGACCATCAATCTAGGAGACTCAATCCTCACCATTAACTCGGGTGAGGGATGGTCTCTAAGAGCAAAAGTGGATTCGCACAGTATTTTCAGACGCAGCTTCCTGCACCAAGCTCAATTTCCCTTAACAGCACACACAAAACTCCACAATGACCACTTTGGACGTCTGCATCCCTGTTCCCAGTAGCAGACACACACACTTGGATATTTGAATTTCACACATACATACATACACACCTGGGAAAAGCTGGCACAGATTTACTAGCTGTGCCCCTTTCTGCCCAGACTCTGCGGTAATCACGCTGCCACCAGTCAGCTACCCTAATGCTCTTACGCAGGGCACTCAAGGCACCCAATTATACCGTGTAAAATTAATACTAATACAAATGGTAGGGTGCGACCAAAGCAGCAAGATTTTCAGGAGTGGCCACAGTGTCACTAAAACAAGCATAAGTACCCTAAAGATGTTAACAGGATTCTCTAAAGGAATCAGCCACAATGAAAAGTATTAAAATATTTAATGATACATAATAAAACCGAAAACAGGAAAATACTGAACACAATAAACAGAGTTTCAATCACAGAGATATAAAAATAACACAGTTGGACAGTTTCTGACAGAGAAAGAAAACAATACTAAACTATTCACACTGAATTTTTAAACTTATGAGATGCTACTGGTGGGCCATTTATCCAATCATGGAAATTTGATATTGCTGCTGGCTGGACTAACTGTAGAAAAACTAGCTCCTTCATCAATGAGATGTGACAAAAAATTGGTCATGTATGGGAGCTGTAAAAGGTTCAAGGTTACGTTTTTGAGCCAAAAAACAAATCTTTTCCATTTACTGGAATATAATTTCCTGGTGGAAGGTTTGTGGGAGGACATCAAAATATGACAGACAAGAGAAGAGAGCATTGGTTGCCTGGCTATCAATGGAATTGGAGAAGCTAGGCAGTCAGCCTGAGGTTTGCCAAATCTGGGTATGTCTGTCGGGTGAGACAAACGGTCCACAGTTGGATCCAGAAACCAAGGTGGTTGAATTAGGTGAAGCCAAAGAAAGGAAAACTAAATCTGTCAAGGCCAATATGGAGCAATGAGGATGGCTTTGCTCTTCACCTTGAAACTTTCTGAAGGAATTTGGGAATCAAAGGAATGGATGGATATGCATACAGGAGACTGGGGTGCCAGTTGTGAAGTAGAGCATCCCTCAAAGATTCCCCTTCTGGGGGGATTAAGGCAAAATAGCTGGTGCACTTGTTCAGGCGAGTGGGACAGATTGCAGCAAGGCTGGTCCCATTGTTGGAACATCTTGCCCGCAATTTTCTTGTTGAGGAATCATTCATGGGGTAGAAGAATGCACCTGCTCAATTTGTCTGCTATCATACTCTATTTCCCTGGAATGTGCTTTGCTAAGAGAAAGCAGTTGGAAGAGCTCGCCCAATGCCACACCTTGAGAGCTTCTCAACACAATGAGTAAGATTTGGTTCCTCCTTGTTTGCTGATGCACCAAACTACTGACATGTTGTCTGCCTGTATTACAATGGTCCCTAAGGGGAGAGCATCCTGGAATGCCTGCAATGCTAACAGCACTCCTCTCATCTCTAGGACATTTACATGCAATTTGGCCTCCTCAGGGGACCAGGTGCCTTGGACTGAAGCACTAATGATGGCTAATTAAGCCAAAACAGATATGCTGTTGTGGTGGAATAAAGATATGTTTGCTTAGTAAGGAATTATGCTATTTATTTATCCATTCACCATAGTGTGATGAGTGCTGGCTCTCATATGTTGATCTACATGAAGTGTTTTTTTTGCCATGCACCTGTCCTTACTTGCATGAACTGTTGTTAGTGCCTTGGATGGTCTTCCCCAGATACTGCCCCCCCCAACCCCAACTGGGAAGCGTCCGTGGTCATTTGGCCTTGGGTTGAGGGAGAATGAATGTCTGGCCTAGAAGAATGTGGTCTGAATGAACCCATCATTCCAGGTCTCTCTTGCACGTCTGAGTGATTCTTATCTGGTAGGAAATACACTGATGAAGAACTGACCACGGACAAGCTAGCATCCACTGAAGAATTCTCATGTAAAATCTCACTAGCGGTACTAATGTTACTGCTGCCGCCATTGATCCATGAGCTTGAAAGGCCAGACTACCATGATAGTGGTGTTGCAGATTATCTTTTTGACTTATGACCTTGTTGAACTCTTGATAGTTACAGGGATGCAATGGTCATTTTCATATTGAGAATGGCTCCATAAACTATAGGCTCTGGGTAGGCTGCAGTCGACATTTCTCGTACATTATGGTTACCGCCAGAAATGAGCAAGTCAGAAGAACCTGGTCCTTTACCAGGATAAGTTGATGCCTGGTCGGGACGGATGTGAGCCAGTCGTCTAAGCATAGAAACACATGGAATCCTTGCAGTCTAAAATGAGCTGCTACTACTGCAATGCATTTGGTAAACACCCTGGGTGTTGTAGTGAGTCCAAAAGGCAGTACTCTTTATGATAGTGCACGTCTTGAAGGTCTATTGAACACATCCAGTAATTCTTGCCCAAAAAAGTGAGAACTGACTGAACCATAACCATCCGAAACTTTGTTCTTTGAACTGTCTTGTTTAGTCTGGTGAGATCCAGAACTGGCCTTCAATCCCCATTTGGCACTAAAAAGAACACTGAGTAAGTTCTGGATTCTGTCTAGGTCTGGTAGAATTTCTTGGATGACTCTTTTTCTAGCAGCTTTTCTATTTGTATTGCTGCTTGTTCCCTCTGAATGGGTGGAACATCAGGAATTCCTCGAGGTTGGGGGTGGAAGGGAAAAGTGTCTTCTACATCCTCTGGAAATAATCCTCTGCATCCAAGTATCTTTTGTTATATCTAGTCAGGCTCTCTGGTACAGGGATAATCATCCCCAGACTGCATACAGAAGTGGGCAATTGGGCCGCCTTTCAGGAGCACTGGTAGGGTTTGTCAAAGAATTAATTTCTATAAACCTGATTCTGCGGGCCACCTCTGCCATGTGGGCAGTGACACCCATTAGAGTTCTCTCCTCTGCCTCTGGGAGAACTTCAACCACGTGTGTCCTGGAAAGGACTCTGAGTCTTTATGAAACATTTTCTGACCACGTCACTGATTCAGGAAAAAGGTTCACTGAGGGTCAAAAATGGATGCTCACAGCAGGCAGGGTCTTTCCATCCTTCTCAAACCTGGATAGTGTGTCCTTTACCTTGGGGCCAAATAAAGATGTTCCGTCAAAGGAGGGCACTGACAAAAGAGGACTTGAAGGGCTCCGCAAACTTACAAAGGCACATCCACACATGCCTCCTTATGGAAATGCCTGAACCCCCGGGCCCTCGAGGTTCCCTCCGCAATGTTTAAGATCAACCTCATAAATGAATTTGATATGAACTAAAGGGTAGTCAGCTGGGAAGTTACAGAGGCTTGAACCTCCTCAGAAACAGCACTCAAGAGGGTATTTGATAACTCCTTAATCAAATCCCTCTATAATCTTGTAAAATGTGCCAAGTAGTTGAGAGACCTCACTGCAAAACTGGATGAGGCATATACATGCTTTCCAAATCTTCCTATCGCTTGTGACTCCCTGTTGGGTGGATAAGACAGTGGAATCTTTTTCAGCTAGTTCCTTCTTAGTGGCCGCTGCAACGACCATGGCATTAACAGCAACCCCTTTACTCTAGAACTGCCTGCCCGCGGGTGGTGCCATAACCTTGTCTGGACTCTGAGGAATGGGTTCTATGGTGTCTGGATCCTTCCATGTCCGCCATGAGATCAAGTCAATGAGCTCATCAGTGACCGGAGTTCACCCAGGAGGTAGAGAGTCCAGTACCAAATGCCTCCAGGAGAACAGATTCCTGTAGGGTTACTGGGCATCTAGCCACCTCTCTGTTTAAGGATATCTAGGATGTCTACACAGGAAACATCTTCAGGAGGTGACTGTGAGCACCCTTTGCCCTCATTGAAATCTGTGCTTTCAGTGAGAGACTCCTCTGGGGAGTCGACATGCTTCCTCTTGCACATTCTTCTTAAGGACCTCATCGATGAGATATTCTGGGGAGGTATCAGACAGAGGAAATTACAATTCCCTGGGAGGGAACCTGGGGTAAATGGTACTGGCTGCTCCTGTGGAAGGAGATTTATCTGAAAGAAATTCTAATATTAGAAGAAATATAAGGTTTCAGCAATTACCTCGAAGCTCGAAAGAGTTGGATGACCACGCCTTTTTTTGGAAGTGGAAAATGAGATCTGGGGTAACTGGGGTTGGCGCATTGTGGATAAGGGAGTAGCTCAAGAGTTTTTGGTTGCCATGAGCTTTAGCAACAGCCGAGTTGGATCTGAGGGATCAGATCCGAACCAGTCTGTTAAGGATAGAATGATAACTGACATCATCAGATCACTTACTGCAGTTATAAGCAAAATAACAATGACAAATGAAACATGACTGGCATTTGCGTCTGTGTGTTCATTCAGTGGAGGGAAGCAGAAATGGACAGAAACAACTTAAACTGAGCTAAATTAGGTAAAAGGTAACAGGGGCAGGTTGATTCATAAAGGTACTGCAGGGGATAGCAGTTTCAGATTCACATATAAATGGCCAAGAAGAAAATTACAAATAAAAAAATGACTGGACTGTACTAGGACGGACTTTGGTGGGCAAGTATATTTTAGAAAGCTAAATTAATTGGGGTTTGCATGTTCTCCCTACATCCACATGTATTTCCTTAAGGCATTCTAATTTCCTTCCTTCTGTCAAAACATACTACGTAATGGCTACTCCAAATTACTCCTACTAGCAATCTTTATTGTTGCCCTGGTGGCCTGGGTTATGACTGGAATGATATGTAAGTAGTAGTCCACTTATCTTATTTAGCAAATAATTAAATAAAACTTAGCTTTCAGAAACAGTTGTAAATGGGGTAATATGTGAGTAATGTTGTTTCTGTGGGGACAGGCTTCAGAGCATTACGACTACTGTTGTTGTTTCTATTGAACCATTCTTTGGTAGTTCAACATTTTTCTTTTTTTTTTTTGCTTTTGGAGCACACTTGACTGTATCAAGCTATGAGAATTTTGGCAAGAAACACTTATCTCAGAGCAAGTTCAAGAAGCGATTGGAAGCCATGAAGGAAGAAAACTAAAATAGGAAATGAGAATGTATACTGGAGTTAAGAAAATTTAGAAGATTCTTACCAGGTTTCATATTTCAAAGGAGCTTACTTCAGAGTAGCATGGTCTGCTTGGTATCTGCAGTACGCCTAAAGGATACTGGTGCATAAAACACTTAAAACAGTCTGACAGCCTATTTCTATTTTAACATATATGACAAAATGCAAGTTAATAATGATATTATGTTGTTTTAACACATGGGAATTGTATATATTCCTGATAACTAATATGAAAAACATATTGAGTCCAGAAAGCCAGCATGCTGGGGAGGGAATGGCCCAACAATTGATAAGATCGTCCTTGGGTGTAATTGCTTTTTTGGCAAATCAAAAACATTAGACTTAGTAAGGCCTTGCTATGTCTGGTCAATTCAGGCCCAACATATTCTTTATAAAAAGAAGGATTTTACATAACTATTTCTCTCCCAACATTTCTGTCAAAGTACTCTGTAGTAAATTTTTAAAAATATGCTACATTTCCAAACATGCCCAATTACCTCTCTCGCTCTCTGTTTCTCATCGCACCTCCATCATTTGCTAACTACCCAAGGAAACAATTCTCTGAAGTCTGCCTGGCTTATGAAAATACCTACAGAACTACTTACAAGCAAAAAATCCTAAAAATCATTTGGACTTTGTTGCATACTTAAGAGTCATACAAATGTCCTCCCATTGCTCCTTTGTACATTGCCTTTCCATTTTGTCTTCCAATTCTTTTCTAATATTGTCTGATTATTATAGTTATCATGCCATATGCCCTAATAATTATCGATTTTTAATGGCACCTTCAGCTCTAGAGTCGGTTAAAAACTACCAGAGCTGGTCTTTCATTTAGCAAGACCCAGTCCTTTTCTCTTTGTCTAATTCTTATCAATCCCTGGTAGGCAAAGCCATCTCTAACCTGCAATCTAAATCTCTGCTTGGCCTCACCCTACTCTATTACCTTTCCCCACTTCAGTTACTTGCTCCCAAAACCTTGACTCCTTTGCCAATTTTGCCTAGGAAATTCCAACCCTCTCTAGCCTACTTTTTTACCCTGACTTGCAGTCATTCCTACTGGTAAAATCTCTTTTCGTCATTCTCATGTTGGCCTAGTTCATATAATACTTTCTGATATTCTGTTTGGTTCTTGTTATTCTTCTTAAGGATCTACATTCATGGTTCAACTTTCTCCTTATTTTTCCAAACTCCCCAATTTTTCACTATCATCCCTTTCTGATTGTATTAAGAATACAAGCATTAAATGTGTAACTCTAAACACTCTCTTAAAACCAGGTAATCCTAAACCAACTTACTCTATGGGAAGAATCAACTTATCCCACTTACCTCTTGTTCACTTCCTGTCACAAATAAATTCCTCCTACTCTTTATCATCATCCACAACTTCTCCTCTGGTTGATAAAAATATCCTTGACTTCTATATAAAACTTGAGAATCTAAAAAGACTTTCAAGCCTTGTAACTTACTAACCATATAAATAATCAAGATCATCCAAGTTTCTTAATTTTAGTATAGTATTTTGTTTAGGTCTCTTCCCATATACTCTTAGCTGCCATAACAGAATCCTTTTTAATCCACAGACTGAAATACCTTATCTGATGTCTCCATAAGCAAGAGTATTGATTAATAAATTCAAGTGTGAGTACACAGTTTACCACTATAGCCTTTGTTTTTTCTTCATTAATATTATACCCCCAAAAGACACCAAACTGCCCCAAAATGTTCCACAACACTGAAATATCCTTTGCTGGATTTATCTAGTACAAAACAATATCATCTGAAAATAAAGCTAACGTTTCCTACATAACATATACGGTTATTCCTTGAATTTTTTTGAGTCCCTTTATTTTCTTTGCCAGTGGTTCTAAATATAAAGTAAATGCAAAGGAGAAAGAAAAACATCCATGCCTATTCCTCTATTCAAACAACAAAGCTTGCTGGAGAGGAACCCTCCCACATTAATTTCTGCCTACAAATTATCACATATCCTTATAATTTACCCTACTGCTCTAATAGGGAACGCAAATGATTCTATTGTCCCACTCATAAAATCCCAGCTGACAATACTGAATGCTTTCTCTGCACCAAGACCCATCAACAAAATAATTTTTTTCTTACATTCTGCTTCCCTATGGATTCATCACGGTTTTGTTAATGTTGTCAAATACCTGCCTCTACTCCTCTATTGTTCTGAGAGTTTCCCCTTGTTCTGCAGTACTTTAATCTTTGTCAGCCCCTCTAAGTAATGCAAGACAGAAGGTGAATACAGAAAATACCAGATGGATCTGGTCCAAGAGAAAAGAACTCATCCCTACAAAAAGAGAGTGACTTGAACTCTGCTTCGTAGCCTGCAAACATACTCTCTTTCAGCACTCATCAGCAGTCAGGTTGCACCAGTTTTGCTTGAATTGGGAAATCCTGCCCTCAAAAAAGTGAGAAGAGGGATGGGGGGAAAAAAGAAAAGAAAAAGTGCAGTTAACACTGGCTATTTCTTTTTTGTGGGGAAGAGGACTTACTTTCTTGCAGCTAAAAACTGCCCCTTTGTACCTTTTGGCATGATTTGCAACCTTAGTCAACACATCACCTAATACTACTACCAGCTGCTGCAACTCTGTTCCAAGCATCCACTGTATCACCACAACAGTTTATGGCATACATGACCACATTAATACAGGCTGCTTGGATCAGTCTGCGTACCTTTTTTTCAGGGCACCAGCTCTTACCTCAGAAGCCATGTCCTCTAAATACCCAGTTGATCTCATTCTGGTATTCAATGATATGCACCTCATAACAGACAGCTACAAACACCAGTTTTTAGTAATACCAACACTGGCCCTGCCACAAGTTCATGTACAAGTACTTATATGCTTTGGAAGCCATGTAAATTCTGTCAAGCTTTTTAGGATAAACGGTAAGATGTCTGGCTCTGGGGATGGTGTCTCAAAGTTGTCCACATAAGTATGGAACACTAATGAACTGCTAGTGACTCCATTCCTCTATATCCAACAGACATAAAAAAATATTGGTTTGCAAAACATCTTTGGAACCTGTTAAAGTGCTCTCTCAAGAGAAGGGTTAATAACTCTCCCACAAGAAACTTCAGCTGGAGAGGAGCACAAATAAATGGTTTCTTAATCTACACATCATGACCCAAGGGCAAGGTAATCTGTGAAGAGTAAAACCAGGTCCTCCTCCAACTCAGAATAAATGGAAAGGGATGATTCTGGTCTCTTTTTTGGTAGCACCCCTAAAGACTGAAAGAACAGGAACTTTTCCAAGATACAGTTTACTACTAAGCAAATTCTGTAATAGTCAGAACACAAGTGGGGAAGGCAGCCAAATGACTGACATTCACTCCCTAGGTGTCAGGATTACTATACTGGAGAAAAACAACCTCTTGTGATGTAGAAGAGTTGCCCTTTCTCCACAACTTCTTTAAAAACAAAAGCCACTTATATTTCTTTAATCAAAATACCAAAATGGTAGGGAGGCCTATGGATACACACATGCACACACGTGCAAAAGGGTCAAGCACATATATCTATACTTACAACCTCAGAAAATCACACAACTCAGGGGAAGCAGATATTATAAGGGACAGACATTCATCACCACATCCAAGAAACAGCATCTGACCTAGATGCTTTAAACTCTTTGGTACGGCCTATACAATAGCATAAGTATCTGTCCCCACTGTCTGACTCACAAGGGTCAAAACAGAAAATTAATTGATAAAAATGAACACTGGTAAGTGGTGTCCAATGAACAACCTCACTGTAACTCACATCCTTAAGCCTTGGTGGAATTGGTGGGGTCGCAATGGCCACGCTTCCTGCCTGCAGTCTCCTTCATGATTTTTCACTTACACTTGCATTTTTGTGCCTCCAGTTTTCACTGGAACACTTCCTGGTTTTAAGGGCAATGGAGGTATAGGCTCATAGTTCAAGGTATACCTGATTTTAGGACAAAGGCCATGTACACAGACACCACATTTGCAGATTATATCAATTTGCTAAATAACGGATCTAGTGCTATCAAAATAATTCTTAGATTTAGAATTAAGTATATGAACTGGGAGTTTGTATAATTAATGAGCAGTGTTGTAAGAAGCAAATTTAAAATGTGTTACAGTTCAGTAAGAATCAAGACGGCAACAAATGTTATGATCGAGTCAGGGTCTTTCAGACTCCCAGCAAGATTCTTACCCTTACTCACTGTAAAAAGTTTTGAACCCTAAGCATACTCTGCCTCTTATAAAGTGGTAGTGAGTGAAAAATAAGCCCAAGTGTTGAAATCTCTCTGAATACTTAAGAACTTGAGCATCACCTAAGTGTATTTAATTATCTATTTATACCCTCAAAGAGAAATAAGTCACCCTTGAAAAAGGGCCAATACATCAACTTTAACTCAGTAATTGGCCTAACATAAATTCCAAATAATTCTGTAAGCAAACAGATGTAAACTGAAAATATGACCAGATACTTTTAGGGATTTAGGTCTGATCACTGAAACATTTGCTTTAAAATTCAGTTTGGGGTCAATGCATACACCAAAATCTTTAAATAAGGAAACACTCCCAAATAGAAGTATTCACTATTAAGACCTCATAACTGATTTTCAGGTGCACAATGGTACTGAAACTGAGATTACTAAAAATAATGTTAAACCCATTAGTATTCAGTCATTTTACTACAGTAGAAATCTAGTTAAAGAACATAGTATAATCTGTGTCATAAGTAATAATGATGTGAACTGAATAGTAATTCAACACTTGTGTCTAAGAAGAAAGAAAACTACTACACTGAAAAGTGTCGGACCTTAAAGCAGATCCCAAGAAACTTCTCTGCCAACATCAGCCCAGTATGAATAATTCCTCACAATTTTTACATTAAACTGCCTTTTAGAAAGCCATAAGTTGATCCAGTTTAATATAAAGGTGTTAATACCATGTTTCGTCATGAATTCTATAATAACTGAAGACAGCACACTACTGAATGCTTTGGAGAGATCTAATTACATCAACACTCAGCTGGTTATCCACAGCCCTGCTAAAATGACTATAAAAACTGATTAGCTAGGTGGGAGAAAAAACATGCTTATTGATATCCAATGCAGCACCATGTCTGGGCTTACTCTCAATTAAGTACAAAGAGGCATTGTTTGAAACATTTCCAGAACAAAAAAATTAAGACTGGTTAGGCAGTAATTGTCCACAATGCAACTCTCATTTTTGTAAGCTGGAATGATGTTAGCCATTTTCCAGGAAGATGCAGCAATTCATTGATTCAAGAGAGAAGTTAAAATGATAATCCAGTAGCCATATGTCAGCCTGAATGTTTATATAATATACTAAGTATGTTATCTGGCCCACTGCCTCTGTTCATATTTTATTTTCCTCAAGGAAGCATCAACCACATTTCCAGTAAACATGAGGACAAAATAAACATTATGAACTGCAATGGGTGATATGCTGAGTAGTCCGTGCACAACATGTCCTTACTATCAGGACAAGTTGGGGCTAGAAGGTTTGTATTGGTTACCAGGTTAGCAAAGTCCTTTGGGGGGGCATTAATCATATTAACAGGGTTGCTAATGTCTAACCACAATTAGAGTTCATATAAGTGCAGAAAGTTTTAGAATTCTTGTTATAATAATAGTTTTGTTTCATAATTTGCCTTACATTCACGAATGCTTTCAGTTTTCTATGGGCTAAGCTACAGCTCATTTTGGTGACCCTAGCTTGACATGTTTAGGTACTCTGCACTCCCTTTGTTTCCTCTTTAAAAAAATGCTGATATGATTATTCTGCCAAACAGGGGTGGGTAAACAAGATTTGAATCTTCTAATTAATTTATAGCTGTTCAGCAAGAATAAGAAGGTATGTACCTACCATAACGTTCCATGTTAGTTGTCTTCTTCTCGCCTTCTTTCTTGCTGGTTGGGGCTCGGAGCCGATCCTCAGCTCTGACTCGGCCATCTTCTAAAAGCTCGAGAGCTATTTACTGGCTCGAGGCCTCCCCATATCCCACAATCCCTGGCGCTAGATCCCCAGATCTCATTTGGTAGACCTAACTACAGACAAATATAAGGACACCTGCCCTAACAGCATAGGTTTAGCTACAGAGCTAAAATGTTGAGGGAACAAACCAGATAAGACTCAACCAGTGAAAAGGAACTCAAAGGGAAACTCTTCTCGGTCTATTAGGATAGGGGGACGGAGGGTGGGACGCAAGAAAGAAGGCGAGAAGAAGACAACTAACATGGAACGTTATGGTAGGTACATAACTTCTTAATGTTAAGTTGTCTACCTTGCCTTCATTCTTGCTGGTTGGGGCAGCGTCCCAAGCAGCTCAGTCCTGGGTGGCTCATCAGAACAGACTCTTCAGCACAGTGGAACCAAAATCAGCTCTGCTCCTAGAGGACACATCCAGCTTATAATGAGAAATGAATGTATGGGGAGTGGCCCATGTAGCTGCCGCACAAATGGCTTCCATTGGTAATCCTGCCTGAAAAGCTACAGAAGTAGCTAAAGCCCTAGTAGAGTGGCCTTTTGGTTTAGCAGGGAGCTGTTTGTTCCTCAATTGATAAATCAAGGTAATAATAGAAGTCAACCACCTAGATAGAGTTACTTTAGACACTGGTAGATGTTGTTTACCTTCAGCATAGGACAGGAAGAGCTGGTCTGATTTTCTAATTTGTTTAGTCCTATGCAAGTAGAAACGTAATTGTCTATGAACATCCAACTGATGTAATTTATGTTCAGCTTTGTTGAAATAATTTGGGAAGAAGACCAGAAGATCAATGGACTGATTCAGATTACTCTCAGAAGGTACCTTAGGAAGGAAGGAGGGATTAGTCCTGAGTGAAACTCTGTCATTATGGAAGACTAAATAAGGAGGGCGAACACAAAGGGCCTGGAGTTCAGAAACTCTTCTAGCTGAAGTAATTGCCACCAGAAAGAGGGTTTTCCAAGAAAGAAACTTCAAGGAACATGAAGCTGTGGGTTCAAAGGGGGGCAATATTAGTGAAGCTAAGATCAAATTCAGATCTCACGGAGGCGGGGGATCTCTTACTGGGGGCCTGAGCAAAGTAGTCCCTTTAAGAAAAGCTTTGCAAAGCTTATGGGACATAATACTAGTTTCAGATAGGCCTGTATGAAAATTTGAAATTGCAGCCAACTGAACACTAATGGTGACAGAAGAGGACCCACCTGAAAAAGTTCCGCTAGGAAATCTAAAACGTGATGGACAGGGGTTGAAAAGGGATCTATATTTTTAGACTCTGCCCAGCAAGAGAAACGTTTCCACTTACTACCATAAGTTTTTCTGGTGGTAGATGTAAGCGAAGATAGCACCAATTGGGAAATGTTCAGAAGCCTGGCTAAAGTTGGAAGTGGAGCAACCAAGCAGTGAGGTTGAGAGACTGAAGGGATTGGTGCAGCCCGCCTGACTAATGGATCAGGAGGTCCGGCACTGGCACTCCAGAAGGTGATGATGCAGGAATGGGAACCAAATTTGTCGAGGCCAGTAGGGAGCAATGAGGATCATCTTGCATCCCAGCACGGTAGCTTTCTGAATTAGTTTGGGAATCAGGGGAAATGGAGGGAATGCATAAAGAAGTCCCTGAGGCCAATCGTGAGTTAAGAGTGTCTCTGGGGGAGTATCTGGGAAGAGGGAGGAGAGAAAAGAAACTGTCGCACTTGCTGTTGAAGGGGGTGGCGAAAAGGTCGCAGAATGGGTGACCCCATTTGCGGAAGATTTGGTCCGCCACTGTCTGAGAGACCACTCGTAAGGCATGAGGATTGCTCTGCTCAGCCTGTCCGATGTAACGTTGGACAGCACAGCTCTCATCTCCAAGACACTGATATGCAGATGGTACTCGTGGGGTTGCCAGGTGCCTTGGACTGTTCTGCCCTGAAAATGCCCCCCCCCCCCACGCGATCAGGGAGGCATCCATGGTCACCGTGGCTACTGGAGGAGGAAGAACAAATGGTCTGCCCTGGGGTACTGATGGGGAAACCATCCACCAAGCAAGCTGGTCTTTGCATGTCCGTGTAATCATGATCATGTGAGACACTGGAAGTTGTAGAAAGGACCATTGGGTGAAAAGCAACCACTGAAGAATCCTCATATGAAAACGAGCCAGGGGGACTAGTATGATCGCTGCTGCCATGAGGCCCAATGTCTTTAAGATGAATCTGGCCTGAATTTTCTTGCATCCTAATAACACCTGTACATGTCGGCGAATATCTAATACTCTGTGTAACAGAAGTCTCGCTGACATGTCTTTTGTACTTAAGCTTGCACTTATAAAGGTTATAGATTGACAAGGCGACAATGCAGACTTTTCAAAATTTACTGTGATACCTAGCTTGGAGCAAGTTTGGATGGTGTAGTTCTTGGCTTGTAGCAGCTGATGTCTGGTGGTAGCAGTAAGGAGACAGTCTTCTAGATAGGGAAACACCTGGAATCCTTGCCGTCTCAGGTGAGAGGTAACTACTGCCATACATTTGGTGAACACCCTGGGGGCTGTGGTGAGACCAAAGGGCAGAGCTCGGAACTGATAATGACTGGCTCCCAGCCGGAAGCAGAGGAATCTTCTGGAGCGCCTGTCCATTTTGATATGGTAGTATGCATCTTGAAGATCTATGGAGCACATCCAATTGTCCTGACCCAAAAAGGGTAGAATGGACTGAAGCGTGACCATCCGGAAATTCATTCTTTGTACAGATTTGTTTAACCTGCTGAGATCCAAAATGGGTCTCCAGTCCCCTGTCTTTCTTGGTACCAAAAAGAACCTTGAGTAAATTCCGGATCCTTGCTGGTCTGCTGGGACTCCATGGATGGCTCGTTTTTGTAGTAGTTTTGAGATCTCTTGCACTGCTTGTTCCCTTAGACTGGGTGGAACATCTGGAAGGGATTTGTTTGACTTTAAGGAGGTATGAACAAAGGGAATTCTGTAACCTCCGGATATGATAGACTGTACCCATCTGTCTTGAGTTATGTCTTGCCAGGCTTTTGGGTACAGCGATAATCTTCCCCAGACTGCCTCCGAAGGTGGGCAGCCCCTCAGGGATGCTGGAAGGGCTTGTCAGAGAAGGAATCTCTGCTGCCCTGATTTTGCGGGCCCCCTCTGCCTCGAGGGCGGCGTCTATTGTTCCCTCCTCTGCCCCTGGAGGGAAACTCCCCACGTGTGTCAGGCACGGCACCCTGGGGTTTCCGGAACCACATCTTCCCACTTTTCTGACCTTTGGGGTATGGTCTAGAAGGAGTGGAAAAACGGACTCCCACAGCAGAGAGAGTCTTGCCTTCCTGCTCACACCTGATAAGGGTATCCTTCACCTGTGGTCCAAAAAGAGCAGAACCATCAAATGGGGTATTGGTGAAAGACGCATTGAAGGGTTCCGCAAAGTTACATAACTGCATCCAAGCGTGCCTTCTCAAGGCCACACCTGTGCCTGCGGCCCTACTCGCCCCATCGGCTGCATAAGAAATGAGCCGCATGGAGGCGTTCACTATCAAATTAAGAGTCACCAGCTGGGAGGTAATTTTTTCCTGGGCCCCCGCAGCTGATGGATCTTGAAGAGCATCTCCTAGCTCCTTAAGGAGATCCCTTTGAAGGCAGGTAAAATGGCACAAATAGTTCTGCAACCGCATGGAAAAGGTCGCTGAGGAAAACATCCGCTTCCCATATCTGTCCATCGTCCTAGACTCCTTATTAGGGGGATGGACAGATGAAGAAGTCTCAGCCAACTACTTTTTCGTGGCCGCTGCTACCACCATAGCATCAACAGGGGCACCCTTTGTCAAAAATTGCTTGTCTTGTGGTGCTGTGATGAATTTCGTGGGCCTTCGGGGAGTTGGTTCCACTGTGTCTGGGGCTGACCACGCCTTTTGAGCCACCACTGCCATCAGTGGATTGAAAGGCTGAGACACCCAGGAGGTGGAGGGGCGAGAACCAAACGCGTCCAGAAATACCGACATCCTCAGAAGAGGTAAGGGTAGTCCAGTTCCCCCTCTGCCTAAGCATCTCAAGGATGTCTGAAAAGGAGACATCTTCAGAGGGAGACCTCGGGGACCCTTCCGAATCCTCTAAGTCGGTATCCGAAGTGACAGACTCAGGGGAGTCAACATGCTTCCTCTTGCAATTCCTCTTTCGAGGGGGCTCCTCTGAATGATCAGGGGAGGCCTCGGAAGAGGAAGACACACCCACCGGGGCGACCTGGAGTGCTTGTTCTCCTCGCTTGGGGTCTGGAGGAGGGGCAGAGGCAGACGCAGGCACCATGGGAGGAGGAGCCGAAGAGGCTGATCGTGGGGCTGACTCAGGGGCCAGCACACTCCTCATGACCTCGAAGGCACCTCCTTCCCAGCAGAGAAGAAGGCTCAGGCTCCGAAGAGAATGGAACCCTCCCAGTCACCGAGAGACTGCTCCTTGGCCGATGTAGGAGCCGAGCTCACCTGCACCGAAGCTCTGAGAGGGAGAACAGGGTCGGACAATGGTCCAATGCCACTCGCCCCCTCGGAGCCGACGAGGGAGTCTCGGCACCCAGATCCCTCCAAGGACGGTGCCATGGAAGTGATCGGAGCCAAAGGAACCGAAAGGGTAGGTATCGGCGCCGACGGTTCCACGATCCGAACCACAACAAACTCTGGCTCCGAACTCAAAGGGTGAATCGAAGGAGGAACTACTGTAGAGACGGGCAGAGCCGAACCCTGATGAGGGGGGGCTGGATAATATTTTAGCCAGGGCCTGCGATTTCAGAAGTCTGCTCACCATTCTCTCCAAGTCATGGTCAGATGGTCTCAAAGACCGAGAAGAGTGAGATCAGTGACTTCACTCAGACTGTAACAGAGGCAACCCTGGAGCCGAGCGAATCGACTCTAGGGATGGGGACCTAGAACGGTTTCGGCTCCCTGAAGGTTGCGACACCAAGGTCGGAGCCGACTGAGAGGCAGGTACTTCGGTTTCGGCCAGAACCGAAGTCGAAGCAGATGCCACACCCGACGACTGCTCTGAGCTGGGAGCCGACGGCTTCGTTGGCTTAGAGGGTTTCCCTGGCTGAGTCTTAGCCGGTGACCCTTCAGGTTTTAGTAATCCTCTAAGGATTAGCTTATTCTTATGCTCCTGCAGGACTCTTGGACTAAAGGCGTGGCACACCGAACAAGAGTCCTGCAGGTGTAGGGCGCCCAAGCAGTAGACACAAGAAGCGTGACCATCTGTCAGAGACATCTTCTGACAGCATGAGTCACACTTCTTCAATCCCGATACCTTCGTATCTTTGGACATCCTGCAAAAAGGAAATATCACAGGAAAAAAAGGTCAACAGTATGACAGTAGGTAACAAGTATAAAAAACGCACACACACAAAACACGAGTTACCACACCCTAACAACGCACAAACACACTATAACTATAATATATACCAGAAAATAGTAAAGAACTACAACTATTTCTACCTGAAAAACTATAAAAAGTATTTTAGAGAACAAGGGCTAGCCTCCAACTAAAACGGCTACCTTGAAGAGAGAAAAAGAGAGGGGGGGAATTCCCTAACAGTAAAAGAGAGTTTTCTAAGGGGATGGGATAGGTCTAAAACTACACAGAGACAATAAGAGTACTAAAACTACTATAATAAATTTAAACACCAACTATCTATAAGAAATTTTTTTTTATAAAGCCTATCAAAAAGACGAAAAATATGACCTGAGCCAGCAAAAGCAACCTCGTAGCAGAAGTGGCAAACGAGATCTGGGGATCTAGCGCCACGCATTGTGGGATACGGGGAGGCCTCGAGCCAGTAAATAGCTCTCGAGCTTTTAGAAGATGGCCGAGTCGGAGCAGAGGATCGGCTCCAAGCCCCAACCAGCATGAATGAAGGCGAGATAGACAACTTAACATCATACATTGTAATTTAAAATGATCCTAGTAATACAGATGATCAGAATTGCAATTTTCCAACCAAAAATCAGGATTGCATACAGAATTTAAATGGTTTGCATCCAAGGATTAGAAGTTAAACAATGAGTTTTTTGGCCCTGTTGCAAAAAAAAGAAGCAAAAATGAAAATCATTATGCTCAGAATTACCCACACAGCCAGATCAGGTACTTTTGATACAGACATTTATGCAAGTCCTTCCAGCTTTTTGGGAGCTGGAACCTCCAAGTCAAGTTAAAAGAATGAAGTTGCAAAGACATCTTTGAAGGTCTGGGAACACAGATGAAAACAGCTAATGTCTCATATATCTTGTGTGACGCTTTTCAACTCCACCCAAAATATTCACTCGGTTCACTCATGAAAAGCATCTCTCGAAAAAAAATGTCTTCTGGTGGGAACCCAAACACGGGGTCTCTTCATCATCAGTATCGGAGCAAAAGGATTAAAGGGGTCTGCAAACTTTCCAGATCATTCTTTTCCAGGTCATAACTTAGAGGAATCAGAGCAGGCACAGCAGTAGCGTTACCTCACAGCAAGAGGTTCTCCTGTTAGATTCATGGCTGGAGTGCCTTCTGCATGCCCTCCCCGCGGTCGAGTGACCTCCGAAAGACAAGCGTGAATGGGCATGCCTTCGCTGAAGGTTGGGCATCGGGCTGGCATCTCGGCACCATAAAAAAATCTACTGCCAATCATTAGTGGACTGGAGCTCCGCTGTGGCGACCCCTAAAAGCCAAAAAGACAAACAACAAGAGGAGACGATTCCCACTTTCTCAGCTGAGGAAGCTACTCTCAATCCCAATATGAAAAGTAAGGCTGTTTGAAGATTAATTTTGTACTGCACATTAACATCCATCACCCAGCATTTGCTACTCAAATGTGGCAAAGGATGATGGTACAGACACTGACAGGGCAAGAGTCAAACTCCTGATCAGCCCTTCAAAAAAGGTAGATGGAAGGTCTTCCTTGTCAAAGGGGGCTTGCCAAAAAAAAAATGGATAAGTGGCCTTCGGGATACTCCCACATTGCAAAAGTCTGGACATTCTGATGGGGAACACTTTGATGATGTAGAAGAAATCTGAGGACTCGGGTCTGTTGTGTGTGGTGTCTGGTTCGCTTTGCCAGAGAAAGTACAGTTGTGTAAGAACTATCCATAACAGCAGATGCTCAAAATAGATCACTGTTGCAGTACTGTTGACTAATGGGATGCATCCTGCCAAGGATATCACATGTCCAGCTTCTCTACCAAAGATCAGGCACCTTGTGTGTCCAATCTATAACATTTATTTTATTTATCCTTTGTTGACAAGGTGAGTCCCACTTGGTTGTTGGACTCTTTTCATGGGAGGCCCAAGGTGATATTTATACAACTAGGGGGAAATCTGGTAATGCTATTGAGGAATTTCCCCTGCTGTTATCGGTAGGTGCCATAGGAGCTTTTACATCCACCTTAGCTAACACCATCTCAAGCACAAAAGGATCTCAGTTTAACATCTCATCTGAAGGATAACACACTCAGGAGTGCAGCAGCCCCTTATGCTGCACTGCAGTCAGCAATCTATCTACCAGGTGTGGGAACAGAATCCACATAGCCTTCTGCACAATAGACAAATGTACTACCCAGCACACCGCTGACACATATGCACATGACTTTTTGCTGGCACTTAAGGGACATGCGGGTGCAAAAATTTAGAGAGCTTTCTTACCTGACAAAAAAATAAACAAGACTAAAGCTCAAAGAAGACAGACTCAAACTGCAGAGGGGAAATGAAAAGATAGAAAAAGAGGGTCCACCTCAGCCACGGATAAAGAAAGAATGAATGAAATATGGGGGATGGATTGAAGGTACCTATACTGCAACAGTGACCTATTTGAATATCTACTGTTATGGTAAGGTCTACCATAACTCTACTATGCTTATCATTAGATCACCGCTGCAGTACTGCTGGCTTATGGGCCAATTTCCAGTGTTTTTATAGTGAAACAGAGGAAGTTTGAGAAACGGAGCTGAAGTCCTGTAACCCTTGAAGGAGGGTTCTGTTGAAACCTGCTCTGGAAAAGGAATTTATCTGGTAATGTTTTGTGAAAGTCTGTATGGAAGACTAGACAATTGCTACAAGAATAGATTTAGATTTAGCAACAGTCTCATATTTACTGACATCCACCTACTACTTAAAATGACAGTATGTGACAGATGCAGTTATACAATCTTATTGGAGGGAAAACACACACACACACACACAGAGCCACAAAAAATGACATGCAGGTTGTCAATACCACACAACACCATTCCATATTAAACAAAATCAAAACGCAGCTCAGTCCAAACACATAAAACTACATACGTTGGGGTTCTTAAAAGTAACTGCCTAAACCACAAAGGCCTCCTAAATGTAACCTAAGAAAACAGTTACCCTCAGCAATCTCACAAACACACAACACAAACAGCATCCACTAATTGTCCCATGCACAAGGAAAGTGTCTTGGTCAAATGCCAGGATTCAACGCATCACTTCATGCACTCAGGTCCTTGGATAAATACATATATGACACAGTCATGCAGAATCCTAGGATGTTACTAGGCTAATGACCATAGAGCCTTTTTAAGCCTATCTATCCATGCACCACTTTTCCAAATCATCAATGTCCAAGGACTAGAACAGCTTTAATATCTGCTCACGTCTTTGGGCATCTACAAGCTGCCTCTGTCCATAAGGGATGCAGGTGATAAGCCAGGGGTGAATATGTGATTCCCCATCCATTGGTCCAAACTACATTTGAATAAGGTTAGGAAAGAGCTCTTCTTCACATGAATGGCTAGGCTTATAAGGGCCTCAGGGCCAATAGCCTAGTAACCTCCTATGATCATATGGGCGGGAGACTTAAACCTCGACACGGCTATTAATAGGACGTGCTGGAGGGATAGATTCATCACCCAAAGACTCCCTATGCTGTGGAATAAAATCCCGGTATATGTGAGGCAGAGCACCTCGCTGGCCTTGTTCAAGAGAAATCTTGACCAATGGATGGGAGATCGCAGATATACCCCAGGGATTACCTCAGTGTCACTGCTCGACAGAGGCACAGCAAAATAATGGGTATAGTTCCCCATACTAAAGGGGTGGCGTAAGCCACAAAACTATGGGCTAAGCTTGTAAATGCCCTCGGGCAGATAGCCTAGTATGAACCTATGAACCTATGAATGGGAAGTCTGTCCCAGAGAAGGGGAAATCACCAAGACATCTGTCCTGCCAACATGTTTTATGCCAGAGAGGGGGTTTATATCCTTAGATTGCGCAATTCTACTACTGTTGAATCTGCTACACATCTGCTAAACAATCAGGGCTGGATTGGACAATGTCCGACAGATTAGGTATAGATCACCGCCCTCAGGAGTCTGTTCAATAGTGAGGACAAGGACTGTACGTTGAGGCAGTCCTCATACAGCATATTATTTACAACCTGAATTATTTTAGTGAGGAACCTTTGTGACCGCTCCAGCTATTGCAAATGTCTGGTCAGGTACAGAACAAAGGGTATATTGTACTTGATTACTGGTCTAATGAGGGACGAGTATTGCTGGAATACAATCTCCCAAAAATCTGGATGCCATGCCCTTACTTACAAGTTGCAACAAGAAGGACTTTCACACCACTATTGACACATGGTGATCAAAGTTCAAATTACTGTGAAACTGAGTTCCAAGTCCCTTACACTGCTCTTATCAATGCTGTAATGTGCTGGGGAGGTCAACTTCCCAAAAGGTAAAATGATGCTTTTTTTTTGCATTAAGTTTTATGCCAAAGCTCTGGCAACAGTTATTTGAATGTGTCAGACCCTCCTTGAGGATATCTACATCTTTTGGGGGATTCAATAAGTGCACCCAGCTTGCAGTCATCAGCAACTTTGGTCAGCCAAAGACCTTCTACATTTCTCTTGACTGCAGACAAGTATGTTCTAAACAGGACAAGCCCCCATACTGACCTTGTGGGACACCACTGGTAACCATTCTCTTGGAGGAGGTGGATTTCCCCCACCCTACCTTCATGTGTCCTATTCTTGAGCCATCTGACTACCCATCAGGTGACAGAGATTTATGCCTAAATATATAGTTTAGTACCCATGTGAAGTATTGTGTCAAACACCTTTTCCAGGTCACGGTAGGCAGTATACACCATTTTGCCCTTGACCATGGATCTAGTGACCTTGCAGGAGCCTATCAGGTTTAGCAGGCATGACCTGACCTTGACGAAATTAAACTGGTATGGGTCCACCACCTGAAAATGCACTGCATCAGTGCTTATCATAGGTTCATAGATGTGTACTAGGCTAACGGCCCTAGAGCCTACATAAGCCTAGCCCAAGAAGATTCCCTGGCATCATGCCACCCAAAGTTAGCCCCCAGTGCAAGGGCACTGAAGTGATCCCCAGGGTGAACTTCCCATTGCCCACCCACTCATCAAGATTTCTCTTAAAGAGGGCCTGTGAAGTGGTCTGCTTGACGTGAATGGGAAGTTTGTTCCAGAGTATGGGAAGTCTCTGGGTTAGGAACCTGTCCTTCCAGCATGTTCTGTTTATTGTGGTAATGAGGTTAAGGTCCCTGGAGTGTGTGGCACGGAGAGATTGGGATATCTTTAGGTGTAACTTATCTAGCAGCTCTGGGTCAGACACGGCTTTGTAGGTCAAGCAGAGAGATCACCTCTAAGTAGGCAATAAGAGACAGAGTATAGCTGGAGTTTAGTGAGGTATTTTTGTGGCCTTTCTAGTTGTTGTAGGTGTCTAGTGAGGTACATACCAAATGGGACATTGTACTCTATAGGTCCAATGAGGGACAAGTAGAGAGGGATCATGACCCCTTTCTTCCTGGATGAGAAACGTTTTGTTCCACAATAATTCCTTCTATGGCCTTACATACAAGACTTGTCAAACTTATGGGTGTGCAGTTCCTGAACTATAATTGGTGGTCACCCTCCATGTACAGGAATGACCTCTGCAGGTCTCCATTTCCTAGGGACAAAGTCCATCTATAGGCTGTAGCTGAACACAGATTCTAGTTGGCTTATTTAGGAGGTATCCTGGGATATTATCAGAACCTATTGATCCAGTGTTTTTAGCTTTGCAGAGTGGACCTGTTCTTTAGTGACAGTTGGGGGAGAAATGGTGAAGGGCATTTCCTGGGTGAGTAAACTTCAATCAACCAGTAAATTTGCTATACCCTCTGGTTCAGTAAAGGGAGTTTCATTTACTATTAGTTCAGCACACTGTTGGGTGTTCCCTTTAAGGGCGTGTACATACCTGAAAAATGCCTTACTGTTACTCTTAGCCTGGGAGACTATTTTTGCCTCAAAGTTGGCTGTTGCTTGTTGAGACTATGCTGGACATAGTTCTTTCAGGACATGCCCTTTTCGGACAGGATTCTCTTTCTTTTTTGTACAACTTATTTATAATGAGGGCCTAACCAAGGGAAAGTTGTTTTTAGAATTTGTCTTAAGTTTATTTTGATTTGGTAAGTTTATTTTGATTTGGTACTGCTGTTTCTATGAAGTTGACTGTATGCTTGCGCATGGTTACTATAAGTATGTCCACATAGGTCACAATTTTCTCAGAGTTTGGGGATCTTGCAATTTAGTTATGCCGCTGCTTAACAGGAGGTAGTCAACCTTGGAAAAATTCTTAATGGTCCTGGGGTTTACTGGGAGTTTGAGCTTTACATTTATTTCAAGGATGAACTGCTTTGTGAAATGATCTGAGTAGTGAAGGGATTATATGTGGGGTTACAAAATACCCTCATACTTGTGAGTAATGGATCCAGAATATCTGCACCTTTAGTAGGTCTGCAAACTAGCTGCTCCAGGGTGTATGCATTGACCAAATCCGGGAACCTTTGAATCTGCATTTTACTAGTTATGTATACATCCCCAGTTTATAGTGGGATAGTTGAAATTACCCATGAATATGCTTGTTGGGTTGAATGGTGACTGCCTCCAGTACAGAGAACTTCATCTAAGGTTAGTTGGACATGGAGTAGCTCAAGCATGTCTTACTGTTTGACAAATCTTGAGGTGTGCTTACTTTTTATGCAGATAGATACACCTCCACCTCTTGTCCCTTCTTGTACAGTAGCTGGTCTAAATGTGCAGAAAGTATTACAGCCTTGCACTACTGGGGCACCTTTCATGGCTTTAAACCACGTCTCAACAACTACACAGATGTTAACACCGTCAAGGGTGCGCAGGGCTTCCTGGGAGTGGAGTTTTTGTCTAGACTCTTGGCACTGACTAGTAATTCCTTTAGTTTACCTTGAGTAGAATTTACTATGTCAGAAGTTTTGCCAGGTTGGTATTGCCTTAAAAAAGGCACTTTAGGGATGGATAATGTTTTGACCACGATATATAAGAGAAGATTAGTCTTTCATAATGTATTTCAGGAAATATGAGCCCCATAAAAATGGTCACAGCCTCTCATATATGTGATGCAAGCAATGATAAGGACAGGTCAGACTGGAAAAAGTTCTGCAATAAAGCTTTTCTAATTTGCTTCAAGGAATACGAAACCCACAAAGGCAGACACAGCCTCTCATATTACATTGATATAACAGGCTAATAAAGTCTGGTGATCATAAACGCAGGCATTTTCAGTTTTCAAAGTATAAACCAATCTATTAGATGGACCTGATGAAGCTCAGCTGAAAGCATTTTAAGTATAGTTCTACAGTGGTAGCTCACAGTATATTGTCATGTTTTGTTTGTTAAAAATAAAAATAAAAACCTTTTAACTATGAATGAGGTTCTACAGGCTAATGAGCTGGTAAACCCTGAAAAGTATTTAAAAAAAAAAAATCAAACAGACTAACCTCTAAGCTTTGGGATTGGCTCTTCGTTTTTCTATCTTCTAGATTTGCCTCCAATCAGCTCTCCTGGACCATCCCACCAATGTCTGTAAATGTCTTTAAATAACTGACCTGAGGAAACATATAATTTGATTTTCTGTGAGCAGTTGGCTGACTGTCATGCAGACTGTAAATTGCAGGGGGGGGGGGGGGGCAAAACAGGAGCTACAGCTGCACATTGAGGAAGTCCAACTGTAGCAAATTATAATATCTTTGCTGGGATTCTGGTCTTTCTTTTGCTCACGTTGAAATAATTCACTCATTCTTTCAATTTTACCCAGAAAAGAATGCTTCAGGTTGAGAATCGGACAGATTCTGAATTCTGAGTAGAAACTTGAAAAATACAGTCTATGTCAAATTCTTGTCCCTCAAACGGATAATAAGAATCACAGAGAGGAAAGTTTTTTCCTTTTAAAAATGAACTGAAGATTCAGAATGTCAAACATGAAAGACGTTAAATCAACATTTGGAAAGGCCCAGACAGTTGTCCTTGTTTGCCTTGGGGACACAGGTGAATAAAAATGTCTAGTTTTGCTTTCCCGCCAGACTCCCAGAAACTGTGCACCCTGAAGAGTAGTCCTTTTCCCAGGAATCAGGCCTCTCAGAGTGGAAACTGCAAATTAACAATGTCTACCTCATCCCATAACAAGAGTGTTTTTTCCCTTTCCCAAAAGTTGACAGCTGAACAGCTGCAGGGAACATGCCTGTCTCTTGGTCCTTAGTGACTTCCCAAGGAGCTATACCAAAGGGACCAAGACAAAATGAAGAACGGTCCAAGGAACCAGACATTCAACAGCAGATTAGCTCATCTACAACTGAGGTGGAGAGGAAGCTGGAGTCAAACCCACATTGTTACTGTACGTTTCCCTTCTTGCAGAGTGGGGAGGGAGCAACATAGAAGCCAGGGCTAAGGTTCATAGGAGTTTACTAGGTCAACGACCAGAGCGGCCTTTTTAAGCCTAGCAATGTATCCCAAATCTCTGACAAGTTCTGCTACCCTTAACTGTAAGCAGGAGTTTGAAACATTTATAAGTAGGGGCCTGGAAGATGAACCACTTAGATACTACATATGTCAACTAGATACATAGGTGTTAAACCAGAAATGACTTTCCTGCTCCTCATCCAACTGTCCAAAATTACACTTCAATTGGGTTACGGAAGAACTCTGATTCACATGGATGGGGAGCCTGTTCCAGAGACAGAGTAGCCTCTGAGATGTATACCTGTCTCTAAAGCAGGTCCTATTTATATCACAGGAAAGGTTTTAGTCTTTAGAATGGGTAATTCTGGTGCTGTTTGTTTCGCAGATATGCAAGAGGTCCATCATAGTGGGGTTTGACAATGCCCTGTATGCCAGGCATAGATCTCCCCAAAACAGTATGTAGGAGACAGAATACAGGGACAGGGCTTTGAGGCAGTCTGCATAGTACATGCTACTTATGCCCGTGTATTCTTTTAGTGAGGAACCTCTGTGGACGTTCCAGTTGTTGGATAAGCCTGGTTAAGTACATACCAAAGGGGGTATTGTACTCAATGACAGGTCTGATGAAATGCCAAATACAGTGGAACAATAACTTCCTTGGACCTAGACGCCATACCTTTTTTTATAAATTGCACAATAAAATGATTTCCTCACTACTGTAGACATATGATGGTCAAAGGCTAGATTACTGTATGCGTGTGTCCCCAAGTCCCCGACTACTGGGTCTGCTCTAAGGGGTACGTTGTCAATACTGTATTTATGCATTTAACATTTTCTTCTGGGACAGTCCAACTGGGTAGAAACCCATTTTCAGAAGAGACCTGGAGAGAAAATCTTTAAAGACAGTTAACAATATTTAAAATACAACATTTAGAAATAGATACCTTTGAATACAAAAATTTAGGAACACAAACATACAAAATTATTTAGGAATACTAGATCGAACACATCATGACTAACAGTTACCCGCAACTTAAAAAGTATATTTAGTTCAATGAATAAGGAAATAGTAGAGCAAGATGTTTTTTAGTGCAAGTCAGATGACAAAATACTAGCAAACAATGAGACGGAGGCAAGAGCCTAAGATATGTAAGAAAAGAGACTATAGTGAGGAAAGTAAAAAGCAGAGAGGAGAGTATAGTAGAAATAGGAGAAACAAGAGCAGAGGGGAGAGCTAGGGAGAGGGGAGAAAAGGTGATACGTTAAAGGTGAGACAATGACAAGAAGTTGGAAAGGAAGAAATATTATGGATGAGGAAAGGGGTAAGGAGGAAAGAAAAAGTAAGAAAACTACATAAGGAGGACGTGATATGAAAGAAGAGTAAGCTGAGAAATCGAAAGACTAGGGAAAAGAGTTTAACCAGGACAAGTAAAATGAAGGAGGATAAGAAGGAAAGGAAAGAAAAAAGTAAGAAAATTGCATACAGTGGATGAGGTGTGGAAGGACAGTAAGTTGAGAAATTAACAGAATGGGGAAAGGGTTTAACCAGGACAGATACATATACAAAGCCAATTGTTGTTGACGTAGAGTCTTAATTGATTTTTGAAGTGAGTGTGGTTGGCATTAGTGATGATAGTTACAAGTGGTGGATGACTTCCCAAAGAATACTATTATGCATTTCTTGGCATTTTGTTCTAGTCCATGGCTCTTAAACCAGTTGTTTGTCTGTGTCTGCCCTTTCTGGAGGACACATGCTGATGTGGGATTCAATGACCGCTCCTAATTTGCAATCTTCTGCAATGGCCTTGACTTCAGAGAAGTAAATGTCAAAAAGGAGCGGTCCCAGGACCGATCCACGAGGGACTCCACTTGTGACTGCCCTCTCTGTAGAAGGGATTCCCCAATTCTAACTTCCTGGATACTGAGAGACAGCTGGCTATCCACATTGTGACATAAGGGTTTGTACCTAACCTACCGAGTTTGCACACAATGACTCAGTATGGTATTGTGAAAATGCCCTGGCCAGGTCAAGGTAGGCAGCGTGAACCATTCTCCCCTCATCCATTGCTTTGGTAGACTTTCTCAAAGAAATCTACCAGGCTGAATAGGCATGACCTGCCCATAACGAAACCAAATTGAGCCGGGTCCAGTGTCGGGAGGTTTAGTATATCCTTGATCATTTCCATGACAATTATTTCCACTGCTTTATATACAAGATTAGTGAGATTTATGGGTCTGTAGTTTTCATGGTATGTAGACTGTTCACCTTTGTGCAGAGTGATGACTGTTTCTTTCTCCATTCATGATGCACAAAGCCTGTTTGGAGGATACAGTTAAACAGCCAATTCCAGACGGCCTGATGGGTCATTTTTCATGCTATTCAGAAGGCATCCTTGGGTACCATTCTAGGCCCACTGATGCAGTGTTCTTGGTCTTAGAGAGAGTATTAAGAACTTGTTCCCTGGTGACAGCAGGGGAGGTAAATTTGATGGTATTTCCTGAGGGAAGGTTGAGAAGGAGAAAAGGGTCTCATAAGTAAAGGGACTGCATCCAGATAAAAAGGAGATTACCTCTCTATACTCCTCCCTCATTAGACCAATAATGAAGTACAACGCCCCGTTTGGCATGTACTTCTCCAAGCATCTGCACCAACTGGAAAGGACACAGAAATAAAAAGAATCCATGGCCTTCAACATCTGTCCCTATGCAGACAGGCTCAGATCATTATCACTCTACTCAGTATCATACAGATTGCCCAGAGGTGATGTGCGTCTCACCTACAAGGCAATCTCAGACCCTGCCCTACTAGCGATGCTCCATATCTGTAAGTCTATCTCCTCGCGCACTACCTGCTCGAATGGCCTGAATCTAATATGCAACATCAACAAACTCTGTTGTAGAGACAGGTTCATTTCCCAGAGGCTGCCCTGTCTGTGGAATAGACATCCCATACACATCAGAGTACCTCTCTGACCCTCTTCAAGCGCAACCTTGATGAGTGGATGGGAAACCACAAATTTGTCACAAGGGTTCCCACCTCTGTCCCTCACTGACAGGGGCAACAGATGCTGACTGAGATTTAATTTGGGGGATAAACTCTTGGTTAGGCTTGTAAGGGCCCCAGGGCCATTAGCCTAGTAACCTCCTATGATCCTATAAAGTTGGAGGTGAATTTGTCATCCAGTACGTTTTCTATATCGTCTGTTTTTTTTAATTTTTCAAAGTCTTTGAGTTTCTAATACTGTGACAGGAATGGACCCCATTCCTAAGTCAAAGTACGCAAAACTTCATGAAATTAGTATTGTTTCATTCTTTGAAGTTAGCCAGAACTGCTCTTTGCAGCACCTGCAATGTGCCTAGTAAAGGCTCCTCCTGCACTTTGTATTGAGTTACATGCATCAGTAAAATATCCAAGTACGACAGTAAATTATTTTTTATAAGACCCATTGCTCCTACTACTATTGGAAATGTCTGAGTATCCTTTTTCCACATTGCCCTCATTTCTGTCTGCAAATCATGGTATTTTATGACTCTATTTGTAGTTAAGACACTGTAGTCACTAGGTGTAGAAATATTTACACATCTTGCTATATCTTCTGGCTCAGTATAGGTGTCCACTTACAATGAGTTCTGCACACAAATGCGTACTGCCTTTGAGGTTGCAGACATAGCTAAAGAATGCCCTATGGTTGCTCTTGGCCTGGAAGGCCAAATTTACCTCAAATTTGCCTTTGGTATACTACCTGTCCCCAGAGTCATTTGTTTAGTTTGATGAGAGTGCTTTTACCCTTCTGGGTGCTGCACTTCCTCATTTTTGCTATGATTTTCTTCCTTCTGTTATACAGCCTATTGTTTCTGTGATTCCATCAGGATGGTTTGTTTTTTTGGATTAGTTCTGTACTTCTTCCTGGTGGGTACAGCTGCCTCTGTGCAGCTATTAACAGGCTTGTATAGGGTCTCTGTGAACATTTCCACATAGACAGCAGTATTATCATAATTTATGACGACTTGAACATTTTCCAGGTTATCACTTAATAGCAGGAAGTTAACCTTAAAGCAGTTCCTGAATAATCCAGAGTTAGGCTGGGGCTCAGATTTTATTTTTACTTCAAAGGAGACCACTTTGTGGTCTAATCTTACCAGGGAAAACAGACTAAGGGGTATGCAGCACTCTTCTCATATTAGTAAGGACCAGATGCTGTATGGTCGCACCTCTGGTTGGTGTACTGACAATCTGGTCTAGGCAGTTTGTGTTAAAAAGATCCAGGAATCTCTATGCCTATACATTTGGTGTCATATAGCATTCCCAGTTAATAGTGGGGTAATTAAAGTTGCAAATTTGCCCATGAATATCGTATTGGGTTTAAACACATAGTCTTGAGTTCCCTGGATCGTAGAGGGAATGTACAGCTTGCAAGGAAGTAGCATTGGATTTTGCCAATGGTGATTTGAACAGAGAAACTCAAGTGTATTGTCCTGTTTGACCAGCCTTGAGGTATATTTATTTTTGATGTAAGTCGACAAACCTCCACCTTTTGTCCCTGTCTGTGTAGTAGCTGTACTAAATGTGTGGAGGGCATTATAACCTTGTACTGTCAGTATGTTCTCCGCAGCTTTAAACAATATATCAGTGACCACACAGATGTTAGCATTGTCTAGGGTGAAGAGAGCCTCTAGGTAGTGGAGCTTTTTTATTTAGACTCCTAGCACTGAGCAGTAATACCTTTAGATTTTCTTGGTTTTGATTTGCTATGTCAGAAGTACTTCCAGTTTGGCATTGCCTAAAAAAGGCACTATGGGGGAAGACATTTTAACTAATACTGAAAAGCCTACAGGGGAGTGGTGCAGACCATCCCTAGCAAAGCACCATGGTCTGTTGACCATCTCCTTCCATGCTGACAAATACTGCACCCCCTTAGAATGACACCAGAAACTAAGCCGATTATTAAAGTCAGTCATCTTTTGTTCGTATAGTGGCATCATCCTTGGAGAAGGTAAAATGTTGCTCAATGCTAGGCTCATACCAGCCTGGGACACATTCTAAGAGTTCCATGATGTCTCTTCATAGAGTCTAGGGGAGGTACATCTGAGATAATTTGAGCCTGCTTCTAATAATCAAAAGGCCACTTATCTGAAACTGAATTTACCAAGACGACTGCTAATTTACTGAATGATCACACTACTGATTTTAACAGGGAACGTATGCACTTGGCCAACATGGGGAAATTTATCCTTTTCCCCACTGTAGTGCGATCCTGGAGATGGCATATTTAGTTGGGAGGGTGCAGCCCCCACCTAGGTGTATTTGAAATATTGCAGTGCGTTTCTTCTTTCAATGTTGGCCAAGTGCATACTTTCCCTGTTAAAATATTCGGTAGCGTGATCATTTGGTAAATTAACAGTTTGGTGTTGTCGTCTTGGTAAATTCAGTTTCAGGTAAGTGATCTTTTGATTATTAGAAGCAGACTCGATCATTTACATCCACATGGGGTAAGATGCAGTCATACTGGTATTTGTGGTACAATGACCTGAGTGCATGTGTAACGTGGCAGATCCTTGCCCCTGATGAGCAACAGACTGCGACTTTCTCCTTAATAAGCCTGGTGAGAAGGATATCAGTAAATCTCACAATAGAAGTCTCCAGTGACCAGAATGTAGTGTGTGGTGGCTTGTCTTATGGGCTTAGAACTACAGGCTCCATGAGATTGTGTTAATGTGGGTGTTGCTTTGAAGGTTTAGGAAGGTTACATTTAAGTGCCTCAGCATATGTGAGTCTATATGTCTGCTTTGTGTTGTGTGTGATGGGTACAGCGTGTGTACTACTGACAACTTTACTGACATTAGGAATATTTTTATGTGACAGCTTTGCATCCAGTGATATTGTGTAAATACATCTCTCACATACCATATCAGTTTGAGAATTAACTGGTTGTTAGCAAACATGAGGCAATTTCTACATTGCCTCAGGATGCCCATATTCACCAAGCTGGTAACAGAGGTTTACTATTGTTTATTCGAACGGAAAAACATTTTCTGTTCAAATACATAAATGGTAATACCTAAAGTAAAAAAAAAAAATACCTTTCGCAATGTCGATCCAAATGCTCGATGCATTTCACTCAACATTGTTGTCGAAACCATCACATGATAGCCGTATAGGAGCTGATGTAAATCAAACTCCTATACAGCTATCACGTTTTTGCAGGGGAGCAAGCCCCCCTGCACCATCCCTACTTATATATTCTAACTCAGAGATCGCACTACAGTGGGGATGTGGATGAATTTCCACTCCCCACTGTACCTCAATCTCCATGCAGATGGTCTATTTCCACTTATGCGAATGCAGTTGTGCATTCGCATAAGTGGAGTCGACTATCTAGTGCAAAACCGCTTGTGCGTTCCACATTGTTTTTCAGCACACTGTAGCCGACAGAATGTCGTTCGTACAAACAATAGTAAACCGGTAACAGAGATAGTGGGGAATTTCATTTCCATGGCAACAGACCCTTTTCTACTGATTAGACAGCTGGAGTGAAAATATAAAGCAATATCAGGAGTATCCAGTTTGAAATCTGGAGGCAGTGCTTGTCACTGCAAACTAGTTGTCCTGTGTACAACAAGGTATTGGTGAAATTTCACTCATGCTTTATAGGAAAATGTCACTCATGATGCCTGTCTGTACAGGGCACTGCCAAACACTTGAGGGAAACTAATAAGTAGACCCTGATGACAAAGATAAGGTCCACATCTTTACTGAAAAAAAGTGTCTGACAAGGAGGTAGCAGAGCCTTGGTAATTCACTCTTACCTCCTGACTAAAAATGTAAGTTTTTGAGGCCAAATAGTTTTTACATATAACTACCAAAAACAGTCACCCTAGCTCCTAACCACAAATTTTGACAGAAAAGATCTACTTTTTCTTACAAAAATTAATAAGATGGAAGCCAGTCCCCAATGGGGTTATTTATCTGCCTGGCCTTGAAGAAGTGCTAATAAGCAATCAATCACGAACACTTGAAGACCCTAGGGAACAGCACACTTCAATGCCAAGAAAGTTCTGAAGGTTTGGCGTCGTAACCATTGACTTTACACCATTTTGAAAGCTGACCAGTTGGTCCAGTCCTTGCAGAATGTAACCCATACAGTTTAGTCTACTGCACCACTGATTTAATGAACACCACGAGATCATGGGAAAACATCAAAATCCTAGTGAGAAATAACCAAAATGTAATCAGAAACTCTGAAAAAAGAAAATGGCAGGCAAAAAACAGGTGGGGGGCCCCAAATGAGCATGGCACAACGTCCAACTTACACAGCTAGGAATCTGGGGGCTGAGGTTCTAAGGATGCAGATGTCTTACTTTTGAAAATAAATTACTTAAGTTTTTCACTTCTAACCAGAGGATTTATTGATGTGCCTCTTAATACGTGTATATGTGTGTGTCCACTGATAAAACTGGCAATGATTATTTTTTTTTTTTTTTTTACGTGGGCACAAAGACACTGACTTGAGTAACCTGTCCTACTGCAAGATGCATGCACACTCACTCACACACACTGCATGCTTACCTACCAGAAAACTGGAGGAACATCAAATTCTCCTGCAATAACATTTTGGGGGTGATGGAAGAAACAACAGTACCCAAATAAAACCTACACAAACACAATAAGGATGTGCAGACTCCACAAAGTTAGAACATGGACTGCATTTTTACTATGCTCATATAATATCACAGAAACTACTATCAGCCCTTTGCAGTCACAGTCTGCCCACTCTGATAGGGTACAATTACTTTAACTGTGAAGAAAAAAAATAAAATATGCAAAAAAAAAAATAAAAAACAAGATGGTAATTTATTCAGTCACATCCACCCTACCACAACAACTGCGTGTAAACACACACACGCTATGGAGAAAACTGGACCTTGTGTAAGAGCAGGTCCAGAAAATAATGTGCTGTGGTTATACATGGTCAAACGTACAGGAGCTGTGTAATGAACTCATCAAGCTTTTTAGATAATTTTACTTGTCAGGAGGTGGTGGGCTTGTTCCTTACTTAAACCTCCATTCCAGTCAACATTGTATAAGAAAAATATCCTAGCTGCAGGGGAGTTAAAGGAGGAGTAACCCCTTCTGACAAATGTCATTAACTGAAAATCCCAATTAGTTATTTATGCAGTTGTGGTAACTATGACTGCAGATGTGTAAACTGTTGCCAAGAAAGGACTTCACATCCAATCTCCAGAGTTGTCAGAATGATGTGGTAGCTGGTAAACTACACTACTGCAATAACACTCTGCAAAGAAAAACTAGTAAGAATCTGCATTCTCCATTACAGTCACTGCACATGTGCATGTACATGCACATATACATACATGGCACTTCCCCTGCAAAGGCATATAAATAACAGCAAGGTTCAATCCCTTTTCGCCACAGATGGCAATACTTATTAACAGCTACTTTAATGACTGTGCACACATCACTTCAGATATTTTGCTTAAACACAAACTAGCAATGCAACTGCAGGTTAATGACTAACTTGATCAAAGTACACCATAAGTCAGTCATTTGTTCCACAGACTTGCTCTGTACTCAGCAATTTCATACACTATTTACTGCATACAACTGAGGTGAGTCTATGAAAAAAAAATAATGGCAAAAGCAATATATTTCACACAGTAGCCCTCAGAATAGCATCATCTAAAGCAGGCACAAAAACAGTATAGTTTCACATCACACTATTTATTCCCCTGGTAAAAGAGTTTCATTTACACAATTTATCTATCTAGAGGTAATGACAAATTGCAGCTTTAAACCTACTGCTAACCTAAAAAAACAAATCAAAAATAAACTCGATATGAAGAGAGTATTAAGCAGACCTAGGAAGGAGTCCTTATGTTCTGCTTGCAGTGCTCTACAAAGCTAAACTACTCACTGTGATCACTGAGGACGAGAGAAATCACAATGCATTACGGCTTTCATCCAAGCAGCATTGAAGACAGAGGAACAGTAAACATAATTTCTGCATACTTTGCAACTGAATAAGAGTAAATGCAAAGGTATTTCATGATACGGGCTACAACTCTAGTTATAACATGACACAAACCAGGGAATGTCAGCACTATTACAATGTTGTAACTGAAGCAACTTTAAACTTCAGTAGAATTAAAACCAATGGAGGCAGAAGCAGCAAAACTATATAGTGAAAAATGAAAGGAGACCAGAATTAACAAGGCAGTGTCTTGCTGTCAAGTACTCCGGAATCTCAAGTCTCTAACTTGCCACTGGGGCACAGGGATGCTTCATCAGACTGCTGAGCTGTTAGGGTAAGGGATCCAATGAGTGGCAGGTGTTTTAGTCTGCATGCAGCTGCACCACAGCCCACAGTCTGATATTGTTCATGTCAAAAAAAAAAAAAAATGACTGGTGTTTCCTGTGAAGCCTAGACAGCCTGAAGGAAAGGTAATTCAGAATCATCTTTAATGCATGTTCTTTATGGACAATGGTGCACCTCTGTGTCTGATCTTCACTTCAGAGTACATAACTGCTTTCTTCTACACCTTTTCCCCATTGGTGGTTTACTTAATTATTTTGACATTATTGGCATTCTTACTTGACTATGTTACCTGAAGACTTGGTGCCACTATGGAAACATTCTGCTGTTCAGTCCTGTCAGTGAGTATAAGCATACCCAAATTAGTTTGGGATTCTAGCCTTTTTCTAGGATTACATTTTGGCCAACTAAACACACACATTCTGTTCGCTTCAACAGCAGTTGCAACTTTGGCTGTGTTTAAACATTGGTGTATTTCCCTGTTTACTTCAGTTTTTTATTTACTCAGCAACCTCCACATTTTAAAAACTTCAGTTCCACTTGTCAGTATCTTCCATCTTTGTGTTAAATCTTCACATGATCCTGGAATTTATTTGGACTTTACCAGTGTGTTCTTCAAAGTTTGCATTGTTTCCTTTCTTCATGACCTTTGCAATTGATACCTGTAAAATATGCCTAATTCATTTAATTTGAATTTCTGTTGTTTCATACATCCTATTTTTTTTTTGCTTCTATTTTCCTTGTCCTCTGCTGATCATCAGCTCTCCGCCAGCGGGTTGCCCTACGGGTCCATTTGTGCTGGGGCAAGGATTCAGTGAACTTTGAGTGAGACAGTCATGTACGTGAATAAGGGCAGGGAGTTTCTTCTTATTTTACCCTAACCTATTCACACATACCCAGTGGTGCTCCAGAGAACATGTAATGGGCATACTGTAATGGATATCCCTACCCTTTCAAAGAAGCACAATATTTCTACCAGGAAACTGGTGCACCTTGTAAGCTCCTGGAACCATGCTCCACCCATTTCCCCTACAGACGTAAGTGGGTACAATCCCTTCAACACATCTTTCTTTTTCTGCCAACTCCATCAGACAACCCAAACTGCTAAATGAACTCTGGTCAACTGGGTCATAGTCAGTGTTTTATCCATCTACTCCAACAGAGCTATTTAAGCCTAAATTCTTGTGTGTTTAATTGTATTTTTATAAATTTTTTTGCTCCCTCTTTTAACCCTACTTTCATACTGACAGTTGTCCCCTGTGCACTATGTCCTTTGCTGGGTCTACCTACCCCCTGGACTAACACAAACCTGTCTGGTGGGGCCAGCAAGGACACCCCAGCATCTCGGGGGGTGTTGTCTAACAACCAGCTTTGGGTGAGTTAACTTTTAAGCATGTCCTAAAATTGCACCCTCCACTAGGTGTCAGCCTTGGCTTCAGTGGGACTGCAGTGGGCAGAATGCGCCAATCTATTCCTCACTTCCACAAGGAAGTGATGTCGGCATGCTGCCCAGCCTTTCAGTTGCAGCACATCACAGAGGGTATCCTGACCTCCAACAGAATGCTCCAACTGCTTTGATTGCCTATGCTCACTCTTCCCTCTGACCCAGAATGGTTGGGCCCATCCTTCATACCTCTCCATCAATCATCCAAGTACCTACTCAAACCAGAGTTGACCAGGCTGTAGTGAGGCCTTTACCCCTCTACACACCACCACCAGAGCAGCTAAATTGTACTGTATAGCTTTGTTTTATTTAGCTTGTATAGGTTTATCTTTGGAACAGCTATGTCCACTGTAGTTTACTGCTCTGGAATTCATGTGTTAGTTTGCAGGTCTAGTTGCTTTATAACTTTTGCTTATTTCTTTTCCATGAACAAGTTCTATAATTAGTTAAGGACCTTAGCGGTGTACTGCACAAAGACACAGAGCTTTCACTGGCACTGCCTCATTGTTCATCCTAGACTTTTATAACAGAGGATTATGAGTGGGTCACCGATCATAACCTGATTATGTGTTCAAGACATGGATGGGCAAAAAATTCACGATCAAGAGGTGAATCTTGACATCCCATTTCGAGAACACGTAAGAAGGTTATGGAGAGAGAGACATCCAATCATAAAGCTCCATGCACTACAAAGAATTATCTGCCCCATCTACTACTGGTTACAGAAGAAAAGAAAGAAAAAAGAACTAAGCATTTTTCTGTCTTTCAAAACCAAAAAGCACTTGGCAAGCACTGCCAGAAAGTCAGTCTCTCATGTATACAGTCACATTCCATGCCTCTCAACTGACCAGAAGTTTGCCTCATACAGTGGATATAAAAAGTTTACACACCCCTGTTAAAACGCCAGGTTTTTGTGATACACAAAAAAGGAGACCACCATAAATCATTTCAAAATGTTTCCCACCTTTAATGTGACATATAACCTGTAAAATTCAATTGAAAAACAAATCTGTTAGGGGATAAAACATAAAAAGTGAAAAACGTACAATAAGCTGGTTGCATAAGTGTGCACACTCAAACTAATACTTTGTTGAAGCACCTTTTGATTTAATTACAGCATTCAGTCTTCTTGGGTAGGAATCTAACAACATGGCATATCTTGAATTGGCAATATTTGCCCACTCTTCCTTGCAAAAGCGCTCCATATCTGTCACATTGCAAGGGCATCTCTTCTGCACAGCCCTCTTCAGGTCACCACACAGATCTTCTATTGGATTTAGGTCTGGGCTCTGGCTGGGCCATTCCAAAACTTTAATTTTCTTCTGGTGAAGCCATTTTTTTGTTGATTTGGATGTATGTGGGGTCACTGTCGTGTTGAACGGTGAAATTCCTCTTCATCTTCAGCTTTCTAGCAGACGCCTGAAGGTTTTGGGCCAAAAGTGACTGGCATTTGGAACTGTTCATAATTCTCTCCACCTTGACTGAAGCCCCAGTTCCAGCCAAACCAGCCAAAGAAAAGCAACTCCAACGTATGATACTGCCACCATCATGCTTCACAGTGGGAATGGTATTTTTTTTGGTGATGTGAAGTGTTGGTTTTTGCACCAAACGTACCTTCTGGAATTGCAGCCAAAAAGTTCAACCTTGGTCTCATCAGACCATAACACATTTTTCCACATGCGATTGGGAGACCTGATGTATTGTTTTGCAAATTTTAGCCAGGCCTGAATGTTTTTCAGTATAAGAAAAGGCTTCCGTCTTCCAACCCTACCCCACAGTCCAGACATATGGAGAATACGGGAGACTGTTGTCACATGTAGTACATAACCAGTACTTGCCAGAAATTCCTGCAGCTCCTTTAGTGTTGCTGTAGATCTCTTGGCAGCCTCCTTCACCAGTTTTGGTTTCGTCTTTTCATCAATTCTGGAGGGATGTTCAGTTCTTTGCAACGCCACTGTTGTCCCATATTTTCTCCACTTTTTGATGACTGTCTTCACTGTGTTCCATGGTATATCCAATGATGTGGAAATTTTTTTGTACCCTTCTCCTGACTGATACCTTTCAACAATGAGATCCCTTTGATGCTTTGTAAGCTCTCTGCGAACCATGGCTTTTGCTGTAGCAGGCAACTGAATGTCAGGGAAATCCTACTAGGACAGCTGAAC
This sequence comes from Protopterus annectens, assembly GCF_019279795.1. Lineage (NCBI taxonomy): Eukaryota > Metazoa > Chordata > Ceratodontiformes > Protopteridae > Protopterus > Protopterus annectens. The sequence goes on from NC_056725.1 coordinate 803,686,158, forward strand.
TTTATTTGACGTTAATCAGTCTCTCTTTAATTGATGACAGGTGTGCACCCAAGAAGACTGAGTGCTGTAATTAAATCAAAAGGTGCTTCAACAAAGTATAAGTTTAAGGGTGTGTAACACTTATGCAACCAGCTTATTGTACATTTTTTTTATTTTTTATATTTTTTCCCTTAACAGATTTGTTTTTCAATTGAATTGTACAGGTTATAGGTCACATTAAAGGTGGGAAAAGTTTTGAAATGATTTATTGAGGTCTCATTTACTTATATCACAACAATGAAGGTTCAGGGAACTCAACACTAGAAGAAAGACAGCACCAGAAACTGTTCCCAGAACAAACCACGATCCACGAATATTCACAATAAACTTCTTTTATTAAAATACAAAACGAAGGTTGAGCGCTTTCATCTACCCAATGTAGATTTCATCAGAACACTGAATATATCAGACCTTATCCCTTAAATACTTTAAAATACCCACCTGAAGCATCACCTGACCAATTAAACCACCATTAAGTTTTAAAGACATAAGAACATAGATTTGATAAAACCCATATAAATAGCCTTCTAAATATTATCAGTGTTTATAATGGTTAAAAAATGCCTAAAACAGCAGCAAAATTCAATCATATAATGAAAATTCTCTATCGGTGGAATATGGAACATACCCCAACTCTAATAATACATACTAGATGAATATTACATATAAAATATGACAAATGCATAAAATGCGTGAAAAACAATATCAAATGTAAGATACAATCCTACAGTAAATACTGATTATATGACAAATACAATATATAGTTATACCTGCCTAAATATATTATGCATTACCAATGTATATAAATACCTATATTGAACAATAAAAAATTATTTTATATACATATTTGATTCAGTATATATGTATATGTGTCTATATGTCTCTCTCTGACAAAACTACAATGTTGTTAGTTTCTTATAAGGGGCTTAGTAGGAATATTTTCATTAATGCCTGGTGGAATTGCCGCATTTAGCTTTAACTGCCATTTGATCTCTTTTTCCCCCAAAATTGCCTTGATATTACCCCCCCTGGGGTTGTTCCTAACTACTTCAAGAATGGCAAATTTGAAGGTGTTGCATCCAGCACTACCAGCTAAATGTCTGTATAGTGCATTATTCATATCCTTCTTTTTTATACAATACAAAAACGGACAGGAAACTACGTAATAGAATTTACGATCATTTGTATTGTATAAAAAAGAAGGATATGAATAATGCACTATACAGACATTTAGCTGGTAGTGCTGGATGTAACACCTTCAAATTTGACATTCTTGAAGTAGTTAGGAACAACCCCCGGGGGGGGGGGGGGGAGTAATATCAAGGCAATTTTGGGGGAAAGAGAGATCAAATGGCAGTTAAAGCTAAATGCGGCAATTCCACCGGGCATTAATGAAAATATTCCTACTAAGCCCCTTATAAGAAACTAACAACATTGTAGTTTTGTCAGAGAGAGACATATAGACACATATACATATACACTGAATCAAATACGTATATAAAATAATTTTGTATTGTTCAATATAGGTATTTATATACATTGGTAATGCATAATATATTTAGGCAGGTATAACTATATATTGTATTTGTCATGTAATCAGTATTTACTGTAGGATTGCATCTTACATTTGATATTGTTTTTCACGCATTTTATGCATTTGTCATATTTTATATGCAATATTCATCTAGTATGTATTATTAGAGTTGGGGTATGTTCCATATTCCACCGATAGAGAATTTTCATTATATGATTGAATTTTGCTGCTGTTTTAGGCATTTTTTAACCATTAAACACTGATAATATTTAGAAGGCTGTTTATATGGGTTTTTTCAAATCTATGTTCTTATGTCTTTAAAACTTAATGGTGGTTTAATTGGTCAGGTGATGTTTCAGGCGGGTATTTTAAAGTATTTAAGGGATAAGGTCTGATATATTCAATGTTCTGATGAAATCTACATTGGGTAGATAAAAGCGCTCAACCTTCATGTTGTATTTTAATAAAAGAAGTTCATTGTGAATATTCGTGGATCGTGGTTTATATCAGAAAAACCTGGCATTTTAACAGGGGTGTGTCCACTTTTTATATCCACTGTATATATGCTGCAAAAGTTTCATCAGGCTTTTGATCCCTTGTATAAAGCAAGTGCCTTTCCATAGTAACATTTGTTTGGGGGTACACATTTCTCTAAATTTACGTTTTAAGAACTCGGGGTCCTCCCTTGATTCAGCTGGTACAACAATAGGATGGTTTTCCCCCTTCTCCTCTATAGATAGCAGGTGTATACACAAATGAGTGTTCCCTTTCCATGGCTTCTGACCCAGCTAACTTAAATACAATAAATGTCTCTGTATGGTCATCTTTATCAGAAAATGCAGCCTGTATGAAAATGTCGTACTCTTGCTCAAACATTCTCCAGTTCTCAGCATTATTATTCTCAAACACAACTGCACTGAGTTTTTAAAATCTGTCTGCCAATTCCACAAAATATACACAAACACACTGAAAATCTGGCCCTTGTAATCATGTATGAACCAACAGTTCTGTGAGCTTGTAACAACATTCAAATTCACAACCGACTTTTCGAGATACTGTACTTTGTGAAATATGCTCTGTAATGGTTGTACTTTGCGAAATAACTTTACTGTACCACTGCACAAACATGCAAAGACTTTATACACTTCTGATAACTCATATCTTTGCTTAATACGAAAAATACAGAATCGCAAAGCATGTATTGAAAAATGCGGTAGTTTCCCCTTATTTTATTCATTTTATGCAATTCGGACTTTATTTCAATCATTTTCCTTAGTAATTTGAATATTTATATCAATATCGTACATATCTGTTTATGCAAATATTATTTAGAATGTTCTGTATGCCCAATTTCATATTATTCAAAAAAAATAGTGCTGAGCAAGTTTTAATACTTAAAATTAATTTCTGACCTGTTTTGTGAAGTTTGCACATTTTAGGGCTGATTCACTCCTTTACATTAGCTGCACGTCTCTCGGTCTTGCTTCTGGATCTCATTCTGACGCCATGTCCTTTAGACATGCCACTTCTGACACCATGTCGCTCATTCGTCTCTAGCACACAAGACAAGAAGGCTGGGGTTTGTATGTAGATGCTTTAATATGTAGAAACACATCAGTATGAATAACAGCATCATTAAATACGAATGAACTAGTTAACAGACAGACCTTACATACCTACATGCTTACATCTCAACAACTACAAAATATCAATCAGGCTCGCACATGCTCAGTATTTATGAACTTGTGCAAGTCCTTGGATAGCTTCTTAAAGGTATATACACACAAATTGATCTACAATAGTGAAGCTTGGTTCTGCAAGAAGGAAAAGGTGTCATTAAATATATTAATTAAAATTAACGTGCAGAGTTTAGTCTAACAGAAAGCATCCACCTGAACTCAATGTAAAGGCTGCAGTGAAAGATTCTAAATGGGGCTAACACAGCAACTTTGACACAAATTGCTATTCTAAATGCAATGCTTTACTGTTACAGTGACCCTTGCCAAAGATGATCAGTATTTTGACACTTTTATTAAATCACTTAAGACATGAGCAAAAAAAAAAAAATTAACAGAAAATAAAACAAACCGTATTATTTTTTCATTTACACACATTATATCACATAAATCTTTTCCTCATAACTATCATCAGTCCAAAATTACATAAACTGATAATTCCTGTCTCCCTTAAACCTTTCTCCTTCTCCTCCTCCTGAACATGATTCTGCATGTACTGTTCCCATAATTTCCATTGATTTCTATATCATTTTATCCTTCCCTTTTCTAAAGATACCTGGTGCAGTTCCTTTACCTCTTTTATAATATTCAATACTTCAAATACAGTTGGTTAAGACTAAGATTTCCATTTTCTAGTATTTTGTTTGTCAGCCAACATAACTAAAAACTTAACAAGGTCTGACTATGTCTAGGCAATCCAAATCCTGTGTCCCAGCCCTAAACAGTCATTTTTTTATTTAAGCCATTTGCTCACAAGAAGCAACAGCATATTTTAGCAGAAAACTTTACAAGCTGCAATATCAGGGCTTTACTTTTTTACTTTACTTCTGTACAGCTAGACAAAAGCATAGGTAAGCTACATTAAAAAGATCTTTATGGAAACAAGTTTGTCCAAGAAACCACTGTTTTTCAACCTCAAGTAAAAAGAAAGTTAATTAAGGGAAAAAAAGGAAAACAAAAAACAAAATGTGAAGAAAGTTGCCCATACAAAGCTATAATGAATAGTGGTACACAAATATTGCAAGTCACAGCAAAGGCATACAAAAGTTGAAATAGTGACAGGGTGCTTGATAGTTTGTGCATGTGATAGTGGTGCATGATAATTTCTTAAAAAAGGTAGAGATGCACCACTTCTAACAGCCGAGTGTGAACAGATCTTGAAAAGCACAAATATGAGTAGTGCAGTAACATTTTCCTGGTATGACTACTATAGCTCTTACAAGACGAGTTCAGACACTTCTGTAAACTAATGGAAAGTTATAAAGAGAAATAAACATTACAAGAAATTTTAACACAAGTCTCTTACTTGAATGCCATTTGAACCAAATGAGCCAAGACATCTTGGGCATCGAGGGTAACTCTACTGAGGTCATGGTCTTGCTTTATAAAATTGAGTAGCTCTGAAGCATTAGCCATCCAAAATGCAAGTGCTCCTGCAATGTTCTTTTGCTTCTGCAAGGGAGGAAAAAGCATTTATCAAACAGATTAATTATAATTAACATAGGAGACATACCTAGGGAAAGACCAGTACCTCCTCAGTTTTTGACAAACGTACATCAGACACCAGATATACACACCAATCTTAGTAAATGTTTAGTTTTTACCTGTTTTTACACATCAAGGTGGCAATACACAAGTTTTTATAAAAGTGAAATAAATTTACTTTCTGACATCACTTCATGTTAGTCACAACTGCTGTGAAATAGAATAAACAGCAGCTTTAAACTTTATCATACAAGCCTCAAAGTAGTTCACCAGGCAGGAAAATCTCTTTTAGCAGAGAAAAAGCCTGAATCTCTGATGTTCTCAGAGATGCACTATATCTGATGATTCATGTGTATATTTGCCATTAGCAAGTACCACCCTGATACCTCAGGCCACTTAACATTTCGAGCCAAGTAGCCATTACCTGATACTGGTCTATCCCACAACCACCAGATCAAAAATGCCAAGCAATGTTAAACAAGATCCAAAGAAAAGACAGAACCACACACAATATCAAAAGCAAAAGAACACTGTTTATATGTCATCCACACTGAAGTGCGTTAAGCAGAAATTTATGGAATGCCAGTATAAGTTGCACAAGTCAAGGGTTTTAGTACCGCATGTACCAGCTGCCAAATGAGTGTTATGTATTGCTCAAGTCCAGTTGTTGAGGTTGGTTTTTGACATGAAAAAAGCATGAGAAACTGAGCTAAGCCAATACACAGCTAGGATCAGTTCCCAGCAGTAAATCCTACCTGATCACCCTGGTCTACCTCCTGTAGAAAAAAGGATGAGGAAGTCAAGTACAACACAAAACAAACCAATAACACAGTTGTAAACAGTAAAAAAAAAAAAAATAAAATACTGAAAGGTTACATGACAAAAAACACAATGAAAGCAACATTGCTCACCCCTGACATTTGTGTAAATAAGATACTGTCAAATGCAACTAAACCGTTTCTGCACGGAATATATTTGCACTCTTTCATGGATCACTCATGCAGACAAACAACATGCAACACAAAAAAAGTAAAACCAAGGAATGGCCTTCAAAGAAAAATTATTGTGAGCTATGGAAATATCATATAATTTATGCTGCTCTGATTATAGTTTATTACTAAGGTACGTGAAAGTGTCACGATTACTAGTCTAGCTTAAACAAGACAACATATGCTTGGGTATGTATGTATTCTTTGTTGCACTGATTGACCAGACAGGTTATGACTCAGTTTCAGTGGAAGCCCAGGAAGGCAGCTCAGAAAACAAAACTTACCATAATTGTAAATGAGTATGTTCACAGTTGTAGTAGTCTTCACATCTCGCACAGAAACCATTACATCCAGCCTGACTTCCAGATCTTAGCAACCCTTCCCGAACAGGTTGGCAGAGTGTACTCACACCTGGACATGAGGGTGTAGTTCACGTTGTCGTAAGCTGGCAATATTGAATATGATATTGTCGGCACGACAATGTCGAAAGTTCAGAACATCGCGTAAGTAAACGGAAATCTTCGTAAGGGGAAGATTTCCGTTTACCTTAATGTAGTGCGGTCTCGGAGTTGGTATATTTAAGTAGGGGGGTGTGGAGGGTGCAGGGTGGCTTGCTCCCCTGCCTACACTAGTTAGTTTTTTTTTTATTGATTTATTTTTTTTTTACGTTATTCGATATTTTACTACTTCGATCAATAAAGTTCGACCTTTATTGATTTGATGTAGTAAAATTTTGATAAAGTGATATAGACGCAGACATTAGCATATCTGTGACGTAACTGGGATACCTACTCACACCACCTTTACCTCTTTCTTACCCTGGCAGCCTACAAGAACCTGTGGTTGAGCTACAGAAAAAACTGTTCACGGTGAATAAGGAAAGATGGACTGCCCCTACCTGGGAGCCTAATAAGATGATACCCTGTAAGCTGCTTCTCAAACAGTGAAGATATTATATCACCTGCAATTACGTTACATTTCTAAAACAATTTGTGAACACTTCCAATGCTCCTTGACCAGTGACTGGTTGGCTAAATTAACCACTTGCAAGATGGTTGTGGCAAGTCCTGCCCTGCTTCTAGAGGCAATATCCCAGGTGTAATGCTTAGAGAAGGTATGAGTCAAGGACCAGGTGGCCACTTCTAAAACAGATTTAAGTGCGCTCTCTGCCACTAAAGAAAGATGCAGTAATTGTTGTAGTTCTAGTACAATTGACCTTTACATTCTATGGTATTGAAATGTAATGAAAAAGTAACAAATAAAAAATACAACGGGCCAGTTACAAATTTGTCTGATTAGAGATAGACCTTCCATACCTGCCTTTAGAAAACAATATAAGAATCTTCTCTGTTTTTCTATTGTCCACCCAGGCATTCTACTTGTATGTTTTATAAGAGTGAAGCTATTACATTAGCAGTATTTCTTAGTAGTTCTCAGCTTGCTAATAAAACTGACTGTTGTAGCCTTGTGTCCCCCCCCCGCTAGTACAGTAATCCTAACTGTCCAATAGACAGTATACATTTAATTCACATTCCTGTGACTAAAATTAACCATCAAGCAGCCCTTTCAGTGCTTTCTGCCTTAGTTTGTATCACTTGGAGGCCCACCTGTTTATTTGTATCTCTATACATTCCCCTTCATTGCTAATGTATCTCCCTACTCTAATCTGTGCACCAACTGGTTACAAATCAGCAAGTCAATGTGAAGACACGCTCCCTACCTTAATAAACTTTGCTGTCTCCTCTCCTTCACTTTACAGGTAGTTTGAATTATTACTTACCCCTCTGAGGCCCTCACTGATTTCCACTGATTGCCTCTCTGGTTTCTTTGCATTCCACCTGGTTTACACTCCTTGTGCTATCTCCCTCCCCCAATCCAAAGTCTATATTAGAATCCTGCTGAGCATGGAGCCATCTTTAAATTTCTAGTCTCCCACCAGGACACAAGTGCTCTTCAGCAATTACATTCTGCTTGCCAGTAAGCCATTAGACCTCAAGAATTTGTTTAACGTGTTCAGATTTGTAAAGTAATACTTACTTTTTTTCTCTTGTCTTGGTTGGCTCTGCCCCGCTCCATTCGCCCTCGCTAACGCTCGGGCTCTCTCCGCTCCCCTGCCCTGCCCCCTATTCCCTCCCACCCCCACTACCTTTACATTTATAGTAATCACAGCCACACCCACAGCTCACATCACCTCCACCAATCACAGCTCCTCAAGTCATATCACATTATACCACACCAACATGCTCCACACAAAATACTCACAATCACTCTCATTCCCACTAGGTATTTTTTTACATCACCCACACTACTTCCCCATCCACATATAGTGCAACCCTATAATTCCAATTCAGACCCCCCCACCTAGAAACAACTTAAACTTTATAACCATAACTATCACACAACTAAGTCTAGTCTGTCTTCTCATAATTCCTTACAACACCACAAGTTATCACTCTAGCAATATCCCTAAACTTAGTAGCACTTCTTCTTCTTCTTTCGGCTTTTTCCTGGTTAGGGGTCGCCACAGCGGATCACCTGTCCGCACATTGAATGGCAGTGGAGTTTTACGGTGTCGAGTTGCCAGCCCGGCGCCCAACCTTCCACAGAAGGCACACTCACACGCACACCTAGGGCCAATTTAGAGTGTCCAATCCACCTGCAGCATGTCTTTGGGATGTGGGAGGAAACCGGAGCACCCGGAGGAAACCCACGCGACCACAGGGAGGACATGCAGACTCCGCACAGAAGGCACCCCAGCCGAGGATCGAACCGGAGAACCTCTTGCTGTGAGGCGGCAATGCTAACCACTGCACCACCGTGGCCGCCCTCCTAAACTTAGTAGCACAACACTACATTATGCAATCTTGTATACAGATACCACACATTATAATAATATCTGCCCACAGTTATTCAAGAACTATATAACGGATCAATTCAGAACTAAACACACATGCTCTCATTCCTACTCCAAAAAACACAATACTTTCTCACACTCCTCACCAAACTCCAACATTTGTATAACTAGTTTAACTCCAGGCTCACCATAAGTGGGGATATCCACCCAAACCCAGGCCCAAATCCATCCTGTCCAACACAAACTGCTCCAACACAAATGTCAGAACATAACACCCCCACTTTCTTCATCCCTGGGCAAAACAGCAGCAGCAGCAGCAGCAAAACCAACCATCTTTTAATGCTAAACATTAATATTCGAAGTATCAAAAATAAAATACCTGAACTCCAGGCCACAATAGCACACTACTCCCCAGACATAGTTGCTTTAACAGAAACCTGGCGAAATAAAAACATAGCTCACTCAGAAGTTCTTCCTACTGGCTACAATATCATTAGACAAGACAGACCACTTCCTAATGGGAGTGGAACTGCCTTACTGTACAAGTCCAACTTAACTGTCTGTCAATTACCAAACTCCTACCCCTCCGCCAATAATTGGGACATACTTATCTCACAACTTCAACTTCACCCTAAAAAGGTCATCACCACAATTGTGATCTATATTGCACCTGGTAATACACCCGCTAGCCTTGAAGACTTTTTATCCTGGTGTTCTTCCACATACTCACAAGAAACCCTTATTCTGGGGGACTTCAACCTAGATTGGTTCACCTATATATCAGAACCACCAAGTAATCTAATAAATCTCCATGGTTACCAGCAGCTAGTCCAAATTCCAACTAGATGTGATAAAAAATATAAAAGGGAATCCATCTTTGACTTGGTCCTAACTAACAAACCCACATTGTACTCTCACACAGGCAGTCTCCCAGACACCTTAAGTGACCACAACATAATACACTTTATACGTAGTAGAACAAGCATATGCAAAACCACTAACTATATATCCACTAGAAACACAAAAAAATTCTCTCCTGAGGTCCTCAACACTTTACTCTGTAACTGTGACTGGACACCCCTACAAACCCTCCCACTTGACCAGGCTGTAGCATATTTTAACAAAATATTTCTACAACACCTAGACACTGTCGCTCCATTGCGCAAAATCAAGGTTAGAACCTCTACAAACCCCTGGCTCAGTAAAGAAACCACACAAACCCTCAAGTCCAGAGACACTGCCTGGCTTTACTATCAAAAAAACAAAGAAACACAAAGCCTAACTAAGTACCAAGAACTGCGCAACTGTGCAAAAAATGCATTAGGCTGGATAAAAAATCCTACTACACAACATTACAAACTAAATACCAACACAACCCACAAACATTTTGGAAAAATGTAAACCAACTACTAAAATCTACCCAAAAGGCTACCCCCAAACCAACCACCCCTGACACTAAAGTTCCCATCGAAACACAATTCAACTCCCACTTTGTGAACTCAATTCTATCCTTAGTATCACAGGACAGTTCCTTCCTCACTATCCCCCCCAACACAAACAACACTGATACAAGCTTTACCCTCAAAACAGTTTCCACCACTTCAATCAAAAGCATGCTCTCCAAACTAAAAACCTCATCAACAGCAGCCGACCTACTCCCCAGCTATTTCTTGAAACCCACAGCAGATGCTATTGCTATCCCAGTCTCCACTCTCATAAACAGATCAGTTGTTGAAAACTATGGGCTCAAACTCTGGAAAATATCCTATGTTACACCCATACACAAAGGCACTTCCACTGAACTTAACTACAGACCCATTGCTTTACTCTTCCCCCCTGGCCAAACTCCTAGAAAAATGCATCCATACTCAGATGCTAAACTATCTCCTAGACAGCAACATCCTGTCACCTACTCAGCATGGTTTCAGACCTGCCCATAGTACCACTACAGCCCTCCTCTGTTTCACAGACACAGTAAACTCTCTCAAAAATGAAGGCCTACAAGTGTCTACTCTTTTTTTGGATATGTCCAAAGCATTTGACACAGTCTCTCACCAAATCCTGCTAAACAAACTAAACCAATATCATCTATCAAATTCCACTCTTACCTGGTTCCAAAGCTACTTAACCGACAGGTACCAAAGCTGTGAAATGGGAAAATTCTCTCTCTCCCCTCAGCTGCCCATAACTATAGAAGTCCCACAGGGTTCTATCTTAGGGCCACTATTATTCACAGTCTTCACAAATTACCTCCATACCTCCACACAGCATGCATCTATAATTCAGTATGCATATGACACTACCTTAATCTGTGCTGCACAAAACATTCCCACCCTCCTACAAACAACTCAACTAGCATTCGCTGACGTTGAAAACTACCTTACCAAAGCCCAACTTATCCTCAATCCAAAGAAAACTCAGCTTATGATTATAACCAGTTCTAACAAAAACACTAACAGTCAATTCACTACCTACTCCACAAATGCTTCTCCAATTGCTCCAGTGGCACAGGCTAAGCTATTGGGAATAACCATAGACTCCCACCTAAAATTTGATAGTCATCTCAACTTAACTATTAAAAAAGTACATGCCAAACTGGGGTCACTCTACCGTATCAAACCATTTCTTACCAACAACACAAGGTCAGCCATTGCTCGTTCCCAACTTCTATCCACCCTACTCTATGCATCTCCCATTCTGACTAATCTCAACAAAAACTGAACTAAGCAAAACGGAAGCATGCTATAACAGAATTGCCCACTTTGCTGCAAATTGCTCATATAGAACTCATCACTGTACTGCTTTGAGACAGCTCCACTGGCTTGAACTGCCCAACTTCCTAACCTACAATCAGCTCTGCTTCTGTCATTCTATTACCTCCCCAATAAGTGTCCTGCCCTCAAAAACCTAGTACATCACTCAGCCAAAATGCCTCTTAGATCATCAAGCAAACTACTACTAGAAGTCACCAACAGCTACAATAGCTTTGGAGATGCACTATATAGTAGTTCAGTGGCTACAAAATGGAACTCTGTCCCTACTAGCATTCAAAACACATCATCCAAAGCCTCTTTTAAAGACCTCATCAGGCAACATCTCAAGCAAAGCTGGCAGTGCCATGATTGTTCCCCAGGCTAGTGAAAGCGGATAACATATACATACTAATTCTAGAGCACTTGATAATAGTTTTCAATCTTACTCACAAACACTGGCTAATCTACAATGTATGTACTGTACCTGTGTACTATGTATGCATTCTACCTATGTTCCAAATTTCAGCTGTACACCACAAATCTATTAATTACCTTTATTTTTAAAATTAATATCTTTTTGTTTGTTCTCTCTACTGTAACTGTTTATGTGCCGCATACCACTGTAAAAACATGTCTCTTGTAATTTGTGTGTATACTGATCATAAAATAATCTCCAAACAAAAGCAACAAATAATGTCCAAAAGAAAACGCTGCTCACAGACAGCTCCACAAACTTGAAAATGGCTCGAACAGGAACACAAAAAAATTTTATTGATGTACTAAAATGATAGGTTAAGCGTTTCATCTGTTGTAACAGACTTCATCAGAACAAAGTACACCTGAAATAAAACCAATTAAATACTCTAAATGGCGCCAAGACTGACTTGCTCTCATTTAAAAAGACATACAGCTATTTACTCAAAAAAGTGTTTTTACATATATCAAAAAATCCATTAGTTTCATCTATAAAAACATACTCAAACAATTACTTATTAAAACTTATTAAAACATAGGAATCAAAATTATAACATTATAATAAATTACTTAAAATAACCTATTAAGAAAGTATAAGAAAAGGTTTAATACTAATAAAATCATTAATACCTGGGAATCTCATGGCGTCAGTCAATCTGCCATTTGCTCTCTTTCATAGCTAACAAAGCGTTCCAATTCCAACCAGACGGTGATATATCAACATTGTCAATAATAGAAAATTTAAAACAATGTGTATCCCCCGTGGGTAAAAATATGTCTATATAGGGCATTGTTGGAATCTTTCACTTTAATCTTGTACATGTGCTCATAAATACGTCGTCTAAAATGCCTCTCTGTCTTTCCTATATAATAGGCAGGGCAGGATAAACATTTAGCAATATAACGCCACCCAAGAGTAGCGAAAACACACCAGGAATCTGGAAACTGTGCCAGAGACAAAGTTCATTTATTTGTTACACAACAAACAGAAGGTTAAGCGCTTTCTTCAGAATACAACTGACTTCATCAGAACACATATTGCTATAAACCTTAAACTTAAATACATATTATCCCCCAGAAAAACGCCTTTTTCATTAATTAATCAATTAAATAATTGACATTTAAAAAGATAAAACACAATCTTGTGTGCAAATAAATCCTAAACATTTCTTGTGAAATTACAATTCACAGTGCACTGGTTTTAAATTTGCTATTTTGGAGGTGGTTTTGCCTAACCCCGGGGGGGCAATATAAAGGCAGTTGTGGGGGAAAGGGAGATCAGATGGCAGATCAGGCTTGACGCATCTACATCCCCAGGTTTAAATGAGATGATTCCAACTAAGCCTCTCATTAGGGTATAGAACAATTTGTTGTGAGTTATTCCACACAGTATTGGCAGTATATTCAGATATATTGTTTGATATATTGATACTTATTTAAAATATTAGAATGTTTTTTATTAATATTAGGTCTATACAGTGATCTATTTTAAGTTACAAGGTTATAGCATTACAACTGTAGTGATGTTATCTATTACAGCCATCAGAAGATGGTCACATTATATGTATTAAATACAGTCAGATTAATTTTAATATATGACAAGCAGTAGTGAATAGGAGGTTATTACATCATATACTTCTGGTCACATGAAGTTTTTTTGTATACAAATGTTTTTTACTCCGTTTGTATGTAGGACATACATGTTTACAGACGTGTTTATATGTGTAGTTTTAGTAATTTCACAAGAAATGTTTAGGATTTATTTGCACACAAGATTGTGTTTTATCTTTTTAAATGTCAATTATTTAATTGATTAATTAATGAAAAAGGCGTTTTTTTCTGGGGGATAATATGTATTTAAGTTTAAGGTTTATAGCAATATGTGTTCTGATGAAGTCAGTTGTATTCTGAAGAAAGCGCTTAACCTTCTGTTTGTTGTGTAACAAATAAATGAACTTTGTCTCTGGCACAGTTTCCAGATTCCTGGTGTGTTTTCGCTACTCTTGGGTGGCGTTATATTGCTAAATGTTTATCCTGCCCTGCCTATTATATAGGAAAGACAGACTGGCTGGCCCAACATCCAGAGCTCTACATTCCCCACAGGGTCTTGGCTGACACCCTCCCACAACTATGCATTGACAGCTGTAGTACAAAAGGTGCTTTAGCCAATGCAACCTTCTGACCTTTCTTACCACAGCTAAAGCCAGATAGCAGACCCCAGTGCCAAAGTTCAAGTGAACCAGACGGAAATAACAATTCATACTTCAGGTCTACTCCAGAAGTCCAGGTAACAAGAAAGGAGTCTAGTAGGGAAGAAAGAGGGAAGGAGTAAGAAATGATTATGGTGCCATCCCAACCAAGGGAGCATGGAATACAAGTCAAAAATATGCGCGCGCACGCGCACACACACACGTGTATGTATATATATATATATATATATATATATATATATATATATATATATATATATATATATATATATATATATATATACATATATATATATATAGAGAGAGAGAGAGAAGGGGAAGATGGAGGGTAGCTGGGTTTCACCAGTGAATCTAATCAAACATCTACATTCAAGGCTAACTTTCTAACAGAACTGTTCTGTATTTATTACAGTATTGGGAAGATTCTCAAAGCACACAGAAATAGGATGGTTGAGGCATTCAATCAAGGGGCAAATCAGCATCTGAGGAATCAGATGTCAGCATATGCGGTATCTTAGCCTCACCTGAAGAGGACCCCTGATTGAAGTTCACCTGTTATATTGACCTTGATCAAGGGAAGGAAAAGAATGGGAAGTTGCAAGGCCTAGACATGCTTAAAGTACAGTTGTGTACACTTACCATAAATGTAGATGTTCGAGTGTATTCACTGTTGCAGTCATCACATTTGGATTATCTGCTTGCAGGTAGCCCTCAGTCGGCCTGATTATCAAAGTCTTGGGTCCTGCGTTGGTTGCTGTCTCATATTCCATGACGTCAGGTAGTCAGGGGTATAAAGCATGCAGCCGACGCCATTACATCAGTTTTTCTTGCCCCAGATGTCAGGTACCCCCATAATGGGAAGCAATTATATACAAGGTTACTCCTCAAGCAAAAAGCAAACACACCAGAAAGCTTTAAGCATAGTCAACAAGAATAAAGGAATAGTCAATAGAAGTCAGGGGGCTGGAGGGAGGGTAACCAGGACTGCACCAGTGAATACACTTGAACATCTAAATTTATGTTAAGTGTACACAACTGTACTATGTTCTTCGTGTTTCACTGTTGCAGTCGTCACATTTGGGTAGACTCCCAAAGCTAAGGAAGGGAGGAGGCAATTAGAAAGCATTAGTACCAGCTATAAGGCCCTGCAAGACTGCAGTGGCAAAGCCAGCTCTGGATTTAGAAAAAATTGGCAAGTGGTAATGCTTGGTGAAGGTATGTACAGAACTCCAGGTAGCAGCCTCTAGGATGCCCCTGGTAGGGACACCTCTGAGAAAGGCTGTAGAGGTAGATGCAGCCCTGGTGGAATGAGGTCTTATCCCCTGTGGGGTAGGTTTTCCATGGTGCTTATAGCAGAAATGAATGCAATGGCCTATCCACTTAGAAATGGTTTGCTTTGAAATGGCATTCCCCTTTGTCCCTGCAGCAAATGCCACCAGCAGCTGTTCAGATTTCCTGAGAGGCTTAGTCCTGTCAAAGTAAAATCTAAGTTGTCTGTGCATGTTCAAGGAGTGCAGTATTCGTTCCCCTTTGTTCTGTGGATTAGAAAATAAGGTTGACAAATGAATGGACTGATTAAGGGCTACACTGGATACCACCTTGGGCATAAAGTAAGGATTGGACGTGAGGGACACCCTGTCTGCATGAAAGATGATGAAAGGCTCCACTGCCATGAGGGCCTGTAATTCAGACACCCTTCTTGCTAAAGTGATGGCTAGAAGGAAGGCTGTTTTCCAAGAAAGGAATTTCAACTCTGCATTTGCAGCTGTCTCAAAGGGAGGTAGAGTGAGCTTTTCCAATACAAAGTTAAGGTCCCAGGCTGGAGTAGGGGCTCTCCTGGGTGATCATAAGTTTTTTGCCCCTCTGAGGAATTGCTTCAGCAGTGGATGAGAGAACAGGGCTGGCTCTCTATTATAATGAACTGAAATGGCCGAGGCGTGAATTTTGATGGAAGAAAAGGAAAGGCCCTTGTGAAGCATCTCAGTTAAGTATTGAAGAATGTGAGGTAAATTGGGCACTGTTGTGCCCATCCCCTGAGTTTGGCTCCAGGAACAGAACATTTTCCATTTTTCAGCATAGGATTTTCTAGTACTAGGTCTCCTTGCCTCCAGGATGACATCCATCACTTGCTTACTGAGGGATGGTAACAGAGAGATCAGGTAATTAGCCAGGCTGCAAGATTCAGGGTTTGGAGTTGTGGGTGCAGAATCTGGCCCCCCTGGTGGGACAGCAGGGCAGGGGTCTGAGGCAGGTGCCATGGTTCCAGCAGTGACACACTGCACAACAGGGGATACCAGTGTTGGCATGGTAACTCTGGTGCAATCAATATTGCCCTTGGTTTGTCCTGTTTAATCTTTACATACCCAAACATAAAACTACTGTTCAATCTCAGCCTTACTACAGGATATGTACCCAAAGAGTGGCGTACAGCAACAGTGGACCCTCTCCACAAAGGTGGTGCCTCAACGGATCCTGGAAACTATCGCCCCATAAGCCTGACTAGCTTGGTCTGCAAAGCTATGGAAAGGATCATCATGGCACTCATAAATAAAGATATTGAGGACCTATAGACACTGGATCCTTACCCAGTTCAGCTTTGTTGAGGGCAGATCCTGCCTCTTAACCCTGGTCAATTTCTTTGAAACAGTCACCAAGGCCATTGACGAGGGGAAGGTGGTCCACACAGCCTACCTGGACCTCGCAAAAGCCTTCAATACAATACCCCACTTGGGCATTATAGATAAGCTCACCAGCTTAAATATAAACCCCTATGTCACTAGATGTGTTGCAAACTGGCTCAAGGACAGAACCCACATGGTTAGAATTGCTGGAGCCATGTCAGACTCCAAACCAGTTACAAGTGGCGTCCCACAAGGCTCAGTCCTGGGACCTCTCTTGTTCGGTATATATTTCTTGGAGGTACAGGCCAACATGAAAGGACTGTGGATGACCAAGTTTGCAGATGACTGCAAACTGGGCGCCATAATCGACTCTCCAGCTGACACAAGCATCCTCCAAAAGGGCCTCATAGAAACAGACAACTGGTGCCAGAGCCATGGCCTCAAGCTCAGTGCCAAAAAGTATATATTCATCCCCTTTGGCAAAAACAAAGTGCCCACAAATTACCACATAGGTGGTAATCCATTAAGTATGGAAGAAGTTATTAGGGACCTGGGGACCCAAGTTGATAGCAATCTCTCATTTGACAACCACGTGGCCAAAGTGGTTAGAAAAACATTTTATATAGCCCACCTAATCATGAAGGGATTTACATCTAGATCAGGGGAGGTCATCGTGCCTCTTTACTCATCCCTCATTAGGCCCATAATTGAGTACAATGCCCCTTTTGGGATGTACCTTACCAGACACCTGCAGCAACTGGAAAGACCCCAAAAGTACCTCACCAAGAGGATCAAAGGGCTCAAACAGATGCCATATGCTGCCCGGTTAAAGAAACTCCAGCTCTACTCAGTGGCATACCGCCTGCTCAGAGGCGATCTGTACCCGACATATGAAGCCATGTCCAACCCGGAATTAATGGACATGCTGCACCTCAGCTACGCGCATGAGAGACTTGAACCTCAGCACTGAAATAAATAGGACATGCTGGAGAGACAGATTCATAACCCAGGGGCTCCCTTCACTCTGGAATAAAATCCCAGTCCAGGTTAAGCAGAGTCCCTCACTAACTCTCTTCAAGAGGAATCTTGATGAGTGGATGGGAGATCGTAGGTTTATCCCGGGTATCACTTCTGTGTCACTGTTAGACAGAGGCACAATATACTAACCTCGAAAAAGGGCATAGCAAAATTAATTTAAAATGGGTGGCAAAAGCCAAACACACTGGTTACGCTTATAAATGCCCTAGGGCAGATAGCCTAGTGTGAACCTATGAACCTATAATTTAGTAGCACTTTGGAGAAGCAGAGGGGGAAAGGCATAAACTGATAGGTTTTTCCAGGTGAAGGACAGGGCATCCACTTTCCAAGCTTGTCTGTGGGGAGTCGTTGTGCAGAATTTGTCTAATTGGTAGTTCTGAGGGGAGGCAAACAGGTCTATCACTGGGCTCCCCCATCTGTTTCTCAAAACGTTGAATATCTTTGGTTCTGGTTTGCACTTGTACAGGTCCATGAGATTTCTGCTTAGATCATCTGCCAGTGTATTTAGCTTGCCTGGCAGGAATTGAGCTTGTAGGTGCACTTGTTAGCTCAAGGCTGTGTTCCATGGCTAGTCTGCAGAGAGGGTATGAATGGGTTCCCCCTGCTTGTTTATGTACCACATAACAGTAGTGTTGTCTGTCTTTACCAATAATTGTCCTGGAAGAATGTGGTCCTTGAAGGCTGTCAGAGCATTCTGTACAGCTAACATTTCTTTTTGATTGATATGCAGGTGCATATGACTCTAGTTCAATTTGCCCTGAATGCACTGCCCTGCCAAGTGAGCCCCCCATGCACAGTCTGATGGGTTTGGGTGGCAGGGGGTAGAGTGAATGGCAGCCCCTTACTGTGGTGGCAGGCCTCTGCCCACCAAAGGAACTCTGTCTTTAGACAAAGGATGATAGGAATCATTGATTCTAGGTCCTGAGAATGTTGACACCATAGGCTTTTTAGATACCACTGTAGTTTCCTCATATGTGGTCTTGCATATGGAATTAGTAGAATGCAAGAGGCTATGAACCCCAGGGCTTGCAGTATTTTCCTTGCAGATAGCTGGGTCTTTGTGGTCAGTAGTTTGAAGCAGGCTGTCAAACTTGTTTCTCTGGCGTGAGGTAGGCCATCTGAGAAGTTGTACTCGAGCTTGCTCCCAGGAATACAATTTGTTGGTGGGGTACTAGATGTGATTTATTTTCGTTTATGGTGTACCCCAGAGAAGTTAGTAATTTCTTTACAAATGCCAGATGATTTAATAGTATGTCCTGGCTTTCTGCCCGAATTAGACAATCGTCCAGGTATGGGTATATTTGAATATTTCTTTGCCTGCAAAATGCAATTACTGGAGCTAGGCACTTAGTGAATACCCTGGGCGCAGTAGATAGGTCAAAGGGCAGTGCAGAGAACTGATGGTGCTTGGAGCCTGCTCTAAAGCATAGGTCTTCTGCAAGATTCCCTGATTGGGATGTGCAGGTAGGCTTCCTTTAAATCCAGTGTTGCCAACCAGGCATTTTTGCCTAGCATGCGAAGCAGCTGATGAAGAGATAGCATTTTGAATTTTGGGATTACCAAAAAGGTGTTTAGGATAGACAGGTCCACGCTAGGACACAAGGAATTGTCTTTTCTGGGAACCAGGAAAAGTCTTGAGTAAAAACCTTGACCCCATTCTTCTTCTGGGACAGGATGAATAGCCTTGATGCTTGGAAGAGAGAGAACCTGCTTTTGAGCCTCTGTCCACTGATTTGTGGGTAGGTCTGGCCAACCATTTGAGGTTGGTAAGGAGTAGAAGTGTAATCTGTATCCTTGAGAAACTATATTTAAAACCCATTTGTCTTGGGTAATGAGCTCCCAGTTTTTTGCATGCAGGGCGATCTTTCCCCCTAAAGGAGCAGTCAGTTGAGCAGGGCTTGGAAGGTTTAAAGTTAAGTCATTGTGACAGTTTACCATAGGGGGGTGTCTTACTGCTTCCAGCTTTGGAAGAGGGAGCCCCCCACTGCTTAGGCCTTTGAGTACCTTGAAACTGAAGCCTGGGTGGTCTGCTGGTTCTGGGTTTGGACTGTGAATGCCTGGAAGAGGCATAAAAGGACCAATTCTTAGAAAGCCAGTGCCTACTAAATCTGGGAGGTTGTACTTGCAGGAAATCTTTAACAGTTTGCATAGATTTAGCTTTTTCCTCCATCTTTTTAAGTACTACTACTGCTTGGCTGCCAAACAGGCGGTCTTGGTTTAAGGGAGCATTCAGTAATTTAGTTTTAACATGATCTGGTAGAATTTGCTCCTTAAGCCAAGCATGCCATCTAAGTACAGACCCAGTGACAGCAGCCCTGCAAGATGCCTCTAATGAATCAAAACCACATTGCAAAGTATGTTTTCCAACTTGTTCAGCAGAATGCATTAAATCCTGTAATTCTTTATTTTCAGCACAGTCAGGAATCAAAATCATTTTCTGTTTAAGCAATCCAATAATATGCTGCTGCTACTTTAACATATGAAACTGGCAGTTTAAGGCCCTAATGGCCAAAGTTTCAAAAGTGTAAACCTTCTTACCCCATCTGTCCAGGGTCCTGGAATCTCTATCAGAAGGGGTAGAGTTTTGACAGTAGTAGTCTTAATGCCTTTGGGTCCCTGTGAAATGGTCTCAGGATCCTCAGTAGGATTCTTAAAGAGGAATTTGTGAGGGTCTGGTACTCTAATACCGGTCAAGTTTTCTGGGAGTCTGGGGTAAGGTGTCAGGGGCTAGGCTAGATTCCAAGAAGGCATCATCTACAATGTCCAGTACAGGAGGGATAGCTAAAGGCCTGTGTTGAGGTAGGAGTAAGAATTCCCTAAGCCTCTTTTTGGAAGCAGAGTATTCCTGGCTTTCCCAGTGGAAATGCTCCCTAAGAGTATGCCAAGTTTCTTCACCAAAAGAGAAATCCTCTGGAGAGAAAGCAGAGGGAATGGAGTCCTCTGCATCAGAATCCTCATAGGTAGATAAGGGCAACTCTTGGTCATCAGAAAAAACAGAAATATCAGAAGAATCAGAAGGAAAATCAGTTCTAGGTCTCTTAGAGGGAGAAGGGTGGCTTCCCCTGATTAGAGTAATAAGGTCTTCAGCCATTCTTATCATTTGATTTTTAGGCACAGGGGCCTGACCATGCAGTCTGAGCATCAGTTTTCTAGTCGTGGATCGAAATTTAGGCCTTGAAGAAGATGGTGTCGGTTTAATATGCAAGTTAGTAGGCCTGAATACACCCACAGAAGCCGGTGCCTGCACAGCGGCTCCGGACCTATCCAAAGTAGAGGCATCCGCATACTCCACAGTCGAAGAAGCATCTCGCGGCATACTGGACTCCGAATGGGTCTCAGTAAAGGCCTGCGAATCTGAAGTAGCATGTATCAGGGGCTGCGAAAGCGCCTCACTTAATACCGGTGAACTGGCGACTAGCTTAACAGAAGCGTTTTCGGCAGCTTTGGACCTATGCGGCCTGTCTTTGTGTTTTTTTCAGAATGTCGGTAGTCGGGTGGCTTACCTAAGCAATTTATGGATAACTGAACAGAATACCAACATATTTAGATGCAAAATGAACCAACAGTTCATTTTTAGTTTGAGGTTTGAATAAGGCACAAAACCGACAGTGAGGGATGTCGTGGTCTGGGCCTAAGCAAGGAAAGTAGTACGAATTAAAATCTTTATGAGGTATTTGCTTTCCACAAGAAATACAATTGTTAACTTTTACGGACATCGGTTTAGAGCAAGAAAAGTTTCCCAAACTGGATACTTAGCTTTGTTGAAGACTTTGTATCTGAAAGACCTGCACTTGCAAACTGCTTCTGCTTTGGGCAACGCACGGCAAGAAAGACCCAAGACTTTGATAATCAGGCCGACTGAGGGTTACCTGCAAGCAGATTACCCAAATATGATGACTGCAACAGTGAAACACGAAGAACATCCACATGCTGAGTTACACCTTAAGCTTCCTCATGTGCAGTTTTCTTAGAGGTTGAGGTAGTCATGTAATGGAGCCTTAAAAAACTTCATTGTAATCTGTTTTTTGATGGCCACATAACTGTGTTTTAAGAAACTTCCTTTCAGTGAACTGCTTTCAAGGAGGCCGTGTAACAAGGTGTCCTAGGAAACTCCCTTGCATCTGATCTTGTTGTGACATACACCTGAAGTAACTTTCAGGAACAGGGCTTTTTCCTCAAGGGAGAAAAGACTTCTGGTGACTGGTGCCTAGACAGGCCCCCAAGAACAAAACTTGTCTTATGGGTAGTAAGTGGAACTTTAGCAGGGTCAAACTGAATCATAAATTTTGGAAGCAGGCCATGGTGAATTAAGCACCTTTGGTGTTCATGATAGCAAGTTTATGGATGAATCAGGCATTTGTTCAAATTTGGGTGCCTTTGGTTCTGCAGAAGGCAACAACTGGAGGCATGTGCTTTGCAATTACCCTTTGTGCAGCACACAAACCAAAGGGCAAGGAAGTGAAAAAGTACCGCTTTGGTGCAGTAAAAAAGACTTCAAGCAACCTTAAGGTGTTGCTGCTCAATGCTAAGCCTAAATAAACTCCAAACCCTTTAAGCCCTCCTCACTCTGCAGAATGTAGCTGTGTCATGACAGAGACTTGGCTTAGAAAGTACTCTGGCAGTGCAAAGATGCAATGCCTTAAACACATTTAACCCAACAATAGCACAGACTGAGGCCAAAAGGCAGGGGGGTCTGGAGCTATATTACAGAAGCAAGCATACCTCCAAGGTTGACTAAACATGGAGCTCATTCACACATGCAAGTCACCATACACAAGGTCCCGCATCACATCATGGCAAGCTCCATACATACAGTACCTCATCACATCATGGCAAGCTGCAGGTCACCATCTATGCCCCTAGAGTCTCACAACTCTTACCTAAACCTACTACAGGCAACCACAATGCAACCAAGTACCCTATTCATGATCAGGCAGGGGTGTCTGCTTTCCCCTTTGTTGTTTGCATTATATTTAGAACCACTGGCAAATAAAATAACAGACTCAGAAATTCAAGGATATAATTGGTATGATAATCAGGAAAAGCTGGCTGTATTTGCAGATATTATTTTATACATGATAAAACCAGAAAGAGACGTACAGTGTTGTGGAACATTTTAAGACTGTTTCAAATCTTCTCGGGATGCAAAATTAATGAAGCTAAAACAAAGGCAAAAGTGGCAAATTATACACCCACACAAGAATTGGTCCAACGATATCCATATTTATGGGGACATGATAAAATTAAGTATTTAGGAATATGGATTAGAAATGACTCTGTTGTGGCAGCTAAGGACGTGTGGGAAGAGACTAAACAGAAGATAATACAAAAACTGAGAAACTGGAAGCTTTTTATATGGATATGGATACTAAGACAACCACTTAAAATGTTTCTGGTCCATTTATTCTTATGCACAGGTCAGGCATATTTTTATCAACCAGAAGAGAAGATGTGGATAGCAATTAAAAATAGCTGAAGGATTTTATCTGGGAAAGGAAGACAGCAAGTGTCAAGTAGGATAAGATGATTCTTCCAATAGAACAAGGTGGACTAGGATTACTCAATTTGAGGGGGTATTTTAGAGCACCACAATTAAGGCTCTTATACATAGCGCAAGCAGAAAACTATAATTCATATTGGAAAGGAATGATGATAACACGGGGGGGGGCTCAAAAAATAAGGAAAGATTGGGATTTGGGATGCAGACTCTTAAGGAGAGCAACAAAAATCATACACAGTATTATATTCTTAAAATAGCAAGGGGTACTCTAAGAACTAAACCAGCATGTGAATGGAGAAAAGAGATTCTGCCGAGAGGCTTGACTGCGGTTAGGGATACAGATAATAGGCAAGAGGGGGCTGGAATTTATTGGAGAAAACTGTCAAAGGAACCAAGGTATTGGGAGCAAATAACTAGAAGGGGAAAGGTAATAGAATGGAAGAGGCCAAAAATTTATTTGGATTGCAGTTTACAGACTGCCTATACTCTGATATCAATCCTCGATACGGAAGGCAGAAATAGAAATTGGGGGGGGGGGGCATAAATAAAAGACCAGCACTGGTAGATTTTTTTTAACAATCTAGAACAGAAGCGGTCATTAAAAAAGGAATAATTAGTACAGCATATAAAATATTGCATGATAACTATAAGAATCAATCAGAGGAGCTTACAACGGTTTGGGAAAAGAGAATGGATAAGCAATTCACAGAGAGACGATGGGGAGATATATGTCTATGTCCCAAATATGCAACAAAGTCTAGAAGATTTAACATCTTTACCTGGAAGTGTTTACACAGGGATTTTTATACCCCAAGTAGACTCAAAAGAATTTTTCCTCAGGTGGAAATGTTGGAGGTGTGACAGACAAGGAAGAGGTGGCTGGGAACATGTTTTTGGGAGTGCAATGAGCTGGCAGACTTTAGGGATTCCCTGCAAGCTGCTCTATCGGAGATGCTGGGTCAGCGGATTGGGTTGACTGGGGAAATTATTTTTTTGAGCTATGATACAGAATCGGAATTGCCTAGACATAACAAAGCCTTGCTGAGTCTAATTAAGGTGGCTGCCAAAAAAAAATTGCTAGAAAATGGAAATCACAGTCTAGACCAACTTTACTAGAAGTAGTGAATATAGTAACAGATAAAACAACTGAAATTAGGATCTTTAGAAAAGGGACAGAGCAAACTACATAAAAAATGGGAATTGTGGGAATATATGCAGAGAAGGAACGAGGTTTAAGAGGCAGGATTTGAATGAGCCCTGTAATGCTTAACTGACAATGACTGGGTAGATTATAAGTGATGTACAATGTTTGCAACTACAGTTGTTTCAATGGTATCTATGATGTATAATGTTTGCAACTAAAGTGGTGTCAATGTTGTTTGCTTTTCATTTGTAAAAATGTAAGAGTGCCTATGCCATACATGATAATTTAATAGAGATGTTTATTGAAAAAAAAGTACCCTATTCATGGGTGACTTTAGTTGCCTCTCTACAGACTGGGAAACTTACACTGCATCAAACTCACCAGAACACTTAACACAAACACCCTGGAATAGACGATGCATGCTCCAACCAGGGAATCAAACATAGTAGATCTGGTACTCACCAACACTACAGTGGCCTTGATCAGACTTATCACTGATAACAATGCCAACTTTCACCTGATGCCAGGGTAATCCTATGGGCTAGGCTTGTAAATGCTCCAGGGCCATTAGCCTAGTACACACCTATGAACTTTGGTAAGTTTCTAACCAGACACTTGCAACAGTTGGAATGCTCAACAAATGAATACCCAGAATACAGTGATTGCCTAAAGGCTCTGTATTCAGTCTTCTACAGTATGCTGAGAAGGGATCTTTGCCAGGCTTACACAGCTTCCATGGATCCAGCCTTGATGGTCCGTTGCACATGTACAAGCAATCACCACCAGATCCAGGGATCTGACCTTCTCTTGTGACAAAAAGAATGTGCCCTAGAGACAGATACACATCCCAAAGGAATCCCTCTCTATGGAACAGGCACCCCATCCATGGAGAACAGAGCTCATCCCTGACCCTATTCAAACAAAATCCTAATAACTGCATGGGAAACTAACTTTACTCCTGGTCTGGCCCTAATGTCTCTTATGGACAATGGCCATCAATAAGCAAAGTACTATCCTAAAGAACCACCCCCCACTACAAATCCTTAGTTACCTTCCTACTAACATGCCATAGTATAGTCCCATATAGACTCCCATGACACTCAGGACCCAAATGGTTTGGGGTGCACTGCTAGGCTTGTAAGGGCCTAAGTGGTCATTAGTCTAATAAAAACACTTATGAACTGAAGGTGTAAATCTCCTACTTCAAATCTCAGATAGCACCTGACTACAGGAATGTGAACGTAAGCATCTGTCAGATCCAGGATGATCACGAAGAACTGAGAAAAAATGGAAAGGCAGAAGGGCTTGTAAGTTTAGCATACTGAATTTTAATACGTTTAGAATCTTGTTTAATCTCGACAAGTCTTAAGTGGGCCCCTCCATGCCCTGTCCTTTTTTGGTTCTTGCAATTTATTTATTTTTTGTTACTCTCTTTGAGGTATCCTGTAATAAAAGACAGTGTAATATGCAAGTCTTGGAAGAGATTTAGCTATCTGCTTTATGATTCTTTTACAGAAGAGAGCAAGATGGGGACCAAATGTAATGCCATGCCATGTTCCCAAACAAAGCACACGGTATATGAAATTGTTTTCCAAAAGTAATGCAATTAGTTTGTTAGCATCCGCTGACACCCACAAAACACTCTCAGCATGCATAACTGATACAAGACTTTCCAAGAAGTAGTACATTACCTGCCCAATGTGGAAGTCAGGCTGCACTCGAGCTACACTGAGGGATGTGCATCAACATGCTCATGAACTGCAACATGAAACTAAGTACAGTTACTGTCAACTTACCACAATTCTAGATATTAGAGTCTAGTCAAGTGTGTTGCAGTCACAGTCTTACAGAACTCTGTCAAAAGCTAAGATCAGACGTCTGGAGCTCTGCCCCCTTCCCCCATGGCTGGGCTGATGTCACCTTTACCCAAGCATCTTCAGATACCTGGTATGAAGATGGTATATGCCTGCCTATCTCTGGTTCTTCCTTGCCCTCCCTGAGACAGTACTGTCAAAAGAAGCAGTATTACAGCATCAGACAGCTCCTTCCTACACATCTTAATCTGGGGAGAGACTGCTTTGTTGAGAAGCTTCAACAATACAGAAAGGAAAAGAAAGTGAAGCATGAAAGAGAGAAAGAAGGAAAGGACAACTGTGTCTACTCTGGTCCATTTTGCCCCAAATGCAGTGGGGATGATGGAAGAAAATTGTGACCGTAACAATGACAACAAGATCTGCAATTATGGTAAGTTGACTGCATAGCTGTACTGTGTGCTGTGTTTTTCTCATTACTGCAGTCATCACCTTAGGGAAAGTTACCAGAGTGGGTCCCCAAATGCAGATAGGGTAGTTAGGGTAACTAAAAGGGGTGTAGATAGTAACATGCCTTTTAGGATGGAAGAGGCAATGCCTGCCGCCCTTTCTTTACCTGAATTTTAAAGTCCAACCCATAATGTCTGGAGAATGCGAGTACAAAGAACTACATGACCACTTTTAAAATGTCCCATGCATTACGCCCTTTCAGGAAGGCTATAGCAGTTGTTATTGCCATTGTAGAATGTGGCCTGACTATTCCTTGCAGTGACCACTCATGAGTTTTGTGGCAAAATAGAACACAGGGTGCTATCCATCTAAAAATATCCTGATTAGACAAAGGTAGCCTTCAGTTATTTTGAACAAAGAAAACAAATAGCTTTGTTCCTCTAATTTCTTTATTTTTCTCCAGATACTACCACAGCTGTCTGTGAACTTCCAAAGAACAAAGGATTACTTTCTTTTATTTTCTGAGGCAGAAGGAAAAACTGGTGACTGAACAACTAGGTCAGTGCTACTTCTCTAATAACCTTATGAAGAAAGGAAGTGTTAATGTGCAAGAACCCTGTTTTATGTAATATGAGGAAGAATATTTTTTTAGCTCATCAAAGCCTGGAGTTCAGAGATTCGTCTGGCTAAAGTGACCACTATTACAAATGCAGTTTTCCAAGACAAAAATGTCAAGGTAGAAGAAGCAGCTGTTTCAAAATGTGGTAGGGTCAGCTTTTCCAGCATGCAATTTAGGTCCCAAGCTGGTTAAATATGACTTCCTAATACTTGGTCTTCTAGCCTCTTTCATAATACCTAGTATGTCTTTGGATTAAAAAGGTGCCTAAAGAGAAGCAAGGCTATACTATCCAAGTGTCTAGAATCAAGGTGGACAAGCTTAGGTGAACAAAGGACCCATTGTGGTGTTGTCAGGAGGTTGGCATGCTGTGGTAACAGGAAAGGATGCTCCCTTGTTAGCTGATGATGGGAGAGCTAGTCTGCCCTAGACTGAAAGGATCAATATAATTTACGGCTTCTAACCCTATTATCTTTTGGATTACTGTGGGACCCTAAGGTGCTCTATACCTTGATGTCCAGGGTACGGGCTCCAAAGGCATGAGCTGATGCATCTGCAGCCAAGGTGTGTGAGTTGCTTGTCTGAAGGCAAGCCTTCGTTTCTCTACATTTCTTTAACCCACCAGTCTAGTTCCCTTCTGACACAGGGTAACAAAGGCATGAATTTCTAGAGGTTAGAACTACTTATCCCAAATGCTCCTCAAAAACTGCTGACATTTCATCAGGTGTAATCTGACTATGGCTTCCATTAGGGCAGTTGAAGCCATGTAGACTAGAATGCTGAGGGCATGTCTGGTCATCCACGTTTGTTATCTACTGTAATGTGAAAAATGGCCATCAGAGACTCCACCTTTTCCAGAAGAAAAAAGCCCTGCTGGTATTCATGTGCAGGACTGCACCTAAGAATACCATTCTCTCCACTGGGCATGGGTTGCATTTTTTGCTGGCTGAGAGTGAATCCTAGTGTCTTCGGGCACTGTAATGTATAATCTATGGTCCTCTGCACTTCCTCTGGAGTACAGGCCTGGACAAGACAATCCTCTACCTTAAATATAAGATGGTACTTGTTTCTACATTGTACTGTCATTGGGGTCAGACATTTGATGAATAATCTAGGCACAGCAGATAAAACAAAAAGAGCAAGGACGTAAATTAATTCTGCAACACCCCCACCACCACTACAAGCCTCAAATGCTGCCTGTGCTCTTTGACACTGGAACATGCAAGGTAGGAGGCATCGTTAAAATCTACTGAAACAAGGAGAGCTCAAGGACTCAGCATGGGGAGGAGAACCTGCAGAGTCAACAGTTTAAATTTTCGACTTTTAGAAATTTGTTTACCCTCAAGAGGTCCAGGATGTATCTTTAGAGTACACCTTTTCTTGGTGTAGAATAAGACTGGAGTAGAAGTCTTTTGTCTGCTGTCTAGGGGTGCTTCCTCTACAGTACCTTTTTTGCAGGGGGTGGGGTCCCACTCTGCATCATCATATGGCTCCTTATCCATTGCCCCACACCCACCGCTTGACCTACCAGCCACCTCCTACCCCTATCATCATCTGATAGCATTAGGGCCAGTGTGGAATCCAATGCCACCTGGGGGTCTGGCCATCAACATCTGCCATGGAGAGGGATCCTTTTACTATTTACCCTTTTAGTTCCTGAGGTATAGTCAAAAGTGGGTACGCAATGGGAACATTATGTTCTGCCCACCTTTGAAGCAGCTTAGCCATGTCCCTACCCTATTCCCCCACTGGAGACATCATTTAATACCATCCTCACTGAAGGCTATTTTCTGAACCCATGTATCTATGTTTATGGACAATTACTTTAGCAGCAGACTGTTAGTTTGTCCCTTGCATTGGTACATAGCTGGGAAGAGAGACTGGGGATGGTTAACGGCTGGGGTTAGGTTTCTGGTGTTAGCTGAGGGAGGGGGTTGGTGCAGTCAGAACTGCTCTAGGCCCCCTATCTCACTTCATCTTCCTGTTACTATTTTCTCTTGTGACCCATCCTTCCTACCGTTAGTTTGTTTTGCCTTATCTCCATTAGAAAGTCCACTGCCAAGAAGGGATATTTCCATTATATTCTGCAGGGACTGATGTAATACCAGTTTAACTGACTCCACAGTCTTCTCTTAGTCTTACATCTTTTTGAAAACATTACAGACATGGTGTCCAAAGAGGTGTTGTCTAACCCCACGCCCCCACCCAGTACTGACACTTTTGCAGCTATCCTGGATGATACATCCACAATCTCATACATTTAATGACAAGTTTTCCCACATGAAATGAAGTTTGAGCTTGGTTGAGCAGGGATTACTTTTTGACACTGTCCTCTCCTCACAACCATCAACAAGTTGCTTGAGGATATAGAATCTCATAATGTGGGTTTACCAGTTCAGGGTCCCAAAAGCAAGGGTTACTAAGACGCACTTTATTATTCTCAATAGCAACCTATTCTGTCATTACAGAGAGTACTGTAGTTTGGATCAACTGTTGCTCCATTGCCAGATTCTGTGTCTGGATTTACGAGATGATTTTAAGTAGACATTTATGAGGATCCTGAACCCTACAAAAATCGTCAAGGGTTTAGAGTCTGATTCTAGACATGCAGGATCAAAAACATCCAAGAGGACCTCATGAACTGAAGGAATGCCTACTGGTTCAGGTGTACCAAGTCCCAGCAGTTTCATAACTCTTTAAGGAAGTGTTGAGGCCTCATGTACTTGCTATCAGACATGCTCTCTCCTAAAAGGACAAAGTGTATCCAAAGTACAGGTCCTTCGGGGATGAATCAGAGGCCAGTGAGTCCTCACTACTTGTGTCACAGGACAAGACATCAAAGACATACACTTAAGGACCTCCCCATTAGAATCAAGAATTAGAGGAGGGCCTCTCCCTTTCCCTTTGGGAAGGCTGGAATGCTGAAACAGATAGCTGTGGTGGACCAAGTTATAAGCTTTTCAAGAAATGAAATTCCTGTGAGGGCAACAGAAAAAGTACAGTTGTGTACACTTACCATAAATGTAAATGCTCGAGTGTAATCACTGTTGCAGTCATCACCTGTGGGTTATCCCTGCTGTGGTAGCTCTCGGCCGGCCCAAATACCAGAGTCAATGTTTTTCTGCGTCAGCCACTGTCGCTTGCTGCCTGACGTCAGGTCGTCAGTGATACAAAGGAAGGCAGCCGACACCATTACATCAGTTTTTCTTGTCCTAACCAGTCAGAGGCCCAAGTAAATATGGTAAAGTGGTCCTGGTGGCTAAAAGCCACCGTTAGAAACTTATGTCGCCTTAAAGAAAGAAGATATAAGGGGGAAGGAGAGTGGCAAACCAGTACTGCAACAGTGAATACACTCAAACATCTACATTTATGTTAAGTGTGCACAGCTGTACTATATTCTTCGCATTTCACTGCTGCAGTCATCACCTGTGGGAGGATTACCAAAGCTGAGGAGATGGGTGATAGGATTAGTAAGAGACCTAGGAATGGGTCAGCATGCCCTGCAGAACTGCAGAGGCAAACCCTGCCCTAGCCTTAGAAAATAGAGGTAGGTGGTAATGCTCGGTAAAGGTATGGACAGACATCCAGGTGGCAGCTTCCAGGATGTCCCTAGTGGAAACTCCTCTGAGGAATGCTGTGGAAGTGAAGGCTGCCCTAGTGGAATGGGTTCAAACTGACTTGGGGGGGGGGGGTTCCCATGCAATCTGTAGCAGATATGGATACAGTGTGATATCCATTTGGAAATTGTTTGTCTGGAAATGGGCTTCCCCTCTGCCCCTGTGGCAAAACTGATAAGTAGTTGGTCTGTTTTCCTGAAGGGTTTAGTACGGTCCAGATAGTATTTGAGCTGTCTGTGCACATCTAGTGAGTGCAGAATTCTTTCCCTCTTGTTTTGAGGGTTAGGAAAGAAGGTGGGTAGATGTATGGTTTGATCGAGAGTTAAATTAGATACTACCTTGGGCATAAAGAAGGGATTAGTCCTCGGGGAGACCCTGTCCACATGGAAGATGATGAAGGGCTCAATGGCCATTAGTGCTTAAAGTTCTGAAGCCCTTCTGCCTGAGGTGACAGCTAGGAGAAAAGCAGTCTTCCAGGAGAGGTATCTTAGTTCTGCTGAAGGGTGGTGAAATTAGTTTTCCCAAAATATAACTCACCTCCCAGGCTGGAGTGGGTGACCTTCTGAGAGGTCTGATTTTAGAAACCCCTCGGAGGAATTGTTTAATCAAAGGATGGGAGAACAGGGGCTGTTCTGTATCAAAATAAGCTGAAATGGCTGTGTGGTGGATTTTAACAGAGGAGGAGGAGAGGCCACTATTACGTAGCTCCAGTAGGTAGTCCAGGATAAAGAGGGATGGAATGTTGTGAAGTATTGTCCTCTCTGGACTGGGTCCAGGACAGAATCATTTTCCTTCATAAGACTTTCTGGTGCTCAGTCTTCTGGTCTCTGTGATAATGTGTAGGACCTGTTTGCTTAACAAGGGGCCCCTTGCTCGTCTTTAGAGTATTAGCCATGCTGATAGTTTGAGAGTACTAAAGTCTGGGTGCAGCATCCCCCCCCCCCACTTGAGTTAAGAGGTCTGAGATAGAGGAAGCTGCCTGGGAGGCTGTAAGGTTAGGCTGTGCAGTAAGGGGTACCAATGTTGTCTGGGCCAATCTGGAGCAATGAGGATGGCCTTTGGTCTCTCCTCCCTTACTTTGATCAGTACCTTAGGAATGAGAGGCAGAGGAAGGAATGCATACACAAAGAGGGTGTTCAGGGTAAGGTCAAGGAATCCACCTTCCACGCTAGGTGGCGATACTCCCTGGTACAGATTTTTTTCAGCTGATGGTACAGATGCAAAGCAAAGAGATCCACCTCCGGAGTCCCCCATGCCTGAGTGATTTGTAAAAAGATTTTTCTGTGGAGCTACCATTCGTGTGGGTCCAGTAAATTTCTCCTTAAGTGGTCTGCCAGGGTGTTGTTGATCCCTGGTAGGTATTGGGCTATCAGGTGTAGTCCCATGGAAGAGGCCGTCAGCCAGAGGTTCATGGCGAGCCTGCACAAGAGGGTAAGATTGGGTCCCCTCTCTGTTTGTTGATGTACCACATTACTGTGGTGGTGTCTGTTTTGATAAGGAGGATCCCTGGCTTGAGATGGGGTTTGATGGATGTGAGAGCCTTTTGAACTGCCATCATTTCCTTCCGGTTGATGTGTAAGGGAAGGTGCTGGGCATCCCAAACACCTTGGGTGCACCTGCCTTCTAGGTGAGCACCCCAAGCTATTTCTGAGGCATCGGTGGTAATGGTCTGCCTGGTTGTGCAGAGGGTGAAGCTGACACACAAGATTTTTTAGGTACCACTGAAGTTTTCTCATGTGAAGCCTGTCCAGAGGAATTAGAAGGACTCAAGATGCCATGTACCCCAAGATTTGCAGGAACTTTCTCGCAGTGAGGTGACTTCTGGAAGACAGCTGGGTAAAATAGAAAGGCAGGAAGCTCTGCTTTTCTGGGGATAGGAAGACCATTTGGGATGCTGTGTACAACAGTGCTCCCAAGAAAATGATCTTCCTGGAAGGTATTTGCATTGACTTCTTCTCGTTGATGGTGTACCCTAAGGAGGCTTGGAGGCTTTTGACAAAGAAGAGGTCCTTGAGGAGTTTTTCTTTGCAATCTGCCTGAATGAAGCGGTCATCCAGATAAAGGTACACTTCTATATTTTTCCATCTGCAAAAGGCTATGGCTGGGGCTAAGCATTTGGTGAATACCCTGGGAGCAGTAGATAAGCCAAAGGGTAGCGGAGAGAACAGAAAGTGTTGTGAGCCTGCTCTGAAGCGAAGGAATTTCTTGCAGGATTCCCTTATGGGGATGTGGAGGTAGGCATCTTTTAGATCTTGGGTAGTTAACCAGGCATTTTATGTCAGCACAGGCAGCAGCTGCTGCAAAGTTAGCATTTTGAATTTGTGGACCACCAGAAAGGTGTTCAGAATGGATAAATCCAGGATGGGGCACCAAGTCCCCTC
This sequence comes from Protopterus annectens, assembly GCF_019279795.1. NCBI lineage: Eukaryota > Metazoa > Chordata > Ceratodontiformes > Protopteridae > Protopterus > Protopterus annectens. Next base: position 803,719,410 of record NC_056725.1, read on the forward strand.
TTTTCTGTGAACAAGGAATAGTCATGAATAAAAGCCTTTGCCTGTTTGATCTGAAGGGACAGGTTCTACTGCCCCTAGGGATATGAGAGTTTGGACTTGTTTCAATGTTTTCAATGCCTCTGGCCACTGATTTAGAGGCAAGTCTGGGTACCCTCTTGGAATTGAGAGTTCGTTGAAGGAGAATTTGTATCCCTGAAAAATGATCTTTAAGACCCATTGGTCCTTTGTTACAGAAAGCCAATTTTCTTTGTAGAGGGAGAGCCTTCCTCCTAGTTTTTGGTGAGTGAAAAGAGGGCAGAGGGGGGAGAGGGAGCCACTGAGAGTTTTTGCCATAGCAGGATGGCTTAGAACTCCCTGCCTTTGGAGTGGAAGTGGTCCACTGTTTGGTTCTCTGCTGTCCCTGGGATAAGAGTCTGGGTGGTCTTGTCCCTGCGGGGCTTACCTTGCCCCTATCTGCTAGGTGCAAGAAAGGACCAGTGTTTTGAGGGAAAATTCCTGCTGAACCTAGGAGGTTGTACCTGTAGGAAATCTTTTACTGTTTGCATAGATTCTGCTTTGTCTTTCATCTATTTAAGAACTACTTCTGCTTTTACTCCGAACAAGCGGTCCTTATCCAAGGGTGCATCAAGTAATTTAGATTTGACATGATCAGGGAGAGGTTGTTCCTTCAACCATGCATGTCTCCTAATAACAGATCCTGACACTGCTGCCCAGCTTGAGGCTTCTAGGGCGTCATATCCACAGTGTAATGAGTGTTTAGCTACTTGATAAGTAGAGTGCAGTAAATCTGCTAACTCTTTCGAACTGGCACAGTCAGGAAAGGTTGAAATCAAGAAGTTATGTACTCACCATAACGTTCGATGTATGTAGTCCATCTCGCCTCACATTCTTACCCGTCGGCTCCGACTCGGCCATACTTTAGCTCGGAGTCTTTCTATTGGATGGGCTAAGATGGTATCCCATGCTGCACTGATCTCTATCCCCAGATCTAGTTTGCTGCAAGCACTAGCACTCACTCTCCATGCATAACACCACCTTAGGAAGGAAGAACAAACCAAGATTGAAGGGCCTAACCTCCAGATCCTTCAGGATGGGGAAGGTGAGGGGGTAAGAAAGAATGTGAGGTGAGACGGACTACATACATCAAATGTTATGGTGAGTACATAACTTCTTGATGTTATGTAGTCCAATCTCACCTACATTCTCACCCGTGGGACAGCGTCCCCAGCACCTAAATCCTGGGAGGCTCAGTGGAAAATACTCCTGAGCACTGTGGAACCAAAGGAAGACCTGCCTCTAGATACCACATCTAACTTGTAATGAGTAACAAAGGTGTGAGGAGATGCCCAAGTAGCCGCAGCACAAATATCATCCATAGACAATCTGGCCTGAAAAGCTGTAGATGTAGATACAGACCGGGTAGAGTGAGCCTTCACTCGGAATGGTAAATCTCTTCCCCCTGAAGTATAAATGAAAGAAATACAACTGGAAATCCACCTGGACAACGTGTAAACAGGAGACCCAATTCTGTTTTCCGAAAATGAAAAAAACAACTGATCAGATTTTCGGAGGTCCTTCGTTCTGTGCAAATAAAATCGTAACTGTCTGTGTGCATCCAACTGATGAAATATGAATTCTGCCTTGTTCGAGAACTGAGGAAAAAACACTGATAATTCAACGGATTGGTTAAGGTTACTAATTGACGCGACTTTGAGAAGAAAGGAAGGATTCGGGTCTGAGAGAAACCCTGTCCTTAAGAAAAATCAAATAAGGTGGTTTGATTGATAAAGCTTGAAGCTCCGAACGTGATGGCTACCAAAAAGACAGTCTTCCAAGTTAAGAATTTTAAATCGCAAGTGGCTGCAGGCTCAAAGGGGGGTGAAGTAAGACCCTGTAGAACAAAGTTCAAGTCCCAAGGCATAACAGGTTCAGAGACAGGAGGACGAAGCAACAAAGTGCCCTTCAGGAAAGCCTTACAGGGTCTATGTGCCATTAGACTAGGTTAGTCTGCAACACAAAAGGTAGAAATCGCCGCCAACTGAACTTTAATGGTTGCAGCAAGCTGATCCCTAGTTGAAAAACATAGAAAGGAACTCCAATACTGATGAGACTGGAGCTGTGTAAGGGGTCAATCTTTTTGGCATGTGCCCAGATGGAAAATCTCTTCCATTTGCTGTAATAAATCTTCCTGTTCGAAGGTTTATGAGAGGAAGATAGAATATGAACCAACTCGGCGAAAAATGGTGAAGCCTAACTAATGACAGAAGTGGAGTAGCCAAGCTATCAACCGGAGGGTCCAAAGAGAGGGATGGAGCTGCCTTGACATGCGAGTCAGTAAGACTGGTTGTGGTTCCAGAATCTAAGGAGCAAACATGAGATAGGGATGGAGAAAGGGGAACCAAATTTGACTAGGCCAGTGTGGAGCAATCAGAATAATTTTGCTTCCCAAGGATTGCGCTTTCTGAATAATCATTGACAGCAAAGGAACTGGAGGGAAGGCATATAGTAGACCGGGGGGCCAATCGTGGACTAGAGCGTCCCTGGGAGACTCCCCCTGAGTGGGGATAAGGGTGAAGTAGCTGCTGCATTTGGCATTGAGGGGGCTGGCAAAAAGGTCGCAGTAAGGCTGACCCCCACCTGCAGAAAATCTGCTCCGCAACTTGACAGTTCAGGGACCACTCGTGAGGCATCAGAATAGCTCTGCTTAGCCTGTCTGCGATCACACTGGACTTCCCCGGAATGTGCGTTGCTACCAGAAAACGTTGAGAAGGCACTGCTCACTGCCACACTCACATGGCCTCTCTGCAAAGGGGGTACGACTTGGTTCCTCCCTGTTTGTTCAGATACCATACCACTGACATATTGTCTGAGTGGATTGCAATAGTCCCGAGAGGAGATAAGCTCCGACGTCCTTGCAACGCTAGTAGCACTGCTCTCATCTCCAGGACATTGATATGCAGATGCATCTCGTGCTCTTGCCACGTGCCTTGGACTGTCCTGCCTAGATAATGCCCCCCCCACCCCATCTGGGAGGCATCAGTGGTCACCATGGCAACCGGAGGCGAAGGAACGAAGGGCTTTCCCACAATGAGGTTGTCGGTGTGAAGCCACCAACTGAGATCCTGTTTGCACCTGTCTGTGAGTAGAATACAGTGAGAAAGAGGAAGACATTGAAGAGACCACTGGGCGAAGAGTAGCCACTGTAGGAGCCTCATATGTAACCTTGCCAGGGGGACTAACATAATCGTAGCAGCCATTGTCCCCAACAATTGGAGGACCAATCTTGCCTTCACTCTTCTCAGAGGGAGCAAGGCGTAAACCTGTTGTTGTAGGACTCTGATTCTTTCCTGTGGTAGAAACGCCCGCATGAAGACTGTGTCTAATTTGGCACCTATAAATGTGACATGCTGCGAGGGCAACAAGGCAAATTTTTCCCAGTTCAAGTTGATGCCAAACTGCTGACATAGGTTAATAGTAGTGTCACTGGTCTGAAGTAGCAGATGCCTGGTGGTGGCAGTAAGGAGCCAGTCGTCCAGGTATGGAAACACTTGGAATCCCTGATGTCTCAAGTGAGCAGTCACCACTGCCATGCATTTGGTAAACACCCTGGGGGCTGTGGTGAGACCAAAGGGCAGGGCTCGAAAATGAAAGTGACTTGCTCCCAGCCGGAAGCGTAGGTGACCTCTGGATGCCCTGTCCATCTTTATGTGGTAGTAAGCATCCTTGAGGTCGATGGAGCACATCCACACTTCTTTTCCCAACAATGGGAGAATAGATTGCAACATGACCATTCGGAACTTGTACTTTTGCACATGGGTGTTCAATCGGCTGAGATCCAAAATAGGTCTCGGGTCCCCTGTCCTTTTCGGCACCAAAAAGAATCTGGAGTAAGTCCCTAATCTGATCTGGTCTGAGGGGACATGTTGGATGGCTCCTTTTTCTAGCAGCTTTGAAACTTCTGAAGCTGCGGAAACCCTTTGACTGGGTGGAAAATCCAGGATTTTCTTGAGTGGAGGGGGAGTTGACGAGAAGGGAATGACATATCCTCCGGAAATTATTCGTAGAACCCATTGGTCCTGGGTGATATCTTGCCAGGCCTTCGGGTATAGTGAGATTGAACCCCCGACTGGCTCCGGAAATGCACAGTCGAGCCTCCCATCAGGAGTGGCGGTAGGGAGAACCACGTAAGGAATCGCGGTCTCCCAAGTTGAGAGGGCCTCCTCTGCCCCTAGGGTGGCGTCTACCTGAATAACCACCCCCCCCCCTCCCCTGCCTCTGGAGTGGAGCTCACCTTGTGCATCAGGAAATAACTTCTGTGATTTCTTGAACCACATCTTTCTACCCCTCTGGGCCTTGGGATAAGGCCTAGAGGGAAGGGAAAAATGGACTCCTACGGCAGACAGAGGTTTTCCCTCTTGCTCACACCTAGTGAGGGTGTCTTTCACCTTGGTTCCGAACAAAGAGGAACCATCAAACGGGGCATCGGTGAATGTAGACTTAAAGGCCTCCGTGAAATGACAAAGGCGCATCCAGGCATGTCTCCTAAGAGCGACTACTGAACTTGCTGCCCTACTCGCTCCCTTGGCTGAATGAGAGATCAGCCTCATAGAGGAGTTCGCAATGGAATTGAGGGTATACATCTGAGCATTGACCTTCTGAGTCACCAACCTCAGAAACGTTACCTGTTAGAGTATCTCCAATCTCCTTTAGGAGATCTCTCTAGAGCCATGTAAAGTGTGATAAGTAATTCAGTGACCGCAAAGTAAAGGCCGCTGAAGAAAATGTACGCTTCCCATACTGGTCCATAGTCCTAGACTCCTTGTTAGGAGGATGGACGGTGGAAGAAGTCTCAGCTAATTCCTTCTTGGTGGCCGCTGCCACCACCATGGCATCCACAGGGACTCCCTTGGATAGAAATTCCTTATCAGGAGGGGCAGAAAAAATTTATTGGGTCTCCTGAGGACTGTTTCCACAGAGTCAGGGGTTTCCCACACCCTTCCACAAACCAGAAGCTTGAAGGGTAGAGACACCCAGAAGGCGGAGGGCTGAGCACCAAAGGCCTTCAGGAACATCGACTCCTCTTCGGAGGGGGTTTTGGATTGCAAGTCACCTCTTTGCTTCAAAATCTCTAGGATGTCAGAGAAAGAAACATCCTCAGAGGATGACTTAAGGGACCCCTCCGATTCCTCGAGGTCGGTGTCTGATGTGAGAGACTCATCTTGGGAATCTATGTGCTTTCTCTTGCATGTTCTCTTTCTAGGTGGCTCTTCAGGCAAAAACTCTGAGGGGCCCTCAGAAATATGGGGACCACTCATGGGGTTACCATGAGGCCTTGGGGCTCCGCTGTCAAGAGATAGAAGGCAATCAGAGACCTGCACCGGTGCTGTAGGGGACAGAGTGACTGAACTGTATGATGCCGCTGATGACTTGGCCAGCTCGCTCTGCATGGCCTCGAAAGCTGGTCCTCCAAGGTCCGAAGATCGACCAGCCTCCGAAGCAGAGACAGGAGTCAGGCTTCTCTGCGCCGAAGCACCAAGCGGGAGACTAGGAGCCGAGAAATGTCCCGAAGCCTCTCCCTTGGGTCCGACCGATGAATCCTGAGTCCTGAACCCCGTGGCCGGCGCAGACGGAGTCGGAGCGGACATTGGAACCAATAAGCCAGGAGGGTCTGTCGGAACCGACCTAGGGACATCACACGGAGCTGAGCATTCCGGCTCCGAAAGCTGAGATGCGCTCAGAGGAGGAAGTATCGATGTAGGTAGAGGGACCAGCTCTGGAGCCGACTGGGTTGGAGCCGAAAACAATTTTGCCAGTACCGTTGACTGAAGTCATCTCTGCACCACTCTATCGATGTCCACATCAGATAAGGTCCTGGAGGATTTGGAGAATAGAGAAGGTGATTGAGACCTCCTCCCTGAAGGAGACCTGTGAGGAGGAGATACCGGCCTAATGCTAGGCGACCGGCTCTGAACAGGCTCCAAGAAAACTGGAGCCGAAGCAGGTTCCATAACCACTGACAGTTCCTGCGGCCCCGAAGATAATGGAGCCGAAGATGTCGTTGAAGATTTTGCTATTTTCTCCAGCGGCTCCCATGATACTGATGGAGCCAGGGATCGCTTTTTAGCCTTCGAAGATTTAGCTTTTGATGGAAAAGGCTTAAAGCTGGAAGCACTCTTCAAACCCTCCTCGAAGGAGGGTTTCAGAAGTCCCTTCAAAATCAATTTGTTCTTCCTTTCCTGAAGAGCACGTGGGCTAAAAGCTTGACAAAAACTACACAATTCCTAGAGATGAATTGCTCCCAGACAGTACACACAGAGTGTCCATCAGTGATGGACATCTTATAACTAACACTTGGTGCACTTCTTAAAGCCCGAGGGCTTATGCTCCTTAGTATCTTTAGACATAGTTACCACACACACTGAGTAACTATCTCAAAAACTAGACCAACGGTCAAACAGCCACAAGCGCGGGAACTGGACAAACAAACAGTACACCACAAAGACCACTAACTAAAACAGTCCTAGACACAAATACAAGGGGGGGGGACTAATTCCTCTAATTTAAACGGTTTTAGGCCAAGGGAAAAAGTTAGCATACAAAGGAAAGCAAGGGGACAGACTAGGTTCTCTAACTGAAACGGGCCTAGCCCATTGAAAACAGCTATTGGGATACCACAAGAACACGCTTCTAAGAAAAAACAACTTTTCCACAACACAGTTCAAAAACACAAACAAAAAGCTATGAAAATAGCTTTTTTTTTTTTGCAAAAAACTTCTCTGCTATAAAGAAGAAAAGGTACTTGGCCACAGCCAACAGCGAGACCACGTCTGAGCTACACGAGCGGCAAATGAGATCTGGGGATAGACAACAGTGCAGCATGGGATACCATCTTAGCCCAGCCAACAGAAAGACTTAGAGCTAAAGTATGGCCGAGTCGGAGCAGACATTCGGCTCCGAACCCACGGGTAAGAATGTAGGTGAGATAGGACTACATAAAGTACAGTTTTGTACCTACCATAAATGTAGATGTCCGATAGGTATGCATCTGCAGTCATAACATATGGGTTGTCCTGCTTCAGGCAGCCCTTCGGTCGGCCGGATTCCAAAGTCTGGGTCTGGCCTCGGCTGATGTCGCACTTTCCCCGACGTCAGAGCGTCTGGGGTATAAAAGCATCAGCCGACGCCATTTTCCTCAGTTTTTCTTGCCCCAGATGCCAGGTGCCCTCTAGGAAGGCTAAATTTGGATAAAGGCTGAAAATTTCCAAACATTTGCAAATTATATACATGTATAAACAAACAAATACACCATAATAGATTCCCCCAGCTAGCTAAAAGAGGGGTAAGCACCCTAGGACTACCACAGAGGGGAAGGAGGGAGGGTAATCCTGACTGCAGATGCATACCTATTGGACATCTACATTTATGGTAGGTACAAAACTGTACTATGTCCTTCAAGGATGCATCTGCAGTCATAACATATGGGTAGAATACCATAGCCAATCTGGGGGAGGAGGTACTAAGAAAAGGATGGTGTAGTTAAGATCCCCTGCAGGACTGCAGTTGCAAACCCTGCTCTGGATCTAGAGTATAAAGGTAGATTGTAATGCTTGGCAAATGTATGCACGGAGCTCCAAGTAGCAGCTTCTAAAATGTTCTTGGTAGCCACCCCCCGTAGGAAGGCTGTAGTGGTGGCCGTGGCCCTTGTGGAGTGAGGCCTGATATTTTCAGGAACTGTCTTTCCATGAAAGGAGTAGCAAAAGCGAATGCAATTTCCTATCCATTTTGAAATTGTCTGTTTGGAAATTGCTCTTCCTTGCACCCCAGTTGCATATGCTACCAAAAGCTGGTCAGTTTTTCTGCTAGTTTTTGTTCTGTCCAAGTAGTAGCGTAGTTGTCTGTGTATATCCAGGGTGTGCAAAAGCTTTTCCCCTCTATTCTGCGGATTAGGGAAGAACGTAGGCAAGTGAATAGCTTGGTTCAAGGATACCCTAGATACCACCTTTGGCATAAAAGTAGGATTGGTTCTTAGTGACACTCTGTCCTGGTGGAAAATAAGAAAAGGCTGCACTGCCATTAATGCTTGTAACTCAGATACTCTTCTTGCTGAAGTGATTGCCAGAAGGAATGCAGTTTTCCAAGATAGAAACTGTAGATCCGCTGATGCTGCTGGTTCAAAAGGAGGTAGTGTCAGTTTCTCCAGCACAAAGTTGAGATCCCAGGCAGGTAGAGGGGGTCTTCTTGGAGGTTTAATATTTTTTATCCCTCTCAGAAATTGTCTGAGGAGAGGGTGTGAGAAGATAGGTGGATCCACATTGCATTCTGCTGAGATTGCTGAAGCATGAATCTTAATGGAAGAATAGGACAGGCCATTGTGGAACAATTCTGCTAAGTATTCCAGGATATGTGTTAGGTTTGCCACTGTGATATCCGTGCCCTTTGATGTGCTCCAAATGAGAAATCTCTTCCATTTAGCTGAGTATGTCTTCCTTGTGGAGGGCCTGCGAGCCTCCAGGATAATGTCCTTCACCCTCTGAGATAAAATAGTTTGATTGGGGTTTAAGGAATTTTCCAGGCAGTTAGCTGCAATGTTTTCAAGTTGGGATGCAGGGTCTTGAAATTGTTCTGCGTCAGAAGAAGAGGCCATAGGGGGAGAGGCCATGATTTTGTCTGAGACATGCTTCTCAATAATGGATACCAGTGTTGTCTTGGCCAGTCCGGAGCTATTAGTACAATACTGGCTGTTCCTCCCTGATCTTCAATAGAACCTTGTACATCAATGGGAGAGTTGGGAAGGCATATACTGTTAGGGCATTCCAGCTGAAAGAGGGAGAGTCCACCCTCCAAGCTTGTGGGTGGTATGTCCTTGAGCAGAATGTCTTCAGTTGGTGGTTGAGTGGGGAGGCGAACAGATCTATCTCCGGCATTCCCCATGTCTTTGTAATGAGTTTGAAGATGTCTGGATGCAGCATCCATTCGTGTGCATCCATGGTAGTTCTGCTTAAGCTGTCTGCTAGTGCATTTTCTTTTCCTGGTATGAATTGGGCCTGCAGCTGGATATTGAGATTCAGGCATAGATTCCACAGATTCATAGCCATCCGGCATAGAGGGTAGGAATGTGTGCCTCCCTGTTTATGTACCACATGACCGTTGTGTTGTCTGTCCTTATTAACAGATGTCCTTGTTGGAGGAAGGGTCTGAATGCCTCGATTGCATGCCTCACTGCCAGCATTTCCTCTTGGTTTATGTGCATGCTTAGCTGCCCTTGAGGCCATAGGCCTTGGATACATTTGTCCTCCATGTGTGCTCCCCATCCTCGGTCTGAGGCGTCCGTGGTGATGGTCTGCCTTGTTTTTGGTTTGTTGAAAGGCAACCCTCTGTTGGACTGGCAGGCCTGAGCCCACCACAGGAATTCCTTTTGAAGGCATGGAATGATTGGTATCATGGTTTCTAAACTGTGACTGTGTTGAGACCATACACTCCTTAGGTACCATTGTAATTTCCTCATATGCAGCCTGGCATGTGGGATTAAAATTATGCAAGATGCCATGTAACCCAGGGCCTGCAGGACTTTCCTTGCAGTAAGCTGAGTTTGTCTTGACAGAGTCATGAAGTAATCTGGAAGTTGTTTTTGTTTTTCTTCTGTGAGAAAAGCCATCTGGGTGATTGTGTCCAGATCTGCACCCAGAAAGGTTATCCTTTGGGATGGTAGTAGTCTTGACTTTTGGATGTTGACTGTGTATCCCAAGGTCTGTAACAGGTGTATGGCATAGGCCAAGTCCCTTAACAATTTTTTCTTGTTGTCCGCTTGTATTAGGCAGTTGTCCAGGTATGGATAAATTTGAATTCCCTGAAGTCTGCAATGTGTAATTACTGATGCCAGGCATTTCGTGAATACTCTGGGCGCAGAAGATAAGCCAAAGGGCAATGCTGAGAATTGATAATGCTCTGATCCTGCAAGAAATCTGAGGTGTCTTCTGCATTTTGGTCGGATAGGGACGTGCAGGTATGCCTCCTTGAGATCTAGAGTCACCAGCCAAGACTCCTTGCCCAACATGGGAAGAAGTTGCTGTAAGGTCAGCATTTTGAATTTTGGCACAATGAGATAAGTGTTCAGTGCGGACAGGTCGAGAATAGGCCTCCATTGGTTTTCTTTTCTTGGTACAAGGAATAGTCTGGAGTAAAATCCTTGGCCTTGTTCTGAACATGGTACCTTTTCTATGGCTTTCATCTGAAGTAAATTGCTGATTTGTCTTAAAGCCTCCGCCTTCTGATTTGGTGGAAGGTTTGGCATTCCGCTTCTTTTTGGCAAAGTGTGGAAGTGAAACCTGTATCCTTTGTCTATTATTTGCAATGTCCATGTATCCTTTGTAATGCAATGCCAGTTTTTTTTGAATAAAGCCAGCTTTCCGCCCAAGGGTGCTTCCAGTTGATCCCTGGTAGGCGGAATCAGAGTCAAGTCATTGGGTCTGTCCTGTAGTAGTGGTTGTAGTTGTAGTAGTTGCACTACTCCTCTGGTTGGCAGGCTGCCACTGACGGCCTCTGTAGGAGCCCTTCGATTTACCTCTGCCTCTAGGGCGCCTGTTCCTGCCTCTCTGGGCTCTGGTAGAGTTTGGAAAGGACCAATTCTTTGTAGGCCAGTTTCTGCTGAACCTCGGTTTGAACTTGCAGGAAATCTTTAACTGTTTGCACAGATTTTGCTTTTTCTTCAACCTTTTTTAGAATCTCCTGTGCAGGGGAGCCAAATAAATTTTGTTTCTCCATTGGAGCATCGAGGAGTTTAGCTTTGACATGGTCTGGCAAAGATTGCTCCTTCAGCCAGGCATGCCTACGAATAACTGCCCCAGTCATAGCTGATCTAAATGAAGCCTCCAGTGCATCATAGCCACATTTTAAATAATGAATAGTACCAAAAGAAGCAACTTGGGCGATGCAGAGTCACATAAAACAAATACAGGTCAAGTTTCTTAGATTAAAATCCAAACTTATTCCACTGCAGGTCAGATAAGCGCTTTCACTCATTCAATAGAGCTTCATCAGATCATAGAATAAAGACCCTCATTCATATAGGCTGTATTTATACAGAAAATAAGCTCTCTAATAGCCTATCAAGTGCCTCTACTTGCTTATATATTCATGAGAAAATATAAAAATAAAAATAAAAATGTAAAGGTAATAAAAACAGTATAGAAAAATATATATGAAAAACAAAACATATCAAAAAGCTATATAAAATTATCACTTGTATAAGATCATATTAAAAATGCATATACTTGAAAAATCTACAAAGACAGATATATATACATAAACACTCATGATATTCATGATTTATGATATTTTCACATTTCTACGTTTATTTAACATGGGCTTAATCGATGCTCTCTCATTAAGGCCTGAACCCCTATCTGCTCTCAATCTGACTATCCACATACTCTCCCTACTCTCAGTATGGTTCCTGATGTCACCCCCTCGTATATTAGGTTTAATAGACTCAAGTGCTCTGAATAAAAAATAATGTTCGGTTCCAGCCTGAGCCACATGTTTAGCTAAAGCATTGTGTGGGGAAGCTTTCCTAATATGGTAAAGGTGTTCACGTATTCTATCCCTAAAACGACGGTTCGTTTTACCAACATAGAATGCATCACATATTTGACATACTGCCAAATAGACTATGTGGATAGTTTCACAAGTAGCATCAGCATGTATGCTGAAGCTAGTATGTAAATCAGGATGTTGAAAAAAGTGAGTGGGGTCAAGGGAGTTATAATAATTGCAATGTCCACATGGTTTAGTATGTTCAGGAGTCATAGATCGTTCATCTCTTTTCGAATAAAGTACAGTTTTGTACCTACCATAAATGTAGATGTTCGAGGATTCCATTGCTGCAGTCCTTACTATTGGGTATAGTCCGCATCCAGTCGGCCCGAATACCAGAGTATAAGGCTGACGTCGGCCAGGGCGCATTAGACTGACGTCAGTACGTCAGGGTACTAATGCGCATGACCGGCGTCATATCCTCAGTCTTTTCTTGCCCCAGATGTCAGAAGACCCTAAAAAGACAAGGCCCAAAATACCTGCACCAAAACATGAACAACATATACAAAAATATAAGCATGGAAACTCACCTACACAACCACCCCTAAACACAGAGGGGAAGGAGGGAGGGTAAATTGGACTGCAGCAATGGAATCCTCGAACATCTACATTTATGGTAGGTACAAAACTGTACTATGTTCTTCGTCTTCCATTGCTGCAGTCCTTACTATTGGGTAGAATCCCAAAGCAGAGGTAAGGGAGGCTGGCAAATCATAAAGAAGCAGGAGCTGACAACATGCCTTGCAAAACAGCTGTGGCAAAACCAGCCCTAGACTTAGAGTAGATAGGAAGGTGATAATGCTTAGAGAAAGTATGCACTGAACTCCAAGTAGCTGCTTCCAAAATATCCTTAGTTGCCACCCCCCGTAGAAATGCTGTTGAAGTGGCAGTAGCCCTAGTGGAATGAGGCCTAATCCCAGCTGGAATCTCCTTGCCATGATGGGAATAACAAAATGCAATGCAAAGGCCAATCCACCTAGAAATAGTTTGTTTTGACACAGGCTTGCCCTGTGAACTCAAAGCAAAAGAAACAAACAACTGCTGAGACTGCCTAAAATCCTTAGTCCTGCTTAAGTAATAACGCAATTGCCTGTGTACATCTAAAGTATGCAAAATCTTTTCCCCTTTATTTTGGGGGTCCGCATAAAAAGTAGGCAAATGAATAGTTTGGTTTAAAGCCACACTAGAAACCACCTTAGGCATAAAGGAAGGATTAGTACGTAATGATACCCTATCCTTATGGAAAATCAAAAAGGGCTCGACTGCCATAAGGGCCTGCAACTCAGACACCCTTCTTGCAGAAGTAATAGCCAACAAAAAAGCAGTCTTCCATGACAAATATTTCAATTCAGCAGTAGCCGCAGGCTCAAAAGGTTGTAGAGTAAGTTTTCACAACACAAAATTGAGATCCCAAGCAGGAGTAGGAGCTCTACGTGGGGGTCTTATATTCTTTGCTCCTCTAAGAAACTGCTTGAACAAAGGATGCGAAAACAATGGTGGGTCACAATCATAGTGAGCTGAGATTGCTGCAGCATGAATCTTAATGGAAGAGAAGGACAGACCCTTGTCCAGTAACTCAGTAAGATATTGAAGAGCCATACTCAAATTAGGCTCAGAAATCTCCAAATTCTTTGCTTTACTCCAAAATAAGAATCTCTTCCATTTTTCAGCGTACACTTTCCTTGTACTAGGTCTTCTGGCTTCCATAATCACATTTAAAACTTGTTGAGGAAGTTGAGACCTGCTGTGTTTCAACACATAATATGCCAGGCTGTCAGATGAAGAGAGTGAAGCTTGACATTGAGCAGATGACCGTCTTTCTGGGATAACAGATGTGGAATCAAAGGTAAAGGCCATGGAGGCTTCTTTACCAGACTCCGTAGTAGTGGGTACCAGTGTTGCCGAGGCCAATCTGGAGCTATCAAAATCATCCTTGGCCTGTCCTGTCTGACCTTTAACAGTACCTTTGGAAGAAGAGGCAGAGGTGGAAAGGCATACACATGAAGGTTTGTCCAACTGAAAGACAGAGCATCCACTTTCCAAGCTGTGTGATGAAACCCCTTTGTGCAAAACTGTGGCAGCTGGTGGTTTAGTGGAGAAGCGAACAGATCTATGTCTGGAGTTCCCCATGACACTGTCAATGTCTGAAATACATGAAGATCCAGTTTCCACTCGTGGGGATCCATGATTTGTCTGCTTAACACATCTGCTAAGGAGTTCTGTGCTCCTGGCAGAAACCTTGCCTGAAGAGTTAGGTGCAAGCGTAGCGCAGTCTCCCATAAAATCATTGCTTGCCTGCATAGAGGATAAGAATGTGTTCCCCCTTGTGTGTTGATGTACCACATGACAGTTGTGTTGTCTGTTAGAATCAACACCTGCCCTGGAAGAAGTAACTCCTTGAAAGCCAGTAATGCGAACTGGACTGCTAACATCTCCTTCATGTTGATATGTAGATGCTGTAGTCTGGCAGGCCACTTGTCTTGTATCCACTTTCCATTTAGATGAGCACCCCAAGCAATGTCCGAGGCATCTGTCGTTAAAATCTGACTCGCCTCTGGCCGGGTCACAGAGAGTCCCTTGTTTAGGTGACATTCCTGAGCCCACCACAAAAATTCTCTTTGAAGGCAAGGTATTATTTGAATGACAGTGTCTAAATCCTGGCAGTGCTGTGTCCATACATTGTTGAGATACCATTGTAACTTCCTCATATGCAGTTTGGCATTGGGAAGCACCAGAATACAAGATGCCATGAACCCTAATGCTTGAAGGACTGTCTTTGCAGTCAGCACGGACTGATGAGATAGTTGATGGAAGTAAAGTGATAGACTCTTTTGTTTGTCCGGGGTTAAAAAGGCCATCTGGGCTGCTGTATTCAGTCTCACACCCAGAAAGCACATGTCTTGAGAGGGTACTAGACTGGACTTTATTTCGTTCACAGAATACCCTAGGCATCTTAGCACTGCTATAACATATTCCAGATGCTGTAGAAGGTCTTCCTTGTCTTGAGCCAGAATCAGGCAGTCGTCTAAATAAGGATAGATTTGAATTCCTTGTAGCCTGAAGTAAGCTATCACTGGAGCCAGAACCTTTGTGAATACTCTGCCCGCAGTAGATAAGCCAAAGGGCAATGCAGAGAACTGATAATGAGAATCTCCAGTTCGAAACCGCAGATACTTCCTGTAACTTAGCCTGATAGGCACATGAAGGTAAGCTTCCTTGAGATCTAAAGTTACCATCCAGTGATCTTTGCCCAGCAGGGGTAAAAGCTGTTTTAACGTCAACATCTTGAACTTGGGAATGTCCAGATAAGTGTTGAGGAGAGATAAATCCAAAATCGGTCTCCACGTGTTCCCCTTCTTTGGTACTAGGAACATGCGAGAATAAAATCCTAGGCCCCTTTCTGATACAGGGACTGGCTGAATGGCCCCCATTTGGAGTAACTGGGAAACTTGCTTGTGAGCCTCTTTTCTTTGTGGAGGAGGAACGTCTGGCATGCCTTTGAAAGGGGGCATTGTATGGAAATAAAATCTGTAACCGTGGTGAATGATGTCCAACACCCATCTGTCTTGAGTAATTAAATCCCAATTTTCTTTGAAAAGAGACAGTCGTCCTCCCAAAGGAGCTGCCAGACGAGAATCTACTGGCAGCTGAAAAGGCAGGTCATTGAGTCTGTTTACGAAAGGACTGACCCCTGCCCTCACCAGAAGTCTGAGCAGGTGAACCCCCTGTTCTAGGCCTAAAAGAACCTTGAGCCCTGCCCCTACCACGTCTAGACCTACCCCTAGACCGGGAATCATAAGCAGGATATGTCCACCCCTTAGCAGGCCAATTTCTACTAAACTTCGTGGCTGTACCTGCAAAAATCTTTAACAGTTTGCATAGACTTAGCTTTGTCCTCCATTTTCTTTAAAACTGCTTCCACAGGTGAACCAAACAACACATCAGACTGTAAAGGAGCATCCAAAATCCTTGTCTTAACATGCTCAGCCAAATTTTGATCCCTCAACCAGGCATGCCTGCGAAGAACAGAACTAGTGGCAGCCACCCTCGAGGAGGCCTGCACAGCATCAAAACCACATTGCAAAGAATGCTTGCCCATTTGTTCAGACACAAACTAAATCCAGCAATTCTTTACAATCAATACCTTCCGCCAAAGCATCCACCTTAGATTTCAATTGTGAAAGGAGATAATTTTGATATTTCAGCATGTGAAACTGACAATTCAACGCTCTCATGGCTAGAGTGGAAGAAGTATACACTTTCCTACCCCACCTATCCAACGCCCTTGCCTCTTTGTCAGTGGGAACAGGATTTTTAACCACAGAGGCCTTAACACCTTTAGGCCCCTGAGAAACAGTTTCTGGGTCCGTCCTAGGACTTTTAAACAAATACTTATGAGCTTCGGGCACCCTATAGTACCTATCAGGTTTAACAGGAGCAGGAGGCAAAGAATCAGGGTTCAGGGAAGCCTCTGCAAAAACATCTTCCACCACATTCAACACAGGAGGTATAGCTAAGGGCCTATGCTGGGGTAAAACAAGAATTCCTAAGCCTCTTCCTGGAATCAGAGTAATCCTGGCCTTCCCATTTAAAGTGCTCCCTCATGGAATGCAGAGTCTCTGAAAATGAAAAATCCTCAGGAGGAGAAGCCGAAGGAGTGGCATCATCCACATCAGAATCAGAATAATGAGGATACTCCTGCAAATCTTCCGCAGAAGACTCAGAAGCCCCTGAACCCTGTTCAAAACTGTCAAACTCTGGTTCCACCCTAGGCCTCTTATCAGGAGGGCCCATAGAACCTCTAATCATAGTAATCAAATCTTCTGCCATTTTAAGCATATGTTTCTTAGGTACAGAACCCGAAATGCTAGGAGAAGCCCCTACTGAAGCTGAACTTGGCCTACCTCTAAAAGAAGTTTTGGCAACAGAAGGAGAGGCTCTAACTACTTTGGGAAGAGAGGGAAGAATAGTTACCTGAGAAGCCCCCTCAGCCTGGCCTGCCTCCTGAGAGGGTACATCCTGTAACAGTAAAGTTTCTGCCTGAGACTCCATAGAAACTCCTGGCAAAACCTCTGGCTCCACTGAGCCTCCTAAAGAACCGACGTCCGGGACTGCCGGTTCATCAACCCTAGGCTTCGCTGTTTTGTCCTTGCGCTTCTTGGACGAAGCGGGCCGGAGCATCCGGCGGCATTTTATAATTGCAACGCTTCCCAAACACTAATCTGGCACAGTCTAACCTCCTCTTAATAGTGCGTTTGTTAAACCTAGCACAAGAGCGGCAACCAACAACGTCGTGCTCGCCCTAAACAAGGTATACACAATGTATGGTAATCCCTATGAGGTATTTGTTTCCCACAAGAAATACAGTTATTCACTTTTTCTGACATCCGGTTAAATACTGAGGCAAGAAAAAACCAAAATGTTCCCCAACGGGGTACTTAGCCAACTCTGATTCGGTCTGAAACTCCGGTTTCGGAAATATTTCAGAACGCCAACCTGCACTCGCAAAACTGCTTCTGCATCGGACCACGCGGCAAAAAAGACTGAGGATATGACGCCGGTCATGCGCATTAGTACCCTGACGTACTGACGTCAGTCTAATGCGCCCTGGCCGACGTCAGCCTTATACTCTGGTATTCGGGCCGACTGGATGCGGACTATACCCAATAGTAAGGACTGCAGCAATGGAAGACGAAGAACATCATAACATTCTCCTTAGATTCAGCTTATTCCTATACAGGAAGGAAGGTTTAGTGCCCACGAGTTTGCTAATGGTGTCATCAGTGCAAAGAATGGGCCAATGTTTCATAATAATGTTTCTAATTGCTGGACAGTCAGTACTGTATGGTAAGGAGACTCTTACATGAGCTGTTCCCCCATCTCTGCCTCTATCTACAATAGTGTTCATATCATTAATATCTGGTCCAAAATAAGGGGCGGCTCTGGTAAGTCTAAGTTCATTGACATCTAAGAGGTTAGAATCAATCTCATGTGAGCCATAGCCACGTTCTTCTAATCTCAATTTCAAATCACTCACTTCTGTTAAAAAACCTTCTTCAGTGGCATTAATCCGGGAGGTTCTCATTCCCTGACCTCTAATAATATTTTTGAAAATGTGCTGTGGGTGCATACTATCACGCTGTAATAGAGTATTAAAATGGCAGGGTTTCCTATAAACTCCTGTGTTAATCAAACCACACGCTAACTTCTCTACATATAAGTCAAGGAATTCTATCCTATCTCTGGAGTAATTCATACTAAAATTCAAATAGTCAGTAATCTGGTTCAACATAGTGTGGAATACAATCAAGTCATCCACATTACCTCTCCATAAAACAAAGACATCATCCACGAAACGTCTATAAAAGGCTACCTGGTGTTGAAACATATCTAAATTAAAGAGACTCTCAAGTTCCCAATGCACCAAGAACATATTGGCGTAGCTATTGGCACAGGGTGTGCCCGTTATGTTATTCGAAAAGAGATGAACGATCTATGACTCCTGAACATACTAAACCATGTGGACATTGCAATTATTATAACTCCCTTGACCCCACTCCCTTTTTTCAACATCCTGATTTACATACTAGCTTCAGCATACATGCTGATGCTACTTGTGAAACTATCCACATAGTCTACTTGGCAGTATGTCAAATATGTGATGCATTCTATGTTGGTAAAACGAACCGTCGTTTTAGGGATAGAATATGTGAACACCTTTACCATATTAGGAAAGCTTCCCCACACAATGCTTTAGCTAAACATGTGGCTCAGGCTGAAACCGAACATTATTTTTTATTCAGAGCACTTGAGACTATTAAACCTAATATACGAGGGGGTGACATCAGGAACCATACTGAAAGTAGGGAGAGTATGTTGGTAGTCAGATTGAGAGCAGATAGGGGTTCAGGCCTTAATGAGAGAGCATCGATTAAGCCCATGTTAAATAAACGTAGAAATGTGAAAATATCATAAATCATGAATATCATGAGTGTTTATGTATATATCTGTCTTTGTAGATTTTTCAAGTATATGCATTTTTAATATGATCTTATATAAGTGATAATTTTATATAGCTTTTTGATATGTTTTGTTTTTCATATATATTTTTCTATACTGTTTTTATTACCTTTACATTTTTATTTTTATTTTTATATTTTCTCATGAATATATAAGTAGAGGCACTTGATATGTTATTAGAGAGCTTACTTTCTGTATAAATACAGCCTATATGAATGAGGGTCTTTATTATATGATCTGATGAAGCTCTATTGAATGAGTGAAAGCGCTTATCTGACCTGCAGTGGAATAAAAGTTTGGATTTTAATCTAAGAAACTTGACCTGTATTTGTCCTATGTGACTCTGCATCGCCCAAGTTGCTTCTTTTGGTACTATTCATTATTACTTGTTTTTTTTGAGCATTGGGCGTTTGTCCTGACTATCAGCGAGTGGGTTTCTTTATGCTTACATTTTAAATAATGATTACTAACCTGTTGTTAGTTATGTACCAAATCCTGAAGGGATTTATGGTCTAAGGGTTCAGGAGAAGAAAGTTTCTTATTCAGTTGATCTAACAAAAACTCTTGGTACTGTATCATATGGAATTGACAGTTTAATGCCCTGGCAGAAAGAGTTGCAGATGTATACACCTTTTTTCCCCATCTCTCTAAAGCTCTAGACTCTCTTTCAGAGGGTAGGGGATTTTTGGCAGTAGCGGCTGCAACCCCTTTAGGGCCCTGAGAAATAGTTTCTGGGTCTGCAGCATGGGCTTTATACAAATGGAAATGAGAATCTGGGACCCTGTAATATCTGTCAGGTTTGGCAGGGGCCGTAGGAAGAGAATCAGGGGCTGTACTGACATCATTGTACACATCAATTACATTTAGAACAGGAGGTATAGCTAAGGGCCTATGCTGAGGCAAATGCCAAAAGGTCCTTAATCTTTTTCTAGAATCAGAGAAATCCTGACCTTGCCATTGAAAGTGCTCTCTCATGGAGTGTAAAGTCTCCCCAAAGGAAAATTCTTCAGGAGGGGAGGCCGAAGGGATAGATTCCTCTGCATCTGAATCCTCATAAGGCGAGTAAGCCCCTTCCTGGTGGTCTGACAAGTCAGATCCATCGGAGTAATCTGAGGAGTGAGGTTCAGAGGGTTCAGTCCTGGGCCTTTTGTCTGGAGGAGGTTGAGAGGCCCTGTCTGGGTGAGGTTGTGAACCCCTAATTAAGGAGATAAGGTCCTCAGCAAGGCTGAGGATCTGTGAACTAGAGGAAGGCCTCTGGGATGTAGATTTGGCAGGTAAAGCTTTTGAAAGTTTGGCAGCTTTAGCCCTGGAAAAGGCCTTAATACACATAGAAGCTGGGGGCCTAGCTGCCCCACGTGCAGGGGTAGAAATGTCCAAAGGTATGGTGTCGGACAATTCCTGAACACTAGCTTCGGTAGGGAGTTCTGAAGCTGACTCAGCCGGGGCTTCTCGGGCTTCGGTGGTCGGAAGTATGGTTTCGGTTGAAGGAATCGCCGTGGA
This sequence comes from Protopterus annectens, assembly GCF_019279795.1. NCBI lineage: Eukaryota > Metazoa > Chordata > Ceratodontiformes > Protopteridae > Protopterus > Protopterus annectens. The sequence continues at coordinate 803,739,522 of NC_056725.1, forward strand.
CTCTGTTTCGGCCGAAACCGAGACACTCGCGGTAGGCCTAGCCGTGGTTTCAGCCGAAACCGCGGGCCGCGAGTGTCGGTCCTTTTCCTTGCATTTTTTGACCATATGTGAAGTCTGAGTCTCCGACGGTATTTTATAAGCAAAAGCGGCTCCAAAAAATTCCTCTGCAAACTCCGACCGACGTCTAAGAGTTCGGCGGTTGAAGGAGGCACAGGCTAAACAGGCTGATACGTCGTGGTCTGGGCCTAAGCAAGGAAGGCAGTAAGAATGGAAATCCTTATGAGGTATTTGTTTCCCACAAGTTAAACAATTATTTACTTTGTCTGACATCGGCTGAGGCAAGAAAGAGTCCCCAACGGGGTACTTAGCTTTTTCCGAAGTCTTCGGTAGCTGAAATCTCTGGATCTGACCGACCGGCACTTGCGAACAGCTTCTGCTTCGGGCACCGTGCGGCAAGAAAGACTGGGGAAAATGGCGTCGGCTGATGGTTTTATACCCCAGACGCTCTGACGTCGGGGAAAGTGCGACATCAGCCGAGGCCAGACCCAGACTTTGGAATCCGGCCGACCGAAGGGCTGCCTGAGGCAGGACAACCCATATGTTATGACTGCAGATGCATCCTTGAAGGACATCATCATTTTGTTTTAGTAGTTCCAAAGTGTGTTCTTGATATTTTAACATGTGTCCAGAGTTCTGGAGTCCTTGTCAGAAGGAATAGGATTCTTTGCAGAACTAGCCTTAGCTCCTTTTGGTCCCTGTGTAATAACCTCCTGGTTTGCAGCCAGATTTCAGTACAGGTATTTGTGAGAATCCGGTACTCTGTAATACCGGTCAGGTTTTCTGACAGCAGGTGGGAGGGCATCAGGAGTTGAGCTGGATTCATGGAAGACATCATCAACCACTTCTAAGATTGGACGGATGGCCAAGGGTCTGTGATGGGGCAGGTCTAGAAACTCTCTTAGTCTTAGACTGAGGAAAGTCCTGGGATTCCTAGTGGAAATGCTCCCTAAGGGTGTGAAGGGTTTCCCCAAAGGAAAGATCTTCTGGTGGAGAGGCAGAAGGAATGGATTCCTCTGCATCTGAATCCTCATAAGCAGTCAGTGGTTGTTGTTCCTCTTCAAAATCTGAATAATCAGACTCCTCAGAATCCTGTTCTGTCAGTATTTCAGGAGAAAGATCTGTTTTCCTTTTAGAGCCTGACTACTCCTGATAAGGGTGATAAGATCCTCCATCATTTTAAGCATATGAGCTTGCGGTGGTGGAGCAGGAGTAAAATGGTGGCTAGAGGTAGTTTTCCTAGGAGTGGCCTTGCCTCTAGGCTTAAGAGTATCCATCGGTCTGAGAGAAATGGTAGTCGGAGGAAAAGATGTCGATTTTTATCTAGATTCAGTAGTGTGAAAAACCTCCTTGGAAGCTGATGCCTGTGTGACGACTCCAAAACCAACCAAGGCAGAGACAACCGAAGGCTCAGAAGACAAAGAAGATTTCTGCTGTATACCAAGACTCTGAAAGGGTCTCAATAGAGGTCTGTGAAGGTATCGAACCAGGCATCAGGGGCTGCGAAGGCATCTAACTGAATTCCAGAGAACTGACTACCTGCTTAGCGGTAGAGTCATCAGAAGGCTTAGCCTTGTCTGGTCTGTCTCCATCTTTATCCTTACGTTTTTCTAGAATGTCTAAGGATTGTTGGCTGACTGATGCCATTTTGGAATGGGAAGATGGAAGACTAAAATACCTGGCTACAATAAGAGCTCTACGATGAATGGTTCTCACGTTAAATAGGGCACAGAACCGGCAATGGGGGACGTCGTGGTCTGGGCCTAAACAAGTGATGCAGTATGAATGGAAGTCTCCGTGTAGTATTTGCTTTCTACAGGCAAGATTATTGTTAACTTTTTCGGACATAGGTTAGTGCAAGAAAAAAGGATCCCCAACGGGGTACTTAACTTTAGACGTTTTCAGCTGTAATTCAAACTCTGGTAGCGACCGACCGGCACACTTGCGAACTGCTTCTGCTATGGGCTCCATGGCAAGAAAGACTGATGCTGAAAAAAATTTACTCTGGTATTCAGCCCAGCCGAGGGCTACCACAGCAGGGATAACCCACAGGTGATGACTGCAACAGTGAAATACGAAAAACATCTAGGGGCCAATGACCCACCAAATGGCAAACTGTGGTTGGCAGAGATCTGAGATTCAGGGTGGGCCTTGTGACAGCTGGCAGCTGCTGGGAAACTAGGAACCCAAAAGAGGATGTTCCCAAGTTTCAACTTCTTAGCTGTATACATGACCTTTTTGACCATCACTATGGAGAAACTGCCCTCCCATATTAAATAATCAGAAGCTTTATTAATTGAGCCACAGCAGCTCTCTTCATTCGCCAGCATAACTTTAACCTGATGAGATGTGCTAGAAGCTCCCAAAAGGTGCATCGCCAGAAATATCAGTATAGCAGATGTGAGGGCTGGTAGCTAGTTGAATGCCTCCACAGTGCTGACATCCTTAGACCCAAGATCCTTAAGGGAATCTTCAGCTACAGTCTTCTTGGGCTTCTTTTATTTTTTCACAGTCATCTGTGCACCTAGTGTGGAAATCCAAAAACATTAAGAAGGCCACTAGTCTCTTCTTGTTCAGTTAGGTCAAGACAGACTTGCATCTTGCCCTAAATATGATTAGGTCCAAAAAAAAAAAAAAAACTGCAGGTACAGTACAGAACACTGATCTTGGCAATACTAAAAGATATTTCACATTCGCAAGAACACTTGCTAGGCTAAATTGGGGCGGGGGGTAATCCCTGTAATTCCACAAGGGAAACATGTCACACAGATATCTATAAACTTATCACTCTAAATGATTAGGCAGAAACATCCAAATATAAACACTGAGAAAGGTCCCAAGTGGTGTACTTACCTGCTCTTCAGTTACAACATGGACAATACAGACTAATAAACACACTTTCAGTACTAAATGCTCCACTGTACATTCAGCAAATACTGCAAGAAAGAACTGAAAATGGCCAGGCATATGCCACCTTTACACCAGGTAAATGAAGACGTCTGAGGTAAACGTACTAACAGCCTAACCATGAGGGGGAAGGGAGCTCAGCTCTGACAGTCTGCCTGTAGCAGTCTTCTTTAATATGACTGCCACAGTGATCCCACACTTATCTGAAGATATTCGGAAAAATATCTCTTGTATACCACAGACATGCTTATGTCCAAGTGGGAATGGCACCAGCCCAGCCCAGCCTAGAAAGGGAAACTGCTAAGCTCTGGAAGTCAGGTTGGGTAACAGGCCTTCTATATACCCATATATGAAGATTACAACAGTAGTGAACCAAAAGATGAAAATGTACAGTAATACAAATAAAACATAACAGAAATTATGTAATTCAAAAAGAAAAGTTGTATAAAATCTTAACATAACCATAGGTGTCCTTCTCTTCCATGTTGCAGTATTCTTACTGTGGGATCCTCCACCTCAGGTGACACGAACGTCAGCTCCTATGCAAAATCTCAAGCCTGGTTGCTGCTAGTGCGTGGGATGCTGCACGCAGGACCACAAACCAGGGGCCTTAAATGTGACATCTGCACGCACCGACCTCAGAACTCACTGCCCAGTCGGGCAATAGTTTTGGTAGTGCCAAATTATGTCCTGTAGACAGGAGAAATGTAATTGACTGCCTAGTCTGACCATAGTCTAGGTAGTGTCCAATGATGCCCTCTAGACAGGTGAAATGTAATGAAGGGGGATAAGAGGGAGGGAAGGAATACTGCAATATGGAAAAGGAGAACATCTATGGTTATGGTAAGATTTTACACAACTATTCTATGTCCTTCTATTCTCATGCTGCAGTATTCTTACTGTGGGAGAGTACCACATCTTAAGGAGGCAGCAAGGTGGAGGAAGAAGCAGCATATTTCAGGAATCCCTGCAGTATTGCTCTTGCTTTGGAAATATGGCCCAGTCTGTAATGTTTTGTGAAGGTATGCATGGAGAACTAGGTGGCTGCCTCAAAGATGGGAGTTGTGTCCAACCCTTTTAGGAAGGCCCTAGAAGAAGCTACAGCTTTTGTAGTGTGCGCCCTGACCCCTTCAGTCAATTGTTTTCCATGGTAGGAATAGCAGAAGTAGATAGTTTTCCTTATCCAGCAGGAACTAGTTTGTTTGGCTACTGCCTTGCCCAGGGCCCTGGGATGGAAGGACACAACAGAGCTGACTAAACTTTCTAATGGCTTTAGTTGTATCCAAATAGAACCTTATTTGCCTGTAGACATCCAGTGAGTGAAGAATTCTCTCACTGTCATTTTCAGGAGAAGGAAAGAAGGTGGGTAAGTGAACAGACTGATTTGGTGACAGTTCATTGACCACTTTGGGCACGAAGGAGGGGTTGGTGTGCAGGGTCAACCTATCTTTATGGAAGATAGTGTAGGGTGGGGATGCCATTAGTGCTTGTAATTCTGACCCTCTTCTGGCTGAGGCAATGGCTACCAACAGGACTGTTTTCCATGTGCACATCTACAGGGAGGCAGAGGTGGCTGGCTCAAATGGGGCAAGTGCAAGTTTTTCTAGAACATAGTTTAGGTCCCAAGGTGGCGAGATAGGCTTCTTTGGTGGCCTAATTTGCAAGACACCTTTTAAGAAGAGTTTAACATCCAGTCTGGAGAGTAGAGGAGGGTCCAGAGGTAAACAGGCAGAGATAGTAGATAAGTGAACCTTCAGTGAACAATATGAAAGGTATGATTTTATGATCTCCCATACATAGGCTAAAACTACAGGAACATCTGCTTGCTTGAAAGGGGTCCCTATGCCTTTGGAGACGCTATTTAGAGAACCCTTTCCATTTGGAAACATAGGACCTCCTGCGTATTGGGTTTCCTGGCCTCCTGCAAGATAGATAGCATGTCCTTAGTGTAACAGTGTCTGAAGGGAATTAAAAGCTTATTACCCACAGGGTTAAGCAAAGCATCTCCAGGTGTGGGTGAATGAGAGAACCCTTCTGTCGTGTGAGCTGGTCCACCTTGTGAGGCACCTTGTGGTGATTGCCCTTAGCAAGAGATTGAAGAAGGGGAAACCAATGCTGCCTTGGTCAATAGGGAATCACCAACAAGATTTTAGCATGTCCCTCCTGATTTCTAGGAGGACTTTCTGAATGAGAGGGAAGGGAGGGAAAGCATACAGAAGCAGTCACTTCCATGAGATGGTGAAGGCGTCCACTCTCCAAGCTGGTACTGAACATTTTCAATTTTCGGTTCTGGGGGGAGGCAAACAAATCAATATGAGGTGTGCCCCACTGATGGACAATGTCTAGGAATACATCTCTGTGCAACATCTACTTACAGATAGAGAGAGAATGATCTGCTGAGAGCATCCACTTGGTGGTTGTCCTGGGATGGAATACAGACTGCCTGCAGTGAAATGCTGTTCCAAGAGGCTAATTCCCATGCTTGCATTGCTAGCCTGCAAAGCAGGTAAGACCTGGATCTCCCCCTCCCATTTGTTGAAGTACCACATTACAGTGGTGTTGTCCATGAAGACACGTAGGGGCCTGGCTGCATGAGAAGCAGAAAGGTCTGCAGGGCTAGGTGGACTGCAGTCATCTCCCTTACGTTGATGTGCTTTCTTTGGAGGGATGGCTCCCATAGGGCTTGCACCTTGAGGCCCTTCATGGTTGTTCCCCAGCCTAGATCTGAAGCGTCTGTGTGCATTAGTTGTTTTGGAGTGGTAGGTTGTAGGGGTAAGCCCTGGATTTTGTTGCATCTGCTGAATCCACCACTTCAATTCTGTTTTTAGCCATGGAAGGAAGGGTATCTGAAAGTCCATTGGGTGCCTGTGTTGTGACCACACATTCTTCAGGTACCACTAACTTCCTCATGTGCAACCTGGCTAGTCGCAGCATAGGAATGGTGGCTGCCATAAGTCCTGGGAGGCGCATGAATTGCCTGGCTGACAGGTGGTTGACCAGGAGAAGGTCCATGAAGTGGCTGACCAGGGAGGTTACCTTGTCCTGTGGGAGGAAGCCCTTCATCAGGTTAGTCCTTAACCTACATCCCAGGAAGGTTTTGTCCTGTGCTGGGGTGAAGGATGATTTTTTTTTCAGGTTGAGTGTGAATCCCAACCTCTGGAGCAGTGCCATGGAGAGGAGCAGATGATTTCTAAGGGTGTCTTCTCCTTCTGCAAGAATGAGGATGTCGTCTAAGTATGGGTAGATTTGAATGCCCTTAGTCCTACAGTACATAACTGCTGCGGCTAGGCACTTTGTGAAGACTCTTGGCACAGCGGATAAACCAAAGGGCAAGGCAGTAATTTAAAAGTGTGAACAGGGTCGAGCAAAGCACAGATACTTCCTGTGCTTTGGGTGGATAGGTATGTGGAGGTAAGCTTCCTTCAAGTCCAAAGTGGCCATGAAAATCTTGGGCAGCAATACTGGAAGAAGGTTTTGAAGGGATAGCATTCTGAAAGAAGGGATCTTTAGAAAGAGGTTTAGAGGAAGGATAGATCCAAGATGGGTCTCAAAGGGCCATCCTTTTTTGGTACAAGGATTAACCTGGAGTAGAACCTTTTTCTTCTTGGCTTGGGGGGACGGGTTCTATGGTACCCTGGGTGAGAAGCTCTTGGACAATCTGAGGGATTAGGTGCAGCTGGTCCTTGGGAGGGAAGGGGATGCCTGGTGAAATGGGTTTTTCCTGCCAAGACACAAAGTATCCTTTTTCCACTATTGCCAGGATCCAGCAGTCTGAAGTTACTTCTTTCCAGAAGAGAAGACAGTGATAGGGGTGTGATGAGAGGGGAAGGTGGCTGAGGCAGTCGCACATTATTCTTCAAGTCCTGAAAGGGCTGCTTGGTGGGGGGGGCTGTGAAGGGGCTGCCCTTGGGGTGGTTGTTTTCCTGGACCCTTTTCTATGTCTGGAGGTAGAAGAGGTGGATGGGGCAGGGGCTCTCCTGACAAAGGAGGTATTTGCAGGATAATTCCTATACAATTTTGGTACTGGAGAGACCAGTAAGTGTTTCAGGTCCTGGAGTTCCTTACTCTTCTCCTGGAGGGTTTTAAATAGATCAGCAGACTGTATCCAGGGGTGCGTCCAAAATCTTGGTCTTAAAGTCTTCAGGCAGGTGCGTAAAACAGAAGCTGATGCTGCAGATCTTGCAGAGGTCTCAGCTGCATTGCAGATTCACTTTGAGTGTACGGCTAACTGAGATGACAGGGACAGCATGGATGCTATCTGTGACTTGTTTGGGGAGTCAGGCAAGGAGGACAGTAAGGAGAAAGCCTGTGCAAACAAATCTAGGGCATATTTGACCATGTGGATCTGGTAATTAATTGCCCTAAAGTCTAGAGTGGAAGAGGTATACATCTTTTTTCCCAGTCTGCCTATTACCTTCCTATCCTTGTCTGAAGGCAAGAGAGGATGAAGGAATGAGTCTGGACTGCTTGTCAGGGGCCACTGCTATAACTGCAGGGTGCACCAAGGGGCGCTTCACAAGAAATTTGTGCTCATCAGGGACCTTATAAAAATAGTCAGGTCTCTTGGGAGCAAGAGGTTGACAATCAGGAGTCTTTGAAGCTGATGCAAAGGCATCCAAGTATGCTAGGATCACAGAAAGGATAGCTGATTGGGAGGGTGATTCCACCTGGAGTAACTCAAAATACCTTTTTTGAATTTCTGTCAACTGAGCTGTATCCCATTTAAAGTACTCCGTTTTAGTAATAGTTTCTCCAAATGTAATATCCCTAGGGGGAAGTCTCCCTCAATGGAGTCCAAATCTGAGGAGTAATAGTCCAAGGGAGAAGCTATTTGAAAGGAGGAGGTAACTGACTCATCAGAGGAGGAGGAGGAGGTTTCTTCATCCAAGGGAAAGGTATGAAGGACAGAGGCAGCTGAGGCAGGCCTAGGGCTTAGGACAAGCAATGTGGTTGTTGTAGATGCTGAGGGCTAAGGGCCATGAAGGCCTGCAGCAAGGACTGTGAAAAGGATTGCCAGTCAGGTTGTTCTTCAGAAGAAGCAGATAAATGTCTAATCGTTCGTTTCTTTTTTAAAGGAGCTGACTTGATAGATGCTGAGGGCCTACTTTCCAAGATATGGCCTGTGGGTGAGGTTTCAGATTCCTGGACCGTGGATGGGCATCTGGTGGACCCTGGTTCCCCCTTGACCTTGGCAGTAGCCGACATCAGAATAACCTCAGAGGACGTGCCTAACTGTACTTTGGAAGCGGCTTCCTCGAGGGTAGTCGCTGGAGGCGCCTGTTTTAGCGGACACTCTTAAACCCCTTATATCGGTGGGTGGTGGGGCATCTGACAATGAAGGAGCAGAAGTGGTAGGCCTTGAAACTTTGGAATTCTTTTTAGGTGGCTCCGGATCCATTCATAAAGCTAATCTTTTTAACCTCTGGTTCTCTAGGTATAAATTTAGGGCTGCCAGATGACTGCGTAGAGTTTTGGGTATGAAGACTGGCATATGCTACAGGTAGTATGGTCATGTTCCCGGCCTAAACCGAACAAACAGAATTAATGGGAGTCTCTGTGCGGAATTTGATATCCGCACCTACATTTTACCTTCCTAGCGGACATCGGCTAAGGAAACGCACAACAACCAAAACTCAAGGAAGGATAATAAGGTTTCACCAACTGGGTACTTATCTTTAGACATCTTGAAGACAGCGGAGCGAAGCAATCGATCTGATGTTCGACTGCGGCAGAGACATTCTGTGGTCTCTGCGTGCAGACGTCACATTTAAGGCCCCTGGTTTATGGTCCTGCGTGTGACATCCCACGCACTAGCAGCAACCAGGCTTGTGATTTTGCATAGCAGCCGACATTCGGGTCGCCTGAGGTGGTGGATCCCACTGTAAGAATACTGCAACATGAGAATAGAAGGGCATCAATTACTACGGTATGCATGCATGGATGATGCAAGGTAGGACAAGGCATACACTTGCATAACATAGGATAAATGGGTCATAATTTATCCATATAATCCAAGAAACATATGCACAAATAAGCCCATATACATAACTGCATAGTCTTATTTAACCTTGACTTACAATTCACGTAACACTTTCAGGTGCCTAGCTATTACTATTCTGTAATCAAGACTAATTATATGATGCTATTTTTCACAGGTCAGAATAAAATGCAAAATGAACACATTAATTACAAAGGTAACTACTGTGTTAAAGCTGCAAGAATGATTCATGCATAACTGTGGGTGTACACAGAGCAGTGAAACTTTTGGACAAAAGAAACAAATACACAATGGAAACTGTCAGAAGAAAATTAAAGTGTCATAAGATAGTAAGAAAATAAAGTAATTATGTGGTAAAGTAAAAAAATATATGGGGGAATCACTTGAATGAGTACAGAAACTTATGAGAAGACCTTTTTTATAGCACTCTTATTATTGGAAGTAATTGTGGTAAGTCTTTTCTTGAATTCAGATACTGTTGCTACATCTGATGTCTTTATGAAGACTGACTGTTCCAAATACAACACATAGAGGTAACAGTGCATCACCATCTAACTATGATTTCTCAACTATTTTATGAGCCAGGCTCAAAAAGAATGAAGACTTCTAGTTGGGAGTGGGGAATGTTAAGATGAGCAAAGAAAGAGATTGCAAAACAGAAAAAGGTGGAGTTTAATCTGAAGGAAAAAGATATTTAAAACTCATTGTAAACATCACAATGACAGATTTCATGCGTGGCAAAAATAGCAAAGCTGGCAATATGTCTACATTTTCCAGTTTACAAGTATTGCTCAAGAAGAACCATGTGAAGAGGATGCTACCATGAGGATCTTAGAAAATATAATGTTCAGAGATAATTGCTTCTAGAGCAGCGTGAAAGTTATCAGTTCTGTAGGCATACATGCAAACTGACCGCTGTTATACAGAATATGGCAGAGAGAAGGTGATGAGGAATCATCAAAAATAACCCCTAGGCATAGAGTACAGTCGACACATTATATAAGGGATTCCCACAGTAACAGATATTAGCACATACGATGCCTGGTGAGAAGGTAATACAGAAGAACCTACATAAAAAGGCAATGGCTTAATTTTGTTGACGTTTATAATAAGATGAAAGTCTATACAACAGAACTAAAAGGTGCAGACCACATTGCAACCTGGCCTATACTACTGATAAATTCATCTTTACAGCACAACAGTGTCATTAGCATCTTGATCAAAGGTGGGTTAGGCCACAGTGAGGCTAGGGAGTTGATATATAGGACGAGGAATAATGGGCTTGATGCAGACCCCTTTAGTACATATTTTTTTCAGAAATAAATTCATTACAGTAAGCAGACAGACATTTATGTATGTATGCATGCATGCTTTAAATCCACCTATCCATCCATACACCTGGCCATCTCTCTCTCCCTTTTGCGAACCAGATTATCGTTTTCAAACTAACTAGGGAAATTTGACCAGCATATTGGAGGAATTCCCCTTTCTCTAGGTAGCACAAGAGGACTGCTGCTAGAAGAACAGCAAATATGACAGGAGTGCAAGATGAGAAAGAGCAGGCCATGTTTTTTTTTAGATATCTTGGAAATGGACAATAACGGTGAATAATAAGGCACAGATGATGAGTGAGAGCCAGATCAAGTCTCTCTGATTTCCTACGGAGAAGTTTTGTAGTTGTATGCAGAGATTTTACAGGGACATGCAGGGAATGTAAATTTAAATTCATCTACATAAATTGTACAGATTATTTTTACAAATAAGGAAGTGGAAATAGAATGCAGGCGAGCAGAAAAGAGGACAGTGACCACAGAACAAGCACCAGAGCAGAAAGGACATGATGCCTGAGTAACTGACAGCTGAGAATGCATGAAGGTGATAAGAAGAAACAGCTGCAGATAGACACAAAAGTGAGTGGAAAGGCCAGCACTTAACTTCAGAGAAAGAAAGCAACATGTTATCCAGACAAGAACTAAAAAATGGACAGCCAGCAAGAGATATCTGTAATTCAAGACAACTCTTTTGGCTTACAATGTGAATGATGTTAAGACCTTTAATGCTATTTGGGAAAAGAGCAATTCTGTGAAATAACTTTTGTCACTTTTCTAGCACTGAAGTTTATAAATGGGTATAACATACAAACTGTGTCTGTGCACTATGGAAGGACCACATATTTACAAATAAAAAATGCAAACTAAAAAAATTACAGTACAATTCAGAATACTCATTTTAAAAAATTAACAAAAAAATCTTTTTTCCCCCCTCTGGAGTACTTTCAAGATGGCTGCATACTCAGCATTGGCTTAACTACAATTCTCCCTCTTGCAATTTCTCCAAGTCTTTTGGGTTTCTAATACCATGACGGGAATTGATCCCATTCTTAAGTCACAATACGATTAAAGTTCATGAAATTAGTACTGTTTCAATCTTTGATGTCAGCCAGAAGTGCTTTTCGCAGCACCCGCAATCTGCCCAGTAATGACCCCTCCTGCAATTCCTATGAGGTTACATATATTGGTAACATATCTAAACACGATTGTAGATTTTTTTTATAAGACCTGTTGCCCCTACTACTATAGGAACTGTCTTGGGTATCTTTCTACCACATTGCTCTTGTTGCTGCCTGCAAATCCTGATATTTTATCATTTTGTGTCTCTGTACACAAGACACTGTAGTCACTGGGTGTGGCAATTTCAATGATCAATGCTACTTTGGTCTTCTTTTATGGACCACTATATCTGGTTTTCTAGCATCTATTTTTTGAACTGTTGGTAATGGGTGATCCCATGTGATGTAGACTTCATCATATACCCTTGACAAAAGTAACTTCAAAATCATATCCCTAAAGCAACACTGATATTGAAACAGTATCTCAATCTAAAGTGCAACCTACCAGTAAGATGAAGTACACTGAAAAGTTATGGAGGTAAGTGAATAAGTAAGACATGTTTTAGTGTTGGTATAAGAGAACACATGGAATAATGTACGAAGTAAAGTAATGATTCATTTTTTTTTTTGGTGGAAGGTTCATAGGTTTATACTAGGCTATCTGCCCTAAGGCATTTATAAGCCTAGCCCAAATTTTTGTGGCTTACGCCACCCCTTATATGAAAAAATACTGTGCCCATTAGTTTGTTGTGCCTCTGTCCAGCAGTGACACAGAGATGATTCCCGGGGTAAACCTACTATCTCCCATCCACAGGTCAAGATTTCTCTTGAACAGAGCCAGCGAGGTGCTCTGCCTCACATGGACCGGGATTTTATTCCACAGCATAGGGAGTCTCTGAGTGATAAATCTATCCCTCCAGCACATCCTATTTATGTCCGTGCTAAGGTTTAAGTCGCTTGCTCTAGTGGTTTTGGTGGATTTGGATTTTTTGAGGTGGAGCATGTCCATTAATTCCGGGTTGGACATGGCCTTGTATATGTCAGGCACATGTCACCTCTGAGCAGACGGCATGCGACTGAATAGAGCTGGAGTTTCTTCAATCTGGCAGCATATGACAGATTTTGGAGTCCCTTTATCCTTTTGGTGAGGAACTTTTGGGGTCTCTCCAATTGCTGCAGATGTCGGGTGAGATACATCCCGACTGGGGCATTGTACTCGATCATTGGTCTGATAAGTGAAGAGTACAGGGGAACAATGACCTCACTAGATCTGGATGTGAATCCCTTCATGATCAGGTGGGCAATGTAGAAGGTCTTTCTAACCACTTTAGCAACGTGAGTGTCAAAAGAAAGGCCACTGTCAACCTGGGTCCCCAGGTCCCTGATAACCTCTTCTGTGCTTAGTGGATTGCCACCTATATGGTAGCTTGGGGTTACCTTGTTTTTCCCGAAGGGTATGACTATACATTTTTTGGCGTTTAACTTGAGGCCATGGCTCTGGCACCAGCTATCTGTTTCCGTGAGTCCCTTCTGAAGGATATCCGTGTCCGATGCACTTTCCACTATGGCCCAGTTTGCAGTCGTCTGCAAACTTTGTCAGCCAAAGTCCTCCCATGTTGGCCTGTACTTCTGAGAAGTAGATGCCGAACAATAGGGGCCAAGGACCGAGCCCTGTGGGACACCACTTGTGACCGGCTTGGAGTCTGACATAGCGCCAGCAACTCTAACCCTGTGGGTTCTGTCCTTAAGCCAGTTTGCAACCCATCTTGTGACATATGGGTTTACATTTAAGCTGGTAAGTTTTTCTACAATACCCGAGTGGGGTATTGTGTCGAAAGCCTTTGCAAGGTCAAGGTAGGCTGTATGGACTGCCTTTCCCTCATCAATGGCCTTGGTGACTGTTTCGAAGAAGTCGACCAAGTTCAAAAGGCATGATCTTCCCTTGACGAAGCCAAACTGGGTCGGGTCCATTGTCTGCAAGTCCCCTATATCTTTGTTTATGAGCTCCATTATGATCCTCTCCATAGCTTTGCAGACTAGACTTGTTAAGCTTATGGGGCGGTAATTACCAGGGTCCTTAGAGGCACCGCCTTTGTGGAGTGGGACCACAGTTGCCGTACGCCACTCCTTGGGCACGTATCCTGTGGTAAGGCTGAGATTAAACAGCTGCCTTATGTGCGGGTTTAATTCCTCATTTAGCTCGTGTAGCACACAGCCGGGGACACCATCCGGTCCCATTGATGCTGTGTTTTTAGCTTTAGAGAGAGCAGCTTTCACCTGCGCATTTGAGATGTCTGGGAGGCTACACTCCGCTGGGACTGTTATCTCTCCTTTAGGGGGGGAGAGGGGGAAGTTTGCACTGAACCTGTCTGCCAGTATGTTGGCAATGTCTGTGGGTTCAGTGATTTTTGTATCATTTTGGACTAATTCTGAGCATATCTGGGAGTTTCCACCCAGGTTCCTAACATAGCTGAAAAAGGCCTTATGATTGTCCTTTGAATCCATGGCAATTTTTCTCTCAAAATAGGCCTTAGTTGATTTTATGAGTGCTCGTATTTTTTACTAATAATGATCAGGGGTGACTTCCCTTTTATGGATTTTGTTCTATCATGTAATAGCTTTCTCCTCTTATTGTAAAGTTTGTTAATGGCTGGGGTCCACCAGACTGGGCGTTTGCCCTTTGTGGAAAGAGTCTTGGTTTTATTTGGGATTGCCTGATCCATGCAGTCCTGGAGGTGTTCATAGAAGGCATTTGTAAGGGCTTCCGCAGCTTGGGTTGTGGTTTCCACTGGCTCAGGGGCCTTGAAGGATACCACACCAGTCTTGAGTAGTGTGAAGTTTGCTTTAGAGAAGTTCTTCACTGTGGTCTTTTTTGTTTGGGGTGGGGGCGGGATGTGGATTTCCAGTGAGATTAGTTTATAATCAGATCTCACCAATGAGGGATATACTTCCGGTGTGGAGCATTTTGTCCCCATGTTTGTGATAATGAGATCTAGTATATTTTCTCCTCTCGTGGGAACAGTGACTAGCTGTTCCATGGCATTTGAATTTATGAACTCCAGGAACCGTTGGGCTAGAAAGTTATGACTTGAGTAATGTCCCCAGTCTATATTCGGGTAGTTGAAGTCACCCAATATGATGGTGTTTGGAGATACATTTATACCCTCCAGTGTCTTCAGGAAGGCTGTGTGGGGTTCCTGAGTTTGAGAGGGTGGCCTGTAGCATGCTACAATTTGTAGAGCAGTTTTGCCTATGGTTAGTTGCACCTGGATGGTTTCCGAAGCTTTGTGCGTTGCCACCAACCTGGAGGTGTGGGTATCCTTTATGAATATGGATACACCCCCTCCTTTTGTGGTGTGGTCCGGGTTTTGGGGCCGGAACGCATGATATGAGGTAAAACCTAATAGTGCCGGGTGCTCTCAGGAGCCTTGAACCAGGTTTCAGTTACAGCACAGACATCGATGTTCTCCATACTGAGAAGGGCCTCGAAAAGTGCATTTTGAGATTTAGACTTCTGGCATTGAGCAGCATTACCCTCGGTTTCTTCCCATTTTTGTTTTCTAGGGTGGTAGGTTTAGAATTTGAGCCTTGCCTAAAAAGGCACTATGGGGGTGGCAAGAGCCTTAGCCAATATCCGGAATCCCAGGGGTGACAGGTGCAAGTCGTCCCTCGCGAAGCAGCGTGGCTTGTCAAGCATGTCATCCCAGGCAGACAGACACTGGATCCCCTTTGAATGACACCAGACATTAAGCCAATTGTTAAAGCTGATCATCTTGTCTCTATATTGTGGCATCATTCTTGGTGAAGGAAGGATACTGCTCAGGGTCAGGGTCATACCTGCCTGGGCTACATAATCAGAGAGCTCCTCTATGTCTCTTTTCATGTAGTCCAGGGAGGTACGTCTCAGGTAGTTCACACCAGCATGGACAATGACTGTGTCATATTTGTACTTGCCGTGGAGTGACCAGAGTGCTTGTGTTATGTGGTGGATTCTAGCGCCCGATAGGCAGCTTACTGTGACCCTCTCCTTGTTCAGCCTGGTGAGTGGGACGTCAGTGTGTCTGACTATGGAGTCACCTATGACAAGTATGTTTGGTGTTGTATTTGGCCTTAAGGGCTGTGACTGCTTTGCACACTGCTTTTGTGGTCTGTGTTGCTTGTGGGATGTCTTGAGGTAGCAGTTGTTTGGGTGTCTGCTTTGGAGGCCTCTGCTGTTTAGGTAAATTTTTTCTCAGAGCCTCCGAGTATGTCTTTGTGTGTTTATGTGTTTGATTCAGTGGTGTGGTAGCATTACGTGAGGCTGGTTTTGTGGTGTGTGTAGTTGCCTTCTCCTCCTGTCTGGTCTTGCCAGTCCTGAGTTGAGAGAGCTCAGCCTCCAGTTTGGCTAAATAGCTGCATCTCTCGCAAGTATTTGTGTTATGTGGGAGGAGGAGAGGGTTGTCTGTGTACATGAGGCAGTTATAACATTGCCTCAAGATTCCCAGATTCACCAGCTGGACCGGAGAGGAGATTGACAACTGACCTTTGGACATGCTAGAATAATATTGGGAATTCCTTAATAATTGAAAACAAGGGCCAGTGGGGAGTGAGGGTGTAGTGCTTTTAATTTTTAGTGCTGACTTATATAATTGCTTTAGTGAGCAAGTGCCAGGTAACTTGAGTGCAATGTGTTACAAGTAACTAAATGCAAAAACGACAAACAGTAACTTTCTTTCAAGTGAAATAAGGAAATAAGTACAGTAAGCAATGCAGATATCACTAGTGATCCACAGAAGCTGAGAAGCGCGTATTAGGTGGAATTAGCTTCCAGGGAAATAACAAGCAAACAAACAACAAGCATATAAACAAAGCTAGATTCAGCAGGCCTGGATCTAGTCTATGCTAGAGCAAACAAGATGCACCAATTTCAGTAAGATACAGTTCAAATATTCAGGCACTATAAACCTTTAACCAGAAATTCCCAGCTCAGAAGGGCAGAGTCCAGCCTCTTCTCCCACAAGAGTGCAGACCACGAACCTTCTTAATGTAAAATAACTGGCCTGAAGCCCAAGTGCCTAAACCAGAACTAATACACTTGGACACTGGGCTCTCAAACAGCAGTTCCCAACTTAGAAGGATGAAAGCTACCTGTCCTGCCAGCACAGTGCTTGCCACAAACCTTCCTAATGTAAAACAACTGGTCTGAAGCCCAAGTGCTTAATCCAAAAGACTTAGAATGAAAGCATACAGTTTAAAAATGGGTTAAACAAGCATGTACAATGAGGGGATATTCTTTTTGATGGTGAAAAAAGTATGCAAGAGGCAAAGTAGGAAATATGGGAATTTATTTAACTATTTATGTCTTATGCAAATAATCTAACTGTAATAGCCAACTATAAGATGTGATGAGAATAGCACTAATGAGGGTAGGAGTTAGAAACAGTTGGTTTAAGCATGAATAAAGGAGAGAGTAAAGGTTTTGGAAATGCAGTTAAAATAGGAGGGATGTATTTTTCAAGAATTATAGGGGTTATATTCAGAAAACATGAAGTAATTGTAACAGGGAGAAGTGACAGAAAAAAATAAAAGACAGTGTAGAGTTTGCTATAACTGCAGCTGTATTCTTTCCGCTTAAGATGTGGAAGGCTTTTCAACTGTCATACGGAAAAAATCTCAGTTAATACATAATGCTATAGGTAAACTAGGTTATGGAGAGAAGTTTATGCATTTCCAAAGAAAGAATTAGAGACTTTGTTTAAAATTTCTGGGAGAGGCTGGGGCCCTTCCACTGTGAGAAGGATGAAGGGGATTAGGTTTGATAAAACCAGTGTTTTTTTTTTGGCATCTCTGCAGTTATTCTCACAACAGGATAAGATATGACAGGGAGAAAAAGATATGATGGGAACAAGTTAGGTAAAAAAATAAGGATATTAAGACAAAAGTGGAAACTAGTAAAAAGAAAAAGGAAGCATAATACAACTAAAATGGATGAATGAGTAAAATCAGACTGCTGAAATCAGACGTGGGACAGGAAATTATTAAAGAAAGGAAAAACCAATGGAGGAAAATGTTAAACCTTGGGAAGAGTTAAGGGAAAGAAAAGCAAACAAAAGACAAATTTAAAAGCAGCTAAGAAACAGAAGATTTTTAATGCAAATAGTTCAATTACCTCTTAAAGGGGAGACGAAGTATAAACAGCAGAGTGAAAAGACTATGTAAGGTGTGAAACAGAACAGATAGCTGAGCATGCATTAACAGAGTGTAGGAGAGTACAAATGTTTTGGAAAAAATCATGACAGAATATTCAAGCCAACAGCCTAAAGACCTCTAAGAAGGACTGATCAGCTAAGAGGGGCTAAGCAAAGAGTGAGAGTAGCCCCTCATCCTACAGCCCTGCAGACAGGGCAGTAAGAGAAAGATGGTATCCAAAAGGTGAAAGGAGGGTGGGAAGGAATACAGCAATAGTGATCAGCAGAACATCTACTGTCATGGTACGTTGTTACACAGCTATAGTATATCCTACCTGAGCTAACTGCTGCAGTACTTCCAAACAGATGGGGATTCCCAAAACTCATGCCAACAGAAAGGAGGATGTTTAGAGGACAGAACAACTGTCCAAGAGTCCAGAGAGCACTGACCTAAGGAAGGCAGCTCTGGATCTTGAAAAGACATCACTTCTGTAGTGTTTAGTGAAAGTGTGTACTGAATACCAGGTGGCAGTTTCCAGGACTGTCCTGGCATCAAGCCT
This sequence comes from Protopterus annectens, assembly GCF_019279795.1. NCBI lineage: Eukaryota > Metazoa > Chordata > Ceratodontiformes > Protopteridae > Protopterus > Protopterus annectens. Next base: position 803,757,600 of record NC_056725.1, read on the forward strand.
CAAAGGATGTCACTGCCAGGTAGCGTAAGCTGGAGGACATCTGGGCAAGGACTTCCTTTGGTGAGTAACAAAAAAAGATGGATGTAGAGATCCAGCTTGCAATGGCTTGTTTAGAAACTGATTGGCCCAGTTTGGAGTTCATGAATGAGACAAACAGTTGGTCTGACTTACAAATACATTTATTTTTATCCAAATAGAATCTTGGCGGTTTGTGTACAATCTGGGGAGGGCAGGTGTCAACCCCCCCCCCTGTGGGTTGGGAAACAAAACAGGTAGGTGGATGATCTGGTTGAGGGACATCTCACTCACCACTTTAGGCATGAAGAAGGGTTAACCCTCAGGGATACCCTGTCCTTGTGAAAAATAAAAAAGCTTGAAGGCTACAAGTGCCTATAGTTCTGAGACTCTCCTAAAAGAAGTGAAAGTCAGTAGCACGACAGTTTTCTAGGTGCAGAATCTGAGATTTGCTTAAGCGGGTGATTCAAATGGTGGCTGGGTAAGCCTGCTAGAATGTTGTCCTGTGATGGGATGTACACAGTGTGTTGGGGCATGTTCCTCTGGGTAGCTAGACCCCAAGCAATCTGGGCAAGTCTGCATAATTAGTATGATCTGGTCCCTCCTGGCTTGTTTATGTACCACAGGACAGTGGTGTTGTCTGTGAACACTTGAAGAGGGCCTGGTTTCCATATGTGCCAAAAATCCTGACGTACTTGGATGAGAACCCTCATCTTTCAGGTTGATATGATCCTTCTTGAGTTTGGACTGCCACCTGCCCAGGAAGTTTTGAAGGGAAGCCCTAGACTGAGATTCACCTGGGCCACCCACCATGAGATCTCCTTTTTCAGACAAAGTATGAGGGGGATCTTTGTGTTTAGAGGTTCCACACATTGGGACCAAACTGTTTGCAGGAACCACAGAATATTTCTCACATGCAACCACAGGGAGTACACTGGGATAGTTGCTGGTATGAAACACAGGGCTCTTAGAAGCTCCATGGGTGAGCGTGTGTCAAGGGAGAAGATGTAGTGAAGTAAGCTGTAAGGTTTTGCACCTCCTCCTGAGGCAGGAAGGCCAGCATCTGCAGCTTGCTTGTGTCCAATCTGCAGCCCAGGAACACTAGGTAAACCTGAAATGCAAGAGGAGGTTGAGGATGAACTGGAGAGAATAAAGTAAGGTCTGTGGCAAGGTAGCCTGGATCATCTAAGTAAGGGAAAACCTAAATTCCCTGGGTTTGGCAGAAGGTTATTACTGGTTTTAAGTACTTTGCAAATACTCTTGGTGCTGCGGTAAGTTCAAAAGGCAAAGCAGCAAGCTAAAAGTGATATGAGCCAGTAAAGAGCTGTTGGAATTTCTTGCAAGAGCAGCAAATGGGAATGTTTTAGAAAGGCATCCTTTAGATTCAGAGAGACTAGGTATGCCTGAGGAAGACTAAAAGGCAACAGGGTCTGTAAGTACAGCACTTTGAAAGCTGGCACCGTTAGGAATGTGTTTAGAAAAAGAGAGAACCAGTATGGGTCTGCATTGTCCTCCTCTTCTTAAAACAAGCAGCAGTCTGGAATAAACCCCCCTTCCTACAAATTTGGCAGGCACTAGTTCTACAGTGCTTTAGCCATGTTGTTCCAGAGCATTGGCAAAAGAAGCTGCATTTGTTTGTAGAGAGCAGGGGGATACCATTCAAGAGAGGAAGTTCTTTACAAGACATGGCATAATCCTTTTTATGATGGAAAGGCTCACTGGTCCAAGATCATCTTTTCCCAGTTTGAAATGGACAGAATTAGTCTTTTGAAGAGGGGCAGAAAAGAACCGAGGGAGGAGGGGTGGACTCTGGAGATAGTCACAGTGACACTTCTGAAAAGGCAGGCCTCTCAGATCTGGGGTCCCTCTAAGATTTCTCTGGAAAGCTCTTCCTGCATGCATTCCTGTGTTTCTGAAATGGTCTGGATTCCCTTCTAACAGAAGTGGGCTTGGCAGAGTAGTTCCTCTGATATCTGGGTAAGGAGGTAAACAGACTCCATCTGCAATTTTTAATAGTTTTGCCTTGTTCCTGTAAGGCTTTAAATAAATTAGCTGCCTGGGGGCTAAACAAAAGATTTTGACTAAGATTGGATCAATGAGCCTGGTTTTGAAATCCTCGGGCATAGGCTGATTGCACAGCCACGCATTTCTGAGGATGACCGTACTAGTAGCAGCTGCTCTGGATGAGGCCTCCACAGCATCATAGCATGTTATTGTGTGGCTGTCTAACCAAGTGGCCTGATTAATGAGAAACAAAACATTCTGTTTGAATCCTGAGACCTATGAATCCACCACTACCGCGTTCAAACTGTTGAGGATGGACAACAGATATTTGTTTATATGGGTCTGGCAGTTAGTAGTCATGAAGGCCAGAGTGGAGGAAATGTAGACCTTATTTCTCCACCTACTCATGGCCCTGCTGTCCTTATCTGAAGGGATGGCATTGGCATTAGGGAGCAATTTAAATGGTTTGTCAGAAGAGAGAGACTCTGCAGATGGGTCTGCCACAGGATTATTATACAGGAAATGAAGCTCATCTGAAACTTTGCAAATCTGTCTAGCCTTTTAGGAGCTGGGGGCTGTAAATCAGCAGCTGAAGATGTAGACAGGAAAGCATCCAAAAATGCCTCCAGGACTGTAGAGACAGATGAAGGGGCAGGCGTGCCCACTTGCAAGCGGTTGTTGTAACTCTGATGGACTTCTGAAATTTGTTTAAACTCCCACTCAGAATGCTTTATCATATTTAAAATAGTATCCCCAAAAGAAGTCTCTTCCACAAAGGAGTAAGGAGAGATTCGTCCTAAGAGTCTTGATCACAGGAGTGAATCTGAGTAGATTAAGCCAGAGAATGGTCAGAGTCAGAAGCATCTTTCTTTTCAGAGGAAGACAAACACAGTAATATTCTGAGTGATAGGTGGGGGTGTGTGGGTAGATAAAAAAGGTGGTTTCAGATCCATAATAGCCATGAACAGCCTATCCACGCCTCCATTCTTGCCAAGCTAAGCCAATATCTCAATAAGCCTTTCTCCAAGTGCAGGGGGCAACCACCATGGAGTATTCACAGACCTGAGCAGGAAAAGTTAAGCTTCTGAACAGAAGCAGGGAATGTATCTCAAAATTCTGTGATGAATATTTGTGACTTTATGCAACCTGGAACTTCCCCTGGAGGGGGACGACCACATAAATATCCCCAAGCAGAACTACTATGAGACGGACGAATCAATGAGGAGGATAAACAGATATGACACTGTTAGCCTATATCCAGAGCTGAGAACACCTGCAAATGTTCTGGTCTCAGGGAAAACCAAAAGGGTAGCCCTCTGCAAGGGCTGATACTCATCAAGAGTAACACAGTAGGAAGCACTCTGCACGTATGAACATGCAAGGCTGAACCAAATCCTGAATTAGAAATGAGTAGCCAGCATGTGGGAAAAAAGGTACAAAATACCAAACGACTGTTGGATTAAGCCAAAAGGCTAAATCCCTTTATTGTCCATACCAGTTTCGGCCACAAAGCCTTCATCAGTGGAACAAAATCACCAGCCTTTTGGCTTAATCCAATGGTTGTTTGGTATTTTGTGCCTTTTTCCCCCCACATGCTGGCTACTCGTGTCTAACTCATCAAGAGTAAACCAGAAGAACTGCTGTTAGAACCACAGTACTAATGGTACAAAAAGTACAGTTTTGTACCTACCATAAATGTAGATGTCCGAACTGGATAGCATCTGCAGTCATAACAAATGGGTTGTCCTGTCGTCAGGCAGCCCTTCGGTCGGCCGGATTCCAAAGTCTGGGTCCGGCTTCGGCTGATGTCGCACTTCACCCGACGTCATCTCTGCTGGTCTTCGGGTATAAAGGCATCAGCCGACGCCATTTTCATCAGTGTTTCTTGCCCCAGATGCCAGTTGCCCTCTTGGTAGGCTAAATTTTGGATAAATGCCAATGTGTCCAAAAAGATAGAAGGCAAACACAAAAAATAAGCATGTATGTACATATATACAAACAAATACACCATAAGAGACTCCCCCCCCACCCCAGCTAGCTATTAGGAGGGTAAATACCCTAGTAGTACCACAGAGGGGAAGGAGGGAGGGTAATCCTGACTGCAGATGCTATCCAGTTCGGACATCTACATTTATGGTAGGTACAAAACTGTACTATGTCCTTCATGGATGCATCTGCAGTCATAACAAATGGGTAGAATACCATAGCCAACTAGGGGAGGAGGAAGAAAAATTATGGTGTGGTTAGGATCCCTTGCAGTACAGCAGTGGCAAACCCTGCTCGGGATCTAGAATATAGAGGTAAATTATAATGCTTGGCAAATGTATGCACGGAGGTCCAAGTAGCCGCCTCAATAATGTCCTTGGTTGCCACTCCTCGTAAGAAAGCTGTGGTAGTGGCTGTAGCCCTTGTAGAATGAGGCCTTATGTTCTGTGGAATTGGTTTTCCATGGTAGGAGTAACAAAATCTTATGCAATTTCCTATCCATTTGGAGATTGTCTGTTTGGAAATTGCTTTTCCTTCCCTTCCTGTTGCATAGGCTACAAAAAGCTGGTCAGTTTTTCTGTTACTTTTGGTTCTGCCCAGGTAGTAGCGTAGCTGTCTATGTACGTCCAAGGTATGCAGCATTCTTTCCCCTCTGTTTTGTGGATTGGGGAAGAAGGTAGGTAGGTGGATTGCCTGGTTTAAAGACACTCTGGATACCACCTTAGGCATAAATGTAGGATTTGTTCTCATGGACACCCTATCTTGATGGAAGATTAGGAAGGGTTGTACTGCCATTAAGGCCTGTAGTTCCGAAACCCTCCTTGCTGAGGTAATTGCCAGTAGGAAAGCAGTTTTCCATGACAGGTGCTGTAGATCTGCTGTTGCTGCTGGTTCAAACGGAGGGAGTGTCAACTTTTCTAGCACAAAGTTCAAGTCCCATGCTGGTAATGGTGGTTTCCTAGGAGGTTTTACATTCTTGATCCCTCTGAGGAACTGCCTGAGTAGAGGATGTGAAAAGACAGGTGGATCAAAGCTGTATTCTGCTGAAATAGCTGATGCATGTATCTTGGAGGAATAGGACAGGCCTGTATGTAGAAGCTCTGCCAAATACTCCAGAATGTTAGCAATATCTATATTCGACACATCTTTTCCTCTTTCAGCACTCCAAATGACAAACCTTTTCCATTTTCCTGCATAGTTCCTTCTTGTTGAAGGTCTGCGGGCTTCAAGGACAATGTCTTTAACCCTTTGGGAAAGATCTGGATTAGTTGCTGCTATGTGATGTTCCAGGCAGTCAGTTGCAAAGTTTTTAGGTTTGGATGCATGATGCTGTAGTTGTTCTGAGTTAACATCAAAGGCATCAGGGGTATTGACCACATTTTCTCCTGAGACATGCTCCTCAGCAATGGGTACCAGTGTTGTCTTGGCCAGTTCGGAGCTATCAGGATTATCCTTGGACATTCCTCTTTGATTTTCAGTAATTCCTTGTGTATCAAGGGAAGAGGTGGAAATGCATATGCTGTCAGACCTTTCCAGCTGAAGGAGAGAGAATCCACCTTCCATGCAAGTGGGTGGAATGTCCTTGTGCAGAGTTTTTTGAGCTGGTGATTGAGAGGGGAAGCGAATAGATCTATTTGTGGCATTCCCCATTTCTTTGTGATGGTCTTGAAGATGTCCGGGTGTAGCATCCATTCGTGAGCATCCGAGGTGGTTCTGCTTAACATGTCTGCTAGGGTGTTCTCTTTTCCCGGTACAAATATTGCCTGTAACTGGATGTTGTAGCTGAGAGCCAGATTCCAAAGGTCCAAAGTCATTCTGCACAGGGGGTATGAATGAGTGCCTCCCTGTTTGTTGATGTACCACATGACTGTGGTGTTGTCTGTCCTTATCATCAAATGGCCTTCTTTGAGGAATGGTCTGAATTTTGGATTGCCAGTTTTACTGCCAGCATTTCTTTTTGGTTTATGTGCAGGTGCAGCTGGTCCTGAGTCCACAATCCTTGTACGCATTTGTCCAGCATGTGTGCCCCCCATCCTAGGTCTGAGGCGTCTGTTGTGATGGTTTGGCTTGTTCGAAAGTTGTGGAAGGGTAGGCCTGGGTTTGACTGGCATGCTTGAGCCCACCATAGGAACTCCTGTTTTAGGCATGGGATTAGTGGTATTTCTGCTTCTAGGCTGTGCCTGTGTTGAGACCATAAATTCTTTAGGTACCACTGTAGTTTTCTCATATGCAGTCTGGCATGTGGGACCAAGATTATGCATGATGCCATGAAGCCCAAGGCCTGCAGAACTTTTCTTGCTGTTAGTTTGTTCTGTTTTGTTAATGCCAAGAAGTAAAGAGGGAGTTCTTTTGTTTTTCTGCAGTTAGGAATGCCATTTGTTTTACTGTGTCCAATTCAGCCAAGAATGTTCTTGTTTGGGATGGTATCAGCCTTGACTTTTGTAAATTGACTGTGTATCCCAGGGCTTGTAGCAAGTAAATGACCCTTTGTAAATCTGTTGTCAGCTTGCTTTTGTTGTCCGCTTGTAGCAGGCAGTCGTCCAGGTATGGATAAATTTGGATTCCTGTAGTCTGCAGTGAGCGATTACTGATGCCAGGCATTTTGTGAATACTCTGGCAGTAGATAAGCCAAAGGGCAATGCTGAGAATTGATAATGCTCTGATCCTGCAAGAAATCTGAGGTATCTTCTGCAATTTGGTCGAATGGGGACGTGCAGGTATGCCTCCTTGAGATCTAGAGTTACCAGCCAACACTCCTTGCCCAGCATGGGAAGAAGTTGCTGTAGGGTCAGCATTTTGAATTTTGGAACAATGATATATGTGTTTAAGATGGACAGGTCGAGAATAGGTCTCCAACTTTTCTCTTTTCTTGGTACTAGGAAGAGTCTGGAGTAGAATCCTTTGCCCTGTTCTGTTATTGGTACTCTTTCCACAGCTCTCATCTTTGTTAATTCCGTTATGTGCTGTAGAGCTTCTATTTTTTGATTTGGAGGCAGGTTTGGCATTCCTCTTTTTACTGGTAAGGTGTGGAAGTGGAACCGGTAACCTTGGTCTATGGTTTGCAAAATCCACTTGTCTTTTGTGATATAGTGCCAATTTTTCGAAAATAAGGCTAACTTTCCGCCTAATGGTGCTGCTATTTGCTCCCTGGTAGGCGGAGTTAGAGCCAAGTCACTGTGATTGTCCTGTTGCAGTGGTAGTGGTTGTGTCTGTGCCTCTGTTATTACCTTGCCACTGTCGTCCTCTGTAGGCACCTCCTCTGGATTGATTTCTGCCTCTGGAGCATCTATTCCTGCCCCTTTGGGATCTTGTGGAGTCAGGAAAGGACCAATTTTTGGCAGGCCAGTTCCTGCTAAACCTTGGGGGCTGAACCTGTAAGAAATCTTTAACTGTTTGTACAGATTTTGCCTTTTCTTCCATTTTCTTCATTACCTGCTGGGCAGGTGTACCAAATAAACTGGCCTTATCCATAGGAGCATCTAATAGCTTTGCTTTAACATGATCCGGTAAGACCTGTTCTTTCAACCATGCATGTCTTCTTATCACTGTGCCAGTCATGGCTGATCTAAATGAAGCCTCCAGTGCATCATAGCCACATTTTAAGGAATGGTTACTAACCTGTTGTATGTTATTCACCATTTCTAATACATATTTCTTATCTAAAGATTCATCAGAGGATACTTTTTTAGTTAACTGATCAAGCATAAACTCTTGGTATTGGATCATGTGAAACTGACAGTTTAAAGCTCTAGCTGAGAGAGTAGCAGAGGTGTAAACTTTTTTCCCCCATCTGTCTAAGGACCTGGATTCGCTTTCTGAAGGAATAGGGTTTTTTGCTGTGGTCGAGGCTACTGCCTTAGGCCCCTGGGAAATAGTTTCGGGGTCTGCCAGTGGGGCCTTGTATAGGTGGTGATGAGTGTCAGGTACCCTGTAAAATCTATCAGGTTTGGCAGGGGCTGGAGGTAAAGAATCAGGAGCAGTGCAGACATCATTAAATGCATCATCCACAACAGGCAAAACAGGAGGTATAGCTAAGGGCCTATGTTGTGGTAAGTGCAGAAAAGTCCTAAGCCTTTTTCGTGAATCTGAGAAATCTTGTCCCTGCCATTGAAATTGTTCTCTCATGGCATGGAAGGTTTCGCCAAAGGAAAATTCCTCTGGTGGAGAGGCAGCTGGAATGGATTCTTCAGCATCTGAATCTTCATAAGTAGAAAAAGGATCCTCTGGCTGTTCTGTAATGTCGGAGTCATCCGCAGAATCATCAGAGGACACTGGCTCGGGGGGCTCTGTCCTAGGTCTCTTTTCTGGGGGCTGAGAGGCCCTGTCTGGGTGAGATTGGGAACCCCTAATTAAGGATATTAAATCTTCTGCCAGAGTAAGCATTTGTGAACTAGAAGTGGGCCTGTGTGAGGGAGGCTTAACAGGCACTGACTTAGCAGATTTGGCTGCTTTAGCCCTGGCAAAGGCCTTGATAGACATGGCTGCAGGGGGTCTAGCAGCACCACGTGCTGGGGTAGAGACATCCAAAGGGATGGTGTCTGATAAATCAGTAGAAAAGTACAGTTTTGTACCTACCATAAATGTAGATGTTCGAGGATTCCCTTGCTGCAGTCCTGACAATTGGGTATAGTCCGCGTCCCAGTCGGCCCGAATACCAGAGTATAAGGCTGACGTCGGTCATGGCGCCTTAGACTGACGTCAGTACGTCAGGGTACTAATGCGCATGACCGACGCCATTTCCTCAGTCTTTTCTTGCCCCAGATGTCAGAAGACCCAAAAAGACAAGTCCCAAAAACAACCTGCACCAAAAACATGTACAATATATACAGTAATATATACAAAAAATATAAGCATGTAAACTCACCTACACAACCACCCTGAAACACAGAGGGGAAGGAGGGAGGGTAAATTGGACTGCAGCAAGGGAATCCTCGAACATCTACATTTATGGTAGGTACAAAACTGTACTATGTTCTTCGCCTTCCCTTGCTGCAGTCCTGACAATTGGGTAGAATCCCAAAGCAGAGGTAAGGGAGGCTGGCAAATTATAAAGTAGCAGGAGCTGACAACATGCCTTGTAAAACAGCTGTGGCAAAACCAGCTCTAGTCTTAGAGTATATAGGCAGGTGATAATGCCTAGAGAAAGTATGCACTGAACTCCAAGTAGCTGCTTCCAGAATATCCTTAGTTGCCACCCCTTAGAAATGCTGTTGAAGTGGCAGTAGCCCTAGTGGAATGAGGCCTAATCCCAGCTGGAACCTCTTTGCCATGATGGGAATAACAAAATGCAATGCAAAAGCCAATCCACCTAGAAATAGTTTGTTTTGACACAGGCTTGCCCTGTGAACTTAAAGCAAAAGAAACAAGTAACTGCTGAGACTGCCTAAAATCTTTAGTCCTGCTCAAATAATAGCGCAATTGCCTGTGTACATCTAAAGTGTGCAAAATCTTTTCCCCTTTATTTTGAGGATCTGCAAAAAACGTAGGCAAATGAATAGTTTGGTTTAAAGCCACACTAGAAACCACCTTAGGCATAAAGGAAGGATTAGTACGTAATGATACCCTGTCCTTATGGAAAATCAAAAAGGGCTCTACTGCCATAAGGGCCTGCAACTCAGATACCCTTCTTGCAGAAGTAATAGCCAACAGAAAAGCAGTCTTCCATGACAAATATTTCAATTCAGCAGTAGCTGCAGGCTCAAAAGGTTGTAGAGTAAGTTTTTCCAACACAAAATTGAGATCCCAAGCAGGAGTAGGAGCTCTACGTGGGGTCTTATATTCTTTGCCCCTCTAAGAAACTGCTTGAACAAAGGATGCGAAAACAAAGGTGGGTCACAATCATAGTGAGCTGAAATTGCTGCAGCATGAATCTTTATGGAAGAGAAAGACAAACCTTTGTCCAATAATTCAGTAAGATATTGAAGAGCCACACTCAAATTAGGCTCTGAAATCTCCAAATTCTTTGCTGTACTCCAAAATAAAAATCTCTTCCATTTTTCTGTACACTCTCCTAGTACTAGGCCTTCTAGCTTCCATAATCACATTTAAAACTTGTTGAGGAAGCTGAGACCTACCATGCTTCAACACAGAATATGCCAAGCTGTGAGATGAAGAGATTGAAGCTTGACATTGAGCAGATGACCGTCCTTCTGAGATAACAGATGAGGAATCAGAGGTAAAGGCCATGGAGGCTTCTTTACAAGACTCCTTAGAAGTGGGTACCAGTGTTGCGAGGCCAATCTGGAGCTATCAAAATCATCCTTGGCCTGTCCTGTCTGACCTTTAGTAATACCTTTGGAAGAAGAGGTAGAGGTGGAAAGGCATAGACATGAAGGTTTTTCCAACTGAAAGACAGAGCATCCACTTTCCAAGCTGTGTGATGAAACCCCTTTGTGCAATACTTTGGCAGCTGGTGGTTTAGTGGAGAAGCGAACAGATCTATGTCTGGAGTTCCCCATGACACTGTCAATTTCTGAAATACATGAAGATCCAGTTTCCACTCGTGGGGATCCATGATTTGTCTGCTTAATACATCTGCTAGGGAGTTCTGTGCTCCTGGCAGAAACCTTGCCTGAAGAGTCAGTTGCAGGCTTAGCAGTCTCCCATAAAATCATTGCTTGCCTGCATAGAGGATAAGAATGTGTTCCCCTTGCTTGTTGATGTACCACATGACAGTTGTGTTGTCTGTCAGAATCAACACCTGCCCTGGAAGAAGTAACTCCTTGAACGCCATCAATGCAAACTGGACTGCTAACATCTCCTTCATGTTGATATGTAGATGCTGTAGTCTGGCAGGCCACTTGTCTTGTATCCACTTTCCATTTAGATGAGCTCCCAAGCAGTGTCCGAGGCATCTGTCGTTAAAATCTGACTCGCCTCTGGCGGGTCACAGAGAGTCCCTTGTTTAGGTGACATTCCTGAGCCCACCACAAGAATTCCTTTTGAAGGCAAGGTATTATTTGAATGACAGTGTCCAAATCTTGGCAGTGCTGTGTCCATACATTTTGAGATACCATTGCAGCTTCCTCATATGCAGTTTGGCATTGGGAAGCACCAGAATACAAGATGCCATGAACCCTAATGCTTGAAGGACTGTCCTTGCAGTCAGCACGGACTGATGAGATAGTTGGTGGAAGTAAAGTGACAGACTCTTTTGTTTGTCCGGGGTTAAAAAGGCCATCTGGGCTGCTGTATTCAGTCTCACACCCAGAAAGCACATGTCTTGAGAGGGTACTAGACTGGACTTTATTTCGTTCACAGAATACCCTAGGCATCTTAGCACTGCTATGACATATTCCAGATGCTGTAGAAGGTGTTCCTTTTCTTGAGCCAGAATCAGGCAGTCGTCCAAGTAAGGATAAATTTGAATGCCTTGAAGCCTGAAGTAAGCTATCACTGGAGCCAGAACCTTTGTGAATACTCTGGGCAGTAGATAAAGCAAAGGGCAATTCAGAGAACTGATTATGAAAATCTCCAGTTCGAAAATCCCAATTCTTTCTGCAACTTAGCCTTATGGGCACATGAAGGTAAGCTTCCTTGAGATCCAAAGTTACCATCCAGTGATCCTTGCCCAGCAGAGGTAACAGTTGCTGTAACGTCAACATCTTGAACTTGGGAATGTCCAGATAAGTGTTGAGGATAGATAAATCCAAAATTGGTCTCCACGTGTTCCCCTTCTTTGGTACTAGGAACAGGCGAGAAAAAAAAGCCAAGCCCCTTTCTGACACAGGGACTGGGTGAATAGCCCCTATCTGGAGTAACTGAGAAACTTGCTTGTGAGCCTCTTTTCTTTGTGGAGGAGGAACATCTGGCATGCCTTTGAAAGGGGGCATTGTGTGGAAATAAAATCTGTACCGTGATGAATGATATCCAGCACCCATCTGTCTTGAGTGATTAAATCCCAATTTTCTTTGAAAAGAGACAATCTTCCTCCCAAACGAGCTGCCAGACGAGAGTCCACTGGCAGCTGAAACGGCAGGTCATTGGTTCTGCTTACGAAGGACTGACCCCTGCCCTCACCAGAAGTCTGAGCAGGTGAACTGTCTGATCTAGGCCTAAAGAACCTTGAGCCTGCCCCTACCACGTCTAGACCTACCCCTAGACTGGGAACCATAAGCAGGATACGTCCACCCCTTAGCAGGCCAATTTCTACTAAACTTTGGAGGCTGCACCTGCAAAGAATCTTTAACAGTCTGCATAGACTTAGCTTTGTCCTCCATTTTCTTTAAAACTGCTTCCACAGGCGGTCCAAACAACACATCAGACTGTAAAGGAGCATCCAAAATCCTGGTCTTAACATGCTCAGCTAAATTCTGATCCTTCAACCATGCATGTCTGCGAAGAACAGAACTAGTAGCAGCCACCCTCGAGGAGGCCTGAACAGCATCAAAACCACACTGCAAAGAATGCTTACCCACTTGTTCAGACACATGAACCAAATCCAGCAATTCTTTACACTCAATACCTTCCGCCAAAGCATCCACCTTAGATTTCAATTGTGAAAGGAGATAAGTCTGATATTTCAGCATATGAAATTGACAATTCAACGCCCTCATGGCTAGAGTGGAAGAAGTATATACTTTCTTACCCCACCTATCCAAAACCCTTGCCTCTTTATCAGAGGGTACAGGATTTTTAACCACAGAAGCTTTAACACCTTTAGGCCCCTGAGAAACAGTTTCTGGGTCCGCCCTGGGACTCTTAAACAAATACTTATGAGCTTGGCACCCTATAATACCTATCAGGCTTAACAGGAGCAGGAGGCAAGGAGTCAGGGTTCAGAGAAGCCTCTGCAAAAACATCCTCCACCACATTCAACACAGGAGGAATAGCTAAGGGCCTATGCTGGGGCAAAAACAAGAATTCCCTAAGCCTTTTCTGGAGTCAGAGTAATCTTGGCCTTCCCATTTAAAGTGCTCCCTCATGGAGTGAAGAGTCTCTGAAAATGAAAAATCCTCAGGAGGAGAAGCTGAAGGAGTGGAATCATCCACATCAGAATCAGAATAAGTAGGAAACTCTTGCAAGTCTTCCACAGAAGACTCTGAAGCCTGTGAACACTGTTCAAAACTATCAAACTCCTGTTCCACCCTAGGCCTCTTATCAGGTGGGGCATAGAACCTCTAATCAGAGTAATCAAATCTTCTGCCATTTTAAGCATATGTTTCTTAGGCACAGAGCCGAAATGCTAGGAGAAGCCCCTACAGAAGCTGAACTTGGCCTTCCTCTAAAAGAAGCTTTGGCAACAGAAGGAGAGGCCCTAACTACCTTGGGAAGAGAGGGAAGAACAGTTACCTGAGAAGCCCCTCAGCCTGGCCTACCTCCTGAGAGGGCACATCCTGTAACAGTAAAGTATCTGCCTGAGACTCCATAGAGACTCCTGGCAAAACCTCTGGCTCCCCTGAGCCTTCTAAAGGACCGGCGTCCGGGACTGCGGTTCCTCACCCCTAGACTTCACTGTTTTGTCCTTGCGCTTCTTAGATGAAGCAGGCGCCGGAGTATCCGACGGCATAGTATAATTAACGCTTCCCAAACACTAACCTAGCACAATCAAGCCTCCTCTTAATAGTGCGCTTGTTAAATCTAGCACAAGAGCGGCAACCAACAACGCCGTGCTCAGGCCCTAAACAAGGTATACACAAAGTATGATAATCCCTATGCGGTATCTGCTTCCCACAAGAAATACAGTTATTCACTTTTCTGACATCCGGTTAAATACTGAGGCAAGAAAAAACCAAAATGTTCCCCAACGGGGTTACTTAGCCAACTCTGTATTCGGTCTGAAACTCCGGTTTCGGAAAATCTCAGAACGCCAACCTGCACTCGCAAAATTGCTTCTGCATCGGACCATGCGGCAAAAAAGACTGAGGAAATGGCGTCGGTCATGCGCATTAGTACCCTGACGTACTGACGTCAGTCTAAGGCGCCATGACCGACGTCAGCCTTATACTCTGGTATTCGGGCCGACTGGGACGCGGACTATACCCAATTGTCAGGACTGCAGCAAGGGAAGACGAAGAACATCCACAGTTGTAGGCAAAATTTCTGAGGCCGATTCAGGTAAGGTAGCAGGAGCCTCAGTAGTAGCCATGGATTCGGCTGAAGATTGACCAGTTTTCTCGGTTTCGGCCGAAACCGAGACACTCGCGGCTTGCTTAACCGTGGTTTCGGCCGAAACCGCGGACCACGAGTGTCGGTCTTTTTCCTTGCGTTTTTTAACAATTTGGGTAGTCGGAGGATCCGACGGCATAATGTACGCAAAGTCTGAGCCGAAAAACTGTTCAGCAAACTCCGACCGGCCTAAGCGTTCGTCGGTTGAAGAAGCGCAGGCCGAACAGGCTGCTACGTGGTCTGGGCCTAAGCAAGGCAGACAGTAAGAGTGGAAATCTTTATGAGGTATTTGTTTCCCACAAGTTAAACAGTTATTGACTTTTTCTGACATCGGCTGAGGCAAGAAAGAGTCCCCAACGGGTACTTAGCTTTTAGAAGTCTTCAAGTAGTATTCGGTAGTAGTAATCTCTGGATCTGACCGACCGGCACTTGCGAACAGCTTCTGCTTCGGGCGCCACGCGGCAAGAAAGACTGAGGAAAATGGAGTCGGCTGATGCCTTTATACCCGAAGACCAGCAGAGATGACGTCGGGTGAAGTGCGACATCAGCCGAAGCCGGACCCAGACTTTGGAATCCGGCCGACCGAAGGGCTGCCTGACGACAGGACAACCCATTTGTTATGACTGCAAATGCATCCATGAAGGACATCAGGAATTACCAAGAACCAAACACACACTACAGAAACCCTACAATAGCAGGGGCATGAATTCCCAAGACTGCATGCTGGACAGCAGGGACAACATATACAACAGGATGACAAATTCTATTCTTCCTAGTGAAAAACAGGGATTCAGAGGGCTCATCCTCCTAAAAACAGGAAGGCCTCTAAAGCCTCCTCAGTCATAGAATCTGAGATTGATCTACAAGATCCAACTATGCAGAACCACCACCACCACAGTTTAGCAGTACAGGAAAACTAGTGATCAGTGGCGGTAGCCAACAGCAGCCACATCTCAATTACACAATCAAAAAGATATCCTTTCTGGCCACAGCAAATCAGAAGTAAAGGTTGGAGAGTCTCAAGCCTGAGCTGCTCAAATGTCAGCTGAAAAGCACAAGCACTCTAGAACACAATTCCCTAGGTGGGAGCCAGGGTTGCACCCTCTAAGCCTTTGGGTCACCACCACCACAAACAGTAACTAGGGTAGGGTCACAGCCACAGCAATGGGGTGAGGTGATAAACATTTCCCTGTAAGAAAACAAAAGAAGGTCACATAAAATGCAGTGTTCTAAGATGTCTGGGCTTTAACAGGTCTTCTCAACTATGGTCCCAGTGACAAATCCCAGACTCCTCTAAGACCCATAAGAGCAAACCTCCCACCAGCATGGCAAAAAGCTTCTTTTCCCCTATTAACTGAAAGGCTGAGACCAAGATGAAGTTAGGCAACTTTCTATTACCCAAAAGAACTTTAAAGAAAAGGACATATGAACACAGGATTCTGAGTGCGCTTCCTTTTTGACTGTATCATGAATTGCCACATATGTGCATCCAACTCCAAACACAGGAACTTCAAAAAGGAGAAAAATATACAAGTCAGATTAGTGGAAAAGACTTAAGCCAAATGCAGGACCAATTAAGAAGGATACTTAACGTTAGGTCTAAGTTCTACAGTCATGGCTTCATCCTATGCCATGGAGCAGATAGAGGATATTGTATTCAGTGAAAGTGTTAAATTGTACAATATTTTGACCGGTTCCCTTCTTTGACCAAAAAAAGGTATTACTCAAAGAATGGCTAAAACAGAGAGCTGTCTGTTTCTAAAGTGATACCTCCACTGGATATCAAAACTGAAACACAGATATACTGTCTCTCACCTCTAGCATGGCAGAATGATTATTTAAAGCCATTATGGACATGTGACTTTATTTCAAGATAGTTATCCCAAAGTCCCATCTACTAAGGAAGGTCCTTTCTTCAAGTATGTGGCAGTAAGGAAGGATTATTCCCTTGGATTCTTTGTCTACTGGCAAGGGTTAAAGAACTTAAGATACATACAGGAATATTTTTTATACATATATGCAGTCATTACACTTGGGGTTATCCTGTCGTCAGGCCGTCCTGCAGTCGGACGGAAGTCTTGGTCCGACGTTGGTTGCAGTCGCCTCATCCCTGACGTCAGTGCGCCAGGGGTACATATATTTCAACTGACGCCATTTTCTTCAGTTTTTCTTGCCCCAGATGTCAGGTGCCCCCAAAAAGGTGATCCAAATCAGTACCAAATGGTGTGAACACTGTGCAAACACAAAATCCCTTCAGCTATAAGCAAATACATCAGTAAGGCATAGCAGAGGTTTAGTCAGTAGATCAGAGGGGTTGGAGGGAGGGTAACCTGGACTGCAGCAGGGTGAACACTCGAACATCTACATTTATGGTAGGTACAAAACTGTACTATGTTCATCGTGTTACCCTGCTGCAGTCATTACAATTGGGTTGAGTCCCAAAGCTAAGGTAGGGTGGAGGCATCACAGAGGGTTAGTGGAGGCAATGAGGCCCTGCAGAACTGCAGTGGCGAAGCCTGCCCTGGACTTAGAATAAAGAGGTAAGTGATAGTGTTTGGTGAAGGTGTGCACTGAACTCCAAGTTGCAGCTTATAAGATTTCCTTGGTAGGAACCCCCCTGAGAAAGGCTGTAGAAGTAGCTGTTGCCCTGATATAGTGGGATTTAATGGTAGGAGGAACTGGTTTCCCATGATGGCTATAGCAGAATCGGATGCAATGGCCTATCCATTTAGAAATGGTTTGCTTGGATATGGCCCTCCCTTGAGAGGCTGTAGCATAGGAAACAAAGAGCTGGTCAGTTTTTCTGAAAGCCTTAGTTTTTTCCAAGTAGTAACGAAGCTGCCTGTGAATGTCCAAGGAATGCAGGAGTCTCTCACCTTTGTTCTGGGGATTGGGGTAGAAAGTGGGTAGGTGGATGGTTTGATTTAGAGCTACACTGGAAACCACCTTAGGCATGAAGGAAGGATTAGTTCGTAGAGAAACTCTGTCTAGATGAAAAATGAGGAAAGGTTCCACTGCCATAACTGCCTGCAATTCTGAAACTCTCCTAGCAGAAGTTATTGCCAGGAGCAGGGCAGTCTTCCAAGATAGGAACTGAAGGTCTGCAGAAAAAGCTGGTTCAAAGGGAGGTAGCTTTAGTTTTTCCAGAACAAAGTTGAGGTCCCATGTTGGTGTAGGAGCTCTTCTAGGTGGTCTAATGTTTTTCACCCCTCTGAGGAACTGCCTTAGGAGAGGATTTGAAAACAAAGGTGGATTCGTGTCGTAGTGAGCTGAAATAGCTGAAGCATGGATTTTAACTGTGGAGAAGGAAAGTCCTTTATGCAACATCTCGGCTAAATACTGCAGAATGTGAGGCATATGAGGCTGAGTTGTGTCTTGGCCTTTAGCTTGGTTCCAAGCAGAAAACCTTTTCCATTTGTCCGAGTAAGCCTTCCTGGTGCTTGGCCTCCTGGCTTCTAGAATAACAAAAGAAAAAAAAAATATCTCTTGTTTTTCCTGCTTTACTAGTTTAGTCCAGTTTCAGAGTTGCTGATTCCTGGGCTTTGGTTGTAGTTCCTGTGTACTGTTTCCTTGCCTTATTTGGGGGAAGGGAAGCTACCTTGCTTTCCTGCTTTACTAGTTTAGTCCAGTTTCAGAGTTGCTGATTCCTGGGCTTTGGTTGTAGTTCCTGTGTACTGTTTCCTTGCCTTATTTGGGGGAAGGGAAGCTACCTTGCTTACCAGTGGGAGTGGGAAGCATTGAGCTGCCTTTTGTCCAGTTTTGTGAGGTTTCAGCCAGTAACTAGTAGTTTATTGGTCGTTTTGGGCCAGTTTCTAGCTTTTTCCAGCCCCCTGGTATAAAACGCGCTAAACGTGCGTTAGCGCGATTTATGCACACTAGGGCAGTGACGGTTAAGCAGGTTTAAACTATTCGGGCTACCTAAAGTCCACTCTTCAAATTTTCCCTTAAAACTACCTTCCTCGAACTATACTACTGATCAAATCAGCGTATCCTATAACTAAAAAGATCAACTCTACTTGACTCCAAGTAGACTATTCTCTATCTATTAAACCTAGCACTTGCTCCTACAGTACTTATTACCTTGATACGGCACTCTTGTCATAGATAGTACCCCAAAAAGGCAACCCCCCATTTCTCGGTCACCCACGTCCCCGAATCTTTTTTAAAGTTTTTCGTCTACCCTTCTAGCATGTCGAGGGATCAGTTGCTAGTGTCCTCTCCTGCTCAGCTGGTGAACCTGGGAATATTGAGGCAATGTTTCAATTGCCTCATGTACACAGACAACCCTTTCCTCCTCCCACAAAACACAAATACATGCGAGAGATGCAACTATACGGCCAAACTGGAGGCTGAGCTCTCTCAACATAGGACTGGCAAGACCAGTCAGGAGGAGAAGGTTACCACACACACTATAGACCCAGTCTCACATAGTACCATTACAACCTCAAATCATACACATAAACACACAAAGACATACTCGGAGGCTCTGATCAAAAATCTACCAAAACAGCAGAGGCCACCAGTGCAGACACCCAAACAACCACCACCTCAGAACACAACACCCGCAACACATAGACCTCACAGTCAGAGTGTCAAACAGTCACAGCCCTTAAGGCCAAACACAATGCCAGACACACTAGTCATTGGTGACTCCATAGTCAGACACACTGATGTCCCGCTCACCAGACTGAGTAAGGAGAAGGTCACAGTAAGCTGCCTGTCGGGCGCTAGAATCCGCCACATAACGCAAGCACTCAGGTCTCTCAACAGCAGGTACAAATATGACTCAGTCATTGTCCACGCTGGTGTAAACGACCTGAGACGCACTCCTTGGACTACATGAAAAGAGACATTGAGGAGCTCTCTGATTATGTAGCCCAGGCAGGTATGACCCTGACCTTGAGCAGTATCCTACCTTCACCAAGAATGATGCCACAATACAGAGATAAGATGATCAGCTTTAACAATTGGCTTAAACACTGGTGTCATTCAAAGGGGATCCAGTATCTGTCTGCCTGGGATGACATGCTGGACAAGCCACGCTGCTTCAAGGGACGGCTTGCACCTGTCACCCTGGGATTCCGGATATTGGCAAAGGCTCTTGCCACCCCATAGTGCCTTTTTAGGCAAGGCTCAAATTCTAAACCTACCACCCTAGAACACAAAAAGGAAAAAACTAAGGGTAATGCTGCTCAATGCCAGAAGTCTAAATCTCAAAATGCACGCACTCGAGGCCCTTCTCAGTATGGAGAACATCGATGTCTGTGCTGTGACAGAAACCTGGTTCAAGGCTCCTGAGAGCACCCCAGCGCTATCAGGTTTTACCTCATATCATGCGTTCCGCCCCAAAATCCGGACAATACCAAGAAAGGAGGGGGTATCCATATTCATCAAGGACACCCACACCTCAAGACTGGTGGCAACGCACGATGCATCGGAGACCATCCAGGTGCAATTAACCATAGGCAAGACTGCTCTGCAAATTGTAGCATGTTACAGGCCACCCTCACAAACTCAGGAAACTCACATGGCCTTCCTGAAAACACTAGAGGGGATAAATGTATCACCAAACACCATCATACTAGGTGACTTCAATTACCCTAATATAGACTGGGAACACTACTCAAGCCCAAACACCCTAGCCCAAAAGTTCCTGGAATTCATAAACTCAAATGCCATGGAACAACTAGTCACCATCCCCACAAGAGGAGATAACATACTTGATCTCATCATCACGAACATGGGAGCACAATGTTCAACACCGAAGTATACCCCTCACTGGTGAGATCAGATCACAAACTAATCTCGCTGGAGGTCCTCATCCCACCCCACCTGAAATAAAAAGACCACAGTAAAGAACTTCTCAAAAGCCGACTTCACACTTCTAAAGACTAGTGTGGTCTCCTTTCAGGCCCCGAGCTGGCGGAAAACAATACTCAAGCCGCTGAATCACTTACAAACGCCTTCTACCAGCACCTGCAGGACTGCATGGATAAGGCAATCCCAAGCAAAACAAAGACTCTTTGTACCAAAGGCAAGCGTCCAGTCTGGTGGACCCCAGCCATAAACAAACTCTACAACAAAAGGAGGAAGCTACTACAAGATAGAGCAAAATCCTTAAAAGGTAAGACACCCTTGATCACTATAAGTAAAAACTAAGAGCTCTCATAAAATCATCCAAAGCAAATTTCGAGAGAAAATAGCTAAAGACTCAAAAGACAATCATAAGGCCTTCTTTAGCTATGTTAGAAACCTAGGAGGAAACTCCCAGATATGCTCAGAACTAGTTCAAAATGATGTGAAGATTACTGATCCTACAGACATTGCCAACATACTGGCTGACAGGTTCAGTGCAAACTTCTCCCCTCCCCAAAAGGAGAGATATCTATACCAAATGAGTGCAGCCCCCAAACATCTCCAGCCCAAGTGAGAACTGCTCTCTCCAAAGCAAAACACAGCATCCATGGGACCCGATGGTGTCCCCGGCTGTGTGCTCCACGAACTCAATGAGGAATTAAACCCACAGCTAGGACAGCTGTTTAATCAAAGTCTTACCTCTGGATACGCACTCCAGGAGTGGCGCACTGCAACTGTGGTCCCACTTCACAAAGGCGGTGCCTCCACAGACCCTGGAAATTACCGCCCATTAGCTTGACAAGCCTTATCTGCAAAGCCATGGAGAGGATCATAATGGACCTCATAAATAAAGACATAGGAATTTGCAGACTTTGGATCCAACCCAGTTTGGCTTTGTCAAAGGCAGATCATGCCTTTTAAACTTGGTTGACTTTTTGAAACAGTCACCAAAGCCATTGATGAGGAAAGGCAGTCCATACAGCCTACCTCGATCTGGCTAAGGCCTTGATACAATACCCCACTCGGGTATCATTGAAAAACTCATCAGCTTAAATGTTAACCCATACATCACAAGATGGGTTGCAAACTGGCTGAGTGACAGAACCCACAGGGTCAGAGTTGCTGGCGCCATGTCAGACTCAAAGCCTGTCACAAGTGGTGTCCCACAGGGCTCAGTCCTGGGCCCACTCTTGTTTGGCATCTACTTTTCCAAGTACAAGCAAACACAGGAGGGTTATGGCTGACAAAGTTTGCAGATGACTGCAAACTGGCCATAGTAGAAAACACATCTGACACAGATATCCTTCAGAAGGGTCTCACAGAAACGGATAACTGGTGCCAGAGCCACGGCCTAAAGTTAAATGCCAAAATGCATAGTCATACCCTTCGGGAAAAACAAGGTTACCCCTAGCTACCAAATAGGTGGCAATCCACTGAGCACAGAAGAAGTTATCAGGGACCTGGGGACCCAGGTTGATAGTAGTCTGTCATTCGACACCCATGTAGCTAAAGTAGTTAGGAAGTCCTTCTACATTGCCCACCTTATCATGAAGGGATTCTCATCTAGATCAAGGGAGGTCATAGTCTCCCTTTACTCATCACTCATCAGACCAATGATTGAGTACAATGCCCCATTCGGAATGTATCTGACCCGACACTTGCAGCAGCTGGAGAGGCCACAAAAGTTCCTCACCAAAAGGATAAAGGGTCTCAAAATCTGTCCTATGCTGCCCGACTGAAAGAACTCCAGCTCTATTCAGTCGCCACCGCTTGCTCAGAGGTGACCTTTGCCTAACATACAAGGCCATGTCAAACCCAGATTTGATGAATATGCTTCACCTCAAAAATCTAGATCCATCAGAGCCACAAGGGCGGAGACTTAAACCTCGACACGGCTATTAATAGGACGTGCTGGAGGGATAGATTCATCACCCAAAGACTCCCTATGCTGTGGAACAAAATCCCGGTACATGTGAGGCAGAGCACCTCGCTGGCCTTGTTCAAGAGAAATCTTGACCAATGGATGGGAGATCGCAGATATACCCCAGGAATTACCTCAGTGTCACTGCTCGACAGAGGCACAGCAAAATAATGGGTATAGTTCCCCATACTAAAGGGGTGGCGTAAGCCACAAAACAATGGGCTAGGCTTATAAATGCCCTCGGGCAGATAGCCTAGTATGAACCTATGAACCTATGAACCTATGAACATCCAGCACTGCTTGTGAAAAGGGGCTGGTTGGATGTTTAATTGATTTGCCATGCAGCCAGGTTTAAGGTTTTTATCTGGCTGTGTAGAATCTGCTTGTCTTGCTGCGTGAGCAAATGAGGTATTTGAGGCAATATCCATGGTGGGCTGTGAGCCATATTCTTCAATAGCGGATACCAGTGCTGGCGTGGCCAGTCTGGGGCTATGAGTATCATTCGAGGTTTCTCCTTTTTGACCTTCAAAAGAACCTTTGTGAAAAGAGGTAATGGAGGAAAGGCATATACTGTCAGGTTTTTCCAACTGAAGGAGAGAGCGTCCACTTTCCAAGCTTGATGGTGGAATGTCCTTGTACAAAATTTTGTAAGCTGGTAGTTTTGAGGACTGGCAAACAGGTCTATATTTGGTAGGCCCCATCTTTGAGTTATCATTGTAAATATTTGTGGGTCTAGCTTCCACTCGTGGGGATCTTTGATGTTTCTGCTTAGGTCGTCTGCCAATGTGTTTTTCTGTCCTGGCAGGAATTAAGCTTGTAACTAGACTTGGTAGGCCAAAGCTGTGTTCCATAAGATTATTGCTTGCCTGCAAAGAGGGTAGGAATGTGTGCCCCCTTGTTTATGTACCACATTACTGTGGTGTAGTCCGTCTTTATTGCAAGTTGTCCAGGCTGTAGTAGATCCTTGAAGGCTGTCAGAGCTTTCTGTACAGCTAGCATCTCCTTTTGGTTTATGTGCAGTTTTCTTTGTTCTGCAGTCCATAGGCCTTGAATGCATTGCCCTGCCATGTGTGCCCACCAGGCATAGTCTGAAGCATCTGTTGTGATTATTTGCCTGGGTGGGGGCAAGGTCAAAGGCTGACCCTTGTTGAGGTGACATGCGTGTGCCCACCAAAGAAATTCCTGTTGAAGGCAGGGAATGAGAGATATCACTGTGTCCAAGCTGTGGCTGTGTTGAGACCATACGCTTTTTAGGTACCACTGTAATTTCCTCATATACAGTTTTGCACATGGTATTATTAGAATGCAAGATGCCATGAAGCCCAAAGCCTGCAGAATTTTTCTTGCAGTTAATTGGGTCTTTGTGGCCATTGTTTTGAAATATTGAGTCAGTTGTAATTGCTTGTCTGGTGTAAGTTAAGCCTTCTGGGCCGTTGTGTCCAAGCTGGCACCCAGGAATGTCATTTTTTATGAGGGTACTAGTTTTGACTTCTATTCGTTTACTGTGTACCCCAGACAATTCAGTAGATGCTTCACAAAAGCCAGATGTTGCAAGAGAATGTCTTTTCTTTCTGCTTGAATGAGGCAGTCGTCCAGGTATGGATATATTTGAATTCCTCTTTGTCTGCAGTATGCAATTACTGGTGCCAGGCATTTTGTGAATACTCTGGGCGCAGTAGATAAGCCAAAGGGCAGTGCAGAGAATTGATAATGGGTTGAACCTGCAATGAAACGGAGGTATCTTCTGCAACTTCATCTGATAGGGACATGCAGGTATGCCTCCTTGAGGTCCAACGTTACCAGCCATGCTTCCTTGCCCAAAATGGGAAGTAGCTGCTGTAGTGTTAGCATCTTGAATTTGGGAACTTGTAAGTGTTTAGAATTGAAAGGTCCAGAATTGGTCTCCAAGCATTTTCTTTTCTGGGTACCAGGAAGAGTCTTGAGTAAAATCCTTGGCCTTGCTCTTGAGTTGTTACCCTTTGAATGGCTCTCATGGCCATTAGAGCTGTAATTTGTTTTTGAGCCTCTGCCCTTTGATTTTGTGGCAGGTTTGGCATTCCTCTTTTTATTGGCAAGGTGTGAAAGTGGAATCTGTATCCTCGTAAAATTATGTCTAGTACCCATTTGTCCTTTGTGACCATGTGCCAGTTGTCTGCAAATAGTGCTAGCTTTCCCCCCAGGGGAGCTGACAAAAGAGCTTTGTTTGGCCAGTTGAGGTGCAAGTCATTGAGTTTGCCTTCTGGTGGGTTGAGACCTGTCTACTCCTCCCTTCTGGGTTGGAGTGCCCCATTGGCGAGGTTTATACTGAGCTTGTGGTTGTCCTATGCCCCTTGGGTGCCTGTATTTATCCCTCCGAGGCCTGTCAGTGGCTGGAAAGGACCAATTTTTTGTTGGCCAGTTTATGGTTGTACTTGTAGGAACTCTTTGACTGTCTGCATTGATTTTGCCTTATCTTCCATTTTCTTTAAAACTTCTTCTGCTTTAACACCAAAAAGAACATCCTGCTGTAAGGGAGCATCTAATAGTTTTGCTTTAACATGATCAGGCAGACTTTGTTCCTTTAACCAGGGATGCCTACGTATAACTGATCCAGTGACAGCTGCTCTGCAGGAGGCCTCTAAAGAATCAAACCCACATTGCAAGGTATATTTGCCTACCTGCTCGGTGGCGTGCAACAAATCCTGTACTTCTTTCAATTCAGATTGTTGAGGGAGGGTAGTTATCTTTTGTTTTAATTGACAGATCAGAAATTGCTGATACTTAAGCATATGAAATTGACAGTTTAGAGCTCTCATAGCTAAAGTGGCTGAGGTATAAACCTTTTTCCCCCCATCTGTCTAGTGCTCTTGAATCCCTTTCAGAAGGTACTGGATTTTTAGCCATGGAAGCCTTAGCCCCCCCTTGGGACCCTGGGAGATAGTCTCTGGGTCAGCTACTGGGCTTTTGTAAAGAAATTTGTGGGAATCAGGTACTCTGTAGTATCTGTCAGGCTTGGCCAGTGCTGGAGGCAGAGAGTCAGGGTTGAAACTGGATTCTAAATAGACATCATCCACAATGTCCAAAACAGGAGGGATGGCTGGAGGTCTGTATTGGGGGAGTAAAAGAAACTCTCTGAGCCTTTTCTTGGAATCAGAGTAATCCTGACCTTCCCAGTGAAAATGTTCCCTCATAGTGTGTAAAGTTTCCCCAAAAGAGTAATCTTCTGGAGAGGAAGCTGAGGGAATAGAGTCCTCAGCATCAGAATCTTCACAAGGAGAGAAGGAATAGTCTTGGTCCTCGGAGGAATCCGAAGAAATAGACAGTTGTTCAGAGGAAGCAGATTCTTCCTCTAGTCTAGGCCTTTTGTCAGGAGGAGGTTGAGACCGCCTGATAAGAGAAATCAAATCTTCAGCCATCTTGAGCATCTGTTTCTTAGGCATAGGGCCTTGAACAGGAGACTGAAGTGAAGCCTTTTTCGGTTTGGAAGGAGTCTTCGACTTGGAAAACGTTTTGATTGAAAGTTGTCGGTCTGAAAACGCCTTCTGAAACCGATGGCGTTTCAAAAGCACTGACGTCCTTGGAAGGAAAATCGTCGGTAGGGCCTGAAGTAAAAAGTTGCGTCGGCCTAGTATATTCCGTCAAAATATCTGTAGCGGTCTCGGTTTCTTGAACTGCGGTAGTCAGAGGCTGCGTCAGAGCCTCACTGATAACCGGAGAACCGGAGACCGGATCAACCGAGGCCTCGGAATCGGGCTTAGGCCTGGGCTGACGATCCTTATCCCTGCGCTTTTTGTGCACGCCGGTAGTCGGAAGCTCAGACGGCATGTTATAATTAAATTTTCTGCCAAAAAAGTGTCATGCGAAATCAAATCGTCTTTTAACAGTACGTTTAATTAAATCTAGCACAAAAACTACAAGAAGTGACGTTGTGATCAGGGCCTAGGCAAGGTATGCAATAAGAATGAAAATCCTTATGAGGTATTTGCTTCCCACAAGAAATGCAATTGTTAACTTTTTCTGACATTGGTCTGAGGCAAGAAAAGTTTCCCCAATGGGGTACTTAGCTTTACAGAAGACTTCGGTCTGAAATTTGAATTGGAAAATCTCAGGAGTCAGCCGACCGGCACTTGCGAACTGCTTCTGCTTCGGGCACCGCACGGCAAGAAAGACTGAAGAAAATGGCGTCGGTTGCAATATATGTACCCCTGGCGCACTGACGTCAGGGATGAAGCGACTGCAACCGATGTCGGACCAAGACTTTGGAAATCCGGCAGACTGCGGGACCGCCTGACGACAGGATAACCCCAAGTGTAATGACTGCAGCAGGGTAACACGATGAACATCAGCTAGCATCTCCTTTTGGTTGATGTGCGGATGAATTTAACTTGGGCTCCAGTGACCTTGAATGCACTTGCCGTCCAGATGTGTCCCCCCAGGTACAGTCTGATGCATCTGTGGTTAGGGTCTGGGCAGCATGGGGTTAAGTAAAGGGAAGTCCCTTGTTGTGGTTGCATGCTGCTGCCCACCAGAGAAACTCTATCCTTAGACAAGGTATGATAGGTATGGTGGTTTCCAGGTCCTAAAAATGTTGGCACCAAAGACTTAAATACCACTGAAATTTCCTCATATGCAGTCTGGCATATGGAATTAGTAGAATGCAAGAGGCCATGAACCCTAGGGCCTGCAGGATTTTCCATGCAGATAGTTGGGTTCTGGTGCCCATTTGAGTGAAGTAGCTTGTTTATTTGGAGTAAGGAATGCCATTTGGGATGCTGTGTCCAAGCTTGCTCCCAGGAGTACAATCTTTTGACTGGGGACTAGTTTTGATTTCTTTTCACTGATAGTGTACCCCAGGGAAGTTAGAAGGTTCTTTACAAATGTCAGGTACTGCAATAGCTTTTCCTGACTGTCTGCCTGAATCAGGCAATTGTCCAAGTAAGGGTAAATTTGAATCTTTCTCTGTCTGCAATAGGCAATGGCTGAAGCCAGGCATTTTGTGAAGACTCTGGGAGCAGTGGATAAGCCAAAGGGAAGTGCAGAGAACTGATAATGCATAGATCCTGCCCTGAAACATAGGTATTTCCTGCATGAGTCCCTGATAGGGATGTGCAAATAGGCTTCTTTTAGGTCTAGGGTAGCTAACCAGGCATCTTTGGACAGCATATGGAGAAGCTGCTGAAGGGTGAGCATTTTGAATTTTGGTACTACCAGGAAGGTGCTTAGAATGGAAAGATCTAGGGTTGGGTGCCAAGTGCCCTCTTTTCTGGGTACCAGGAAAAGTCTGGCATAATCTGTTCTGCAGGAACAGGCTGAATTGCCCTTATGGAAAGCAGGGATTGAACTTGGTTTTGTGACTCCGCCCACTGGTACGGAGGAAGGTCTGGGAACCCTTTAGGGGTTGACAGTGAGTAGAAGTGAAATTTGCACCCCTGGGGTACAGTGTTGAAGACCCATCAGTCTTCGGTGATAGAAGTCCAGCTTTTTGCATGATGGGCAAGTTTTCCTCCTAGGGGCATGAGCAATTGGGCAGAGGTGAGGAGTGGAGTTGA
Organism: Protopterus annectens; assembly: GCF_019279795.1. Lineage (NCBI taxonomy): Eukaryota > Metazoa > Chordata > Ceratodontiformes > Protopteridae > Protopterus > Protopterus annectens. The sequence continues at coordinate 803,785,017 of NC_056725.1, forward strand.
GAAGTCATTGTGAATTCTTTCCGTAAGGGGGTGGCTTAGCACTCCCTGTTTTAGAAGTGGAGGTACTTCATTGCTTAGATCTCTGCATACCCTGAGACTGTAATCTGGGGGGGTCTGTTTGCCCTGGGTCTAGTCTGAGATGGCCTTGAGGGGGCTGGAAAGGACCAATGTTTCGAGGGGCAATGCCTACTGAATCCTGGAGGCTGACTTGCAAAAAATCTTTTGACTGTCTGGATAGACTTAGTTTTTTTCTTCCATCTTTTTTAAAACCTCTTCTGGTTTGGTGGCAAACAGATGGTCCTTGTTCAAATGAGCATCGAGTAATTTTGATTTGACATGGTCTGGCAAGGTCTGCTCCTTAAGCCAAGCATGCCTTCTCAGTACAGAACCAGTGACTGCTGCCCTGCAAGATGCTTCTAGGGCGTCAAAGCCACATTGCAAGGTATGCCTGCTGACTTGGCTTGCAGAATGCAAAAGCTCCAGTAATTCTTTATTTTCTGCACAGTCTGTAAAGGTAGACTGTTTTTGCTTAATAAGTTCCATAATATGTTGCTGGTATTTCAGCATGTGAAACTGGCAATTCAATGCCCGAATGGCGAGAGTTGCAGAGGTGTATACTTTTTTTATCCCATCTGTCTGAAGCTTGGTAATCCCTGTCTGAAGGGGAGGGATTCTTAGCTGTAGATGTTTTTATACTTGTAGGCTCCTGGGAAATGACCTCTGGGTCAGCAATAGGATTTTTGAAAAGAAATTTGAGAGAGTCAGGGACTCTGTAGTACCTGTCTGGTTTCCTTGGAGCAGGGGGTAAAGTATCCGCAGTTAGACTGGATTCCATAAAGACATCATCCACAACATCCAGAACAGGAGAGATAGCTAAAGGTCTATGTTGCATCAAATCTAAAAATTCTCAGAATCTCTTTTTGGACTGAGGTTAATCCTGGCATTCCCAGTGGAAATGCTCTCTTAAAGTATATAGGGTTTTCCCAAAAGAAAAATCCTCTGGAGGGGAAGCAGACGGAATTGAGTCCTCTGCATCAGAATCCTCATTAGCAGATAAAGGCATGTCTTCATATTCAAAAACCTCAGAGTCGTCGGACGCTTGGTCAGTTAAATCTGCTGGGGACAGGTCTCTCATTTAGCAGGGGAAGTCTGGCTTCCCTTAATCAACATAATTAGGTCTTCTTCCATTTAAAGCATTTGATGTTGTGGCAAGGAAGCAGGTGCTTGAGGTTGTGTTGTAGATTTTTTAGGCATAGCTCATACTCTTGACTTTAGAAACTCGGTAGTTTTAGACAAAATTGAAGATGCGAAAGTCGTCAGTTTGGGTCGAATATTGGTAATGCGAGGAACTTCCTCGGAAGCCAGTGCCTGCACAGTGGCTCTGGACCCATCCAAGGTAGAGACATCCGCAGGTTCCGTAGTCAAAGAGTCTCATGGCATACCGGACTCCAAACGGATCTTGGTAGCAACCTGCAAATCCATCGAAGCGGGCATCAGGGGCTGCAAAAGCATCTCACCGAGACCCGGTGAACTGGCAACTAGCTTTATGGAAGAGTCATCGTCAGTTTTGGACCTGTGCGGTCTGTCTCTGTCTTTATCCTTACATTTTTTTTGGAAGATCGGTAGTCGGATGGCTAACCGAAGCCATTTCGGAATATGGAGATCGGGAGCGAAAGTATTTAGCAACAATAAGGGCCCGACGACGAATAGTTTGAGCGTTGAACAAAGCACAAAACCAACAGGGATGTACATCGTGGTCTGGGCCTAAACAGGTGACGCAGTAAGAATGGAAATCTTGGTGTGGTATTTGTTTTCCACAGGCGAGACAATTATTAACTTTTCTGACCATCGGTTAGAGCAAGAAAAAAGGATCCCCAATGAGGTACTTAGCTTTAGAAGACTTCAGGATGATTCAATTCGGAAATGAAAACTCAGGTAGCGGCCAACCAGCACTTGTGCGAAATGCTTCTGCTTTGGGCTCCACGGCAAGAAAGACTGATGTAATGGTGTCGGCTGCCTGTTTTTATACCCCTGACAACCTGACATCAGTCTTGAAGCGACAAGCAACTGATGCAGAAATACTAAGTCTCTGGTATTCGGGCCGACTGAGGGCTACCTGGTAGCAGATAACCCAAGTGTGATGACTGCAACAGTAAAACACGAAGGACATCATCAGTTAAAAGACAGAGAGAAAAAAATTACACACCCTGAAGTGCAACTACAGTGCAGTGAAAGCATCATCAGGGGCCTTAACATGTTGGGCTGCTATCATAAGATGAGCATGGGTTCAGGGCAGAAAGCAAGCCAAAAAATGATAAGGCTTAGATTAAAGATAAGGATATCTAATTATACACACACACACACACACACACACACACACACACACAGGTAAATGAACTTCCAACATGAGCCAGTAATCAAGAAACAGTCTGTCTACTAAAAAGCCTTTTAAGGAATGCAATCACTAGCCCAAAAACTATACAAAGGGAAAAAAAATCAGTATCTCCACTACTCGAGTAAGAGAAAATGCCAGAAAAGAGAACTTCCTGGTGACTATGGCTTAGAACTTTTAGTTATGTACTTACCATAACTTTAGATGTATGGGATCCATCTCGCCTACATTCTCTACAGATGGGTTCGGAGCCGATCCTCGGCTCCGACTCGGCACGCTATACTATAGAACGAAGTCTCTTATTGGCTGAGTTACCTCATATCCCAGGATGCCCCACTACTGCTTCCCCAGATCTTGTTTGTCCGCACACATGCACACACATAGACTGTTGTTATAAGATTGCCAGGTGTTTCAAGAGAGGAAACAGTTGTATTCGGACCGTCCGGTCTCTTCTGGCCTCCAAGGTAGGGGGAAGGAGGGTGGGTTATTAGGAATGTAGGCGAGATGGATCCCATACATCTAAAGTTATGGTAAGTACATAACTAAAAGATGTAATGTGATCCTATCTCGCCTACATTCTCTACAGATGGGACAGCGTCCCTAGCACCTAATTCCTGGGTGGCTCACTGGAAAACGGTCCGGAGAACCGTGGAACCGAAGGCAGCTCGACCCCTAGATGCCACATCCAATTTGTAGTGAGAGATAAAGGTGTGTAGAGTAGACCACGTAGCAGCCGCACAAATGTCGTTAATAGAGAGCTTGGAATGAAAGGCTGCCGAAGTGGCCATAGCCCTGGTAGAATGAGCTTTCACAGGAATTGTAAGGTCCTTATTTGAAATGCGGTAAATATGACTGATACAGTCTCTGATCCACTTGGCAACAGTGACTTTTGTGACAGATTTGCCCAATTTATTGTCCGAAAAGGACACAAACAGTTGATCTGATTTTCGTGCTTGTTGTGTCCTGTCCAAATAGAAACATAATTGTCTGTGTACATCTAAGCTGTGAAAGGTATACTCAGCTCTGTTTGTATACTTAGGGAAAAAAAAACGGTAATTCCAGTGATTGTTGCAAACAAAAGTTGGAACAAACCTTTGGTATAAAGGATGGGTTTGGTCTAAGAGATACTCTATCCTTGTGAAATACCAGGTATGGTGGATTGACACATAAGGCTTGAAGTTCTGAAACTCGCCTGGCTGATGTGATAGCAACTAGAAGGGCAGTCTTCCAAGAAAGAAATTTCAAGTCACAGGTTGCTGCCGGCTCAAAGGGGGGTGCGGTTAATGCGCCTAACACTACGTTAAGGTCCCACGGTGGTGCAGGATGCGATATAGGGGGCCGTAAAAGCCAAGCTCCTTTAATAAAAGCTTTGCACAACTTGTTGCTCATTAAAGGTGGTTGTGTTCTCATGAAAATTAGAAATAGCTGCCAATTGAACTTTGATGGTAGACACCGAACAACCCTGGTTGAACAGCGAAGTTAAAAACTTCAGAACCTCTGACACAAAAGCAGTCATAGGGTCTAATCCTCGGAGTTGGGCCCAAATAGCAAACCTCTTCCATTTACTGCTATACATTTTTTTAGTAGAAGTCTTGTGGGCCGAGGACAAAATATGCATGACTTCAGGATCGAAAGAATGGCTCCTAACTATGGTCGAAAGAGGAGTAGCCAAGCTGCTAGCTTCAATGAATGGAGGGACTGATGGAGCTGTCCTGACTGATGCGTCAGGAGGTCCGGAACTTGGTCCAGGAACCAGGGACCGTCCAATGCATACTTGCGAAGAAAGGGGAACCAAACTTGACAAGGCCAGTATGGGGCGATTAGAATCATTTTGCTTCTCAATCGAATCGCCTTCTGAATCAGCTTGGGGAGAAGGGGAGCCGGTGGAAAGGCGTATAGCAGACCGGGGGGCCAAGCTTGGATCAGAGCATCCTTGGGGGTCTGCCCGGGAACTGGAATGAGAGAGAAGAACTGCTGGCATTTTGCGTTGAGGGGAGTTGCGAAAAGATCGCAACATGGAACTCCCCATCTCGTAAAAATCTGTGTTACCACTTTGTGATTCAAGGACCATTCGTGAGGGGAGAGAATAGTCCTGCTCAGTCTGTTGGCTATCACATTGGATGTTCCCGGAATGTGAGTTGCCACTAGAAAGCGTTTGGTAGCAATCACCCAATCCCATACCTTCATGGCCTCTCTGCAAAGGGGGTAAGACCTGGTCCCTCCTTGCTTGTTCAAGTACCAGACTACCGACATGTTGTCGGACTGAATGGCAATCGTCCCCTGGGGGAGGTGATCGTGCAGTGCTTGCAATGTTAGAAGCACCGCCCTCATTTCCAGGATATTGATGTGGAGGAGATGCTCGTCGGAGTGCCACGTGCCTTGGACTGACCTGTCCAGATAATGTCCCCCCCACCCTGTCTGGGAGGCGTCTGTAGTCAACGTGGCCGAGGGGGATGGGGGAACTAAGGGTCGCCCCTGATCCAGGTTGGAGGAAAGAAGCCACCAATGAAGATCCTGTTTGCACGTCTCTGTGATCACTATTTGGTGACTGAGGGGGAGGTCTTGATAAGACCACTGGACTGAGAGGAGCCACTGGAGTATCCTCATGTGCAATCTTGCCAAGGGAACAAGAAGAATGGTGGCTGACATGGAACCTAACAGCTGTAGGACCATTCTCGCTGGAGCGCGACGTCTGAGGAGTAACGCCCGAACCTGAGACTGCAATGTTGCTATCCTTTCCGCAGGAAGATAGACTCGCATCTGCCTTGAGTCTATTTCTGCACCAATAAACAGAATACGCTGTGATGGCAGCAATACGGATTTTGTCCAATTGAATGTGATTCCTAAGGAGCTGTCTAGGGAGATAGTGGCTGCTAGAGTTTTTAAGAGTAGATGCCTTGAAGTGGCAGTTAGGAGCCAGTCGTCTAGGTATGGAAACACCTGGAATCCTAGACTTCTCAGGTGAGCAGTCACCACTACCAAACATTTGGTGAACACCCTGGGGGCTGTGGTGAGACCAAAGGGCAGTGCACGGAACTGAAAATGACTGTCCCCTAGGCTGAAGTGCAAGTGTCTCCTTGATGCCTGATCTATCAGAATGTGATAATAGGCGTCTTTGAGATCTATGGAGCACATCCAAACACCGTTCTCCAGAAGCGGGAGAATGGTTTGCAAGGTGACCATCCGGAATTTGGACTTTTTCACTGATCGCTTTAATCTGCTGAGATCCAAAATGGGCCTCAAGTCCTCGGTCTTTTTTGGTACCAAAAAGAATCTTGAGTAAGTCCCTGATCCGGCCTGATCTGCGGGGGACAGGTTGGATGACTCCTTTTTGAAGCAGCTTTGAAATTTCGATGGCTGCCATATCCCGTTGACTGGGTGGCGGGTCCGGGATTCTTTGGGATGGTGGAGGGGGTTGAGAGAAGGGAATGGAGTAACTTCCAGCGATGATTCGGAGCACCCATCGGTCCGGAGTGATACTTTCCCAGGCCTTTAGGTGCCTCGAAAAACAACCCCCGACTGGCTCCGGAGCTGCAAAGTTGGGCACTCCTTCAGGGATGCTGGAAGGAGGAGGAGCCACGAAAGGACTCGCGGTCTCCAGTGTTGCGGGGGCCTCTGCCACCTCTGGGACGGCGTCTCCCTGAAAAATTTCCCCTTCCTCTGCCTCTAGAAGGGGAATCGCTCTGCTGCGATGAGTAAGGCTTTTGAGACTTACGGAACCACATTTTCCCTCCTCTTCGAGCCTTGGGATAAGGTCTGAAGGGAGTGGAAAACCGGGCCCCTACGGCAGTTAAAGTCTTACCCTCCTGCTCGCAGCGAGTCAAAGTGTCCTTTACCTTGGGTCCAAAACGGGAGGACCCATCGAAGGGGGTGTCGGCAAAGGAAGACTTAAAGGCCTCCGCAAAGTGACACAGGTGTAGCCAGGCTTGTCTCCGTTGAGCAACACCTGTGCCCGCCGCTCTGCTCGCTCCTTCGGCTGCATACGAAATGAGCCTCATGGACGAGTTGGATAGGGAGGAAAGGGTAGCCAAGTGGGAGTTAACCGTCTGCTGCTCCGGTAAGTTACCAGAGAGGGTATCCGACAGCTCCTTGACCAGATCCCTCTGCAGTCTCGTAAAGTGCGTCAGGTAATTCAGAGACCTTAATGTAAAGGTTGCTGAAGCAAGGGTGCGCTTCCCATACCGATCCATGCTCCTAGACTCCTTATTAGGAGGATGGACGGATGTTGAAGCCTCTGCCACATCTTGTTGGGTAGCAGATGCCACCACCAAGGCATCTACAGCCGCACCTTTGGTAAGAAAGTCCTTATCAGGGGGTGCCGAAAGGAATTTATTGGGGCGAGCTGGCACCGGTTCAACAGAGTCCGGATGTTCCCACGCCCTTCGAGAGATCAAATCCAGGAGCTCATCAAAGGGCGGAGACACCCAGGAGGCGGAGGGCTGAGCCCCGAAGGCCTTGAGGAACACCGACTCCTCAGCAGAAGGGGGTTTGGACTGCCAGTTGCCTCGTTGCTTTAGGATCTCCAAGATGTCCGCAAAGGAAACATCATCCGAGGACGACTTGGAGGACCCCTCCGCATCATCGAGGTCGGTATCCGAGGTGAGAGACATCAAGGGAGTCGAAGTGCTTCCTCTTGCACGGTCTCTTCCTCAGGGGTTCCTCCAAAGACGTTTTGGAGGGACCTCCAGGAAGAACGGAACCCCTGATGGGGGTAACCTCAGGCCCCAGTGCTCCGCTGTCGTGAGACAGGGGGATTGCAAAGGAACCAGTCTCCGTGCCAAGGGAAGGTGGTGGTGAGATGGTAGAAGTGGCCAGAGAGGATTTGGCCAAGGCACTCCTCATGGCCTTGAAGGCGGGACCCCCAGAGTCCTGGGAAGGTTCAACCCCCAAGGCCACAACAGCAGTCGGAACCCCCACCGCCGACGCACTGAGAGAGGGGCTCGGAATCGAAAGGATCGGTCCCAAAGTGTCCCCCCCGGGGCCGACAGAGGAGGTCCGCGTACCGAACCCGAAGGGCGGGGTTGGAGTTAGGGTCGGGGCCGACCCAACAACCTCCACCTGCTCCACCAACACCGACTCCAACGGCACCGAAGCTGTTGGAGGAGGAACCGAGATGGCAGGGTGGGAAATCGGCTCCGGAGCCGACTGGGCTGGAGCCGAGACCAACTTTTGAAAGACCGGAGACTGAAAAAGCCTTTGAAGCACCCTGTCTACATCCGAATCGGACATCCTCGACGACCGAGAAGAGACCGACCGGGTCCGAGTCGACTTCTCCGCCGGCTCCGAAAGACTGGGGGACCGGCTCCGAATGGTCTCGAGAAGTATCGGCGCCGAGGGAGATTCCACCACTACTGCAATTTCCCTCGGAGCCGATGTGGACTTCAGCACCGAAGGGGAAGAGTCTGAGCGGGCAATCTTCATCGGCTCCGAAGGCAGTGGAGCCGATGGAGATGACTTGCCTCTCGACACCCGAGCTCTCGGCTCCGAAACCAGAGGAGTCGAAGCTAGAGACATCGAGGCAGACCGTTCCGCCCTCGGCTCCGAAGTCCGTGGAGCCGACGGAGAAGCCTGCCTAGACTTTTTTGCTGCTGGATCTGACGGGCTGGTCGGAGCCAAAGATTTTTTCTTCCTCGACGGGGAAGAAGAAGAAGATAGGGCTTCCTCAAAAGAAGGGGGTAATAAGCCCTTTCAAAATCAACTTATTTTTCCTCTCTTGGAGCACGCGAGAGGAAAAAGCGTGGCAAACGCTACAGGATTCCTGTAGGTGCTTCGGCCCCAAACAGTATACACAACAAATGGTCGTCCGTAATGGACATTTTATAATTGCATTTTGAACATTTCTTAAATCCTGATGGCCTATGTTCTTTAGACATGGCTATCTACTTCAACTGAACTTTACACTAAATTAGAAGAAAATAACACGTAGACTAGGGCAAGGTCCCTCTAAGTTAAACGGGATCGCTTACCACCAAGAAAAAAATACAATTTACCACAAAAGTTCTAAACTGCACAATGACACAATGATTAGCTGTTAAACAGCTCCTACTAAGGCGCGTGGGCCAGGCAAAGGCCCCTCTAACTTAAACGGGATCCTTTGCTGTCGAGGAAAACACAATTTTACCACAAACTTTTTACAAAAACCAATCACACACAATAAGTAGCTGTTAAAACAGCTTTCGGGTAAGTTTAGCGAAAAATTCTGACAGAAAAAATAAGCACTAAGAGGCACTTAGCTCAGCCAAGTCCGAGACCACGTCTATGCTGTAGAAGCGGCAAACGAGATCTGGGGAAGCAGTAGTGGGGCATCCTGGGATATGAGGTAACTCAGCCAATAAGAGACTTCGTTCTATAGTATAGCATGCCGAGTCGGAGCCGAGGATCGGCTCCGAACCCATCTGTAGAGAATGTAGGCGAGATAGGATCACATTACATCTGGCCATTATTCTAGAGAAGTCATCCAAGACATTTTATAGCAGTTTAGGAAACCATTACATAAGGCAACTGAGTATGTCAAATCATATTACAAAGGAATTTTATTTATTTATTATCTTTGTTTATCAGGAAAGTCTGACTAGATAAAGCCCTTTTTTTCAGACAAGGCCCAGGGAGAAAAGCTCCACATTTAACAAGTTTTGTCGTATACACAAAATTCAGTTACACGATATCAGAAGGAATACAAATATAGGCAGGTGTACATACACAAGAGAAAAAAAACAACTTACAGTAGCTTACATAAACATCATTTAGAAACGGAACATGTACATAGCTTGCATAGGTATACAGTGTTGAACATTCTTTAGAAACAGACATAAGGCTTGTATATAGCAGAGATATAACATTGAAAAATATACTGGAATATAACCTGCAATTTCTGGCAATTAAAATAACGAAAATAGACAGCTTACTATGGAATAATATTAGAAAGGTGGGAGGTAGTTGATAATGAAATATAGTATGATATGCGCTAGTTGTAAAACGTTATATTTAAGACTGGTAAGTGAAATAATTAGGAAAGTGAGAATGGTTTGAGCTACATGGAATGTTATAAGGAGTACTAGTTTTGGATAGAGGACAGTGTGATAAACTGCGACAGAGAGTACAGTGAGACAGTTGTTGATCTAATTACTGAAAAGAAGAGACTGAGTTTTGTCAATTCGTCTGTGATTGATGTAATTTATGTAAGCAAAGTTACCGCTTGTGATTAAGTTTCATACATTTTTAGTAAATACCTCATGTCTATGATCTCCCCAGACATCAACTTATTATGTGCCATCAAATTTAAGTTTTATGACTCCATTGTTTCTAAAGACTATCTTTACTACAGTTAAGTTCCTAGACTTGCAGTTCTGTCAAACATACTGATGTCAGTACTCAATTAATTTTAAATAAAGAATGAGGTGACTAAGCAAAGTCCCCTTCACTGTTATGAAAGCTACTAAAGAAACAGCAACTTGTTCCAGAAAACGCAAAGACGACTTGCATTTCTTTTGAAAAATAACTTTTTTTTCAACTCTTCGTCTACTAAAATCAGCTCCCCATTTCCCATTCTGAGTCAATGGGGGATATCAACCAAGCATCACTGAACTGCCTTTTTTTTTTAATCTGCATTTTCTTGCTAACTATCAGCTCCACACTTCTCCATTTATCTACTCAATGGGGAAGGTCATCTAAACAGCAATCACAAGGGCTTTACTGCTATATCTTAACTTCACTCAGCCTCTTACAGCAGCCTACAGTACATGATCTCATAATGCCTAATCACGGACATGTACTTTTGTGCATGTCCGTATGCCGAGCTGCTTGGCTGCAGCACACATTTCTTTCCTTTGCTCAGATTAGTCTTGACGTTCATCTAGTTAAACGTTCACTATGCAGAGAACTGGACTTCTGTCTACTAGTCAGAGCTTTCTCTCTCTCTGTGCCACTTAATGACTCAGATCAATTTTTAGAAGTTTTTTCTTTTCCTTAATTTTTGGGGATTTGGAATTTACTTTCCCCTTGGTAGAGCTGTCTGTTTCTCTGTGTTTCTACATTTTTAAGCTATTTTTCCAAGTTAAGTTCTTTTAACTTACAAGGCCCTGCAGCCTTATTAAATTTTAGGCACAGCTGACAACTTTTAGTGTTCCTATCATGCCCCAACAAAAAAGTACAGTTGTGTACACTTACCATAAATGTAGATGTTCAAGTGTATTCACTGTTGCAGTCATTACATTTGGGTAATCTGCTGGCAGGTTGCCCTTAGTCGGCCTGAATAACTAAGTTTTGGGTCCTGCGTCGGTTACTGTCTCCTCTTCCATGATGTCAGGTCGTCAGGGGTATAAAACATGCACCCGACGCCATTTTAATTAGTTTTTCTTGCCCCAGACGTCAGGTGCCCCCCAAATGGGGAGCAAAAATATATATAAATAAACTGTAAATATATAAATGCACTTTTAGAAACAAACTTTACCTTCAACTAAAAGCAAATACACCACAAAGGCTTTTGAGTATAATGAAGGAAAGAAAAGGTATAGAATGGGGGATGGCGGGTGGGTAACCCAGACTGCAACATTGAATACACTCGAACATCTACATTTATGGTAAGTGTATACCACTGTACTATGTTCTTCATGTTTTACTGTTGTAGTCATTACATTTGGGTAGAATCCCAAAGCTATGGATGGGAGGATGGAACTAAACAGCATTAGGAGCGGCTATAAGGCCCTGCAGGACTGCAGTGGCAAAGCCTGCCCTGGAATTAGAGAAGAGAGGTAAATGATAATGCTTTGTGAAGGTATGAACAGAGCTCCAAGTAGCAGCTTCTAGAATGTCTTTGGTTGGGACCCCTCTGAGAAAAGCTGCTGAAGTAGAGGCAGTCCTGGTGGAATGTGATCTGATCCCCTTGGGCACAGGTTTGCAATGGTGCAAATGGTAGAAACGAATGCAGTGGCTTATCCATTTAGAAATAGTCTGCTTTGATAGAGCCTTCTCCTCTGATCCTGCAGCAAATGCTACCAGTAGTTGCTCAGACTTTCTTAGAGATTTGGTCCTGTTTAAACAGAATCTTAGTTGTCTGTGTACATCCAATGAATGCAGAATCCGCTCCCCCTTGTTCTGCGGATTTGGGTAAAATGTTGGCAGGTGAATGGTCTGGTTAAGAGCCACACTGAATATCACCTTAGGCATAAAAGAAGGATTGGTCCTGAGGGCCACCCTGTCGGGGCAAAAAAATAATGAAAGGCTCCACTGCCATGAGAGCCTGGAGTTCTGAAACCCTTCTTGCTGAAGTGACTGCGAAAAGAGAAGCTCTCTTCCAAGATAGAAATTTTATATCCACAGTAGCTGCTGGTTCAAAAGGAGGCAGGGTGAGTTTTCCAGCACAAAACTGAGGTCCCATGCAGGAGTTGGTGCTCTCCTGGGAGGCCTTAAATTTTTGGCCCCTCTGAGATACTGTTTAAGCAGTGGATGAGAAAAGAGGGGAGGATCTGTGTTGTAACGAGCCGAGATGGCAGAGGCATGGATTTTTATTGAAGAAAAAGATAGGCCCTTGTCAAGCATCTCAGTTAAGTATTGTAAAATCTGAGGAATATTGGGCTTTGCTATGTCTATTCCTTGTGCTTGGTTCCAAGCACAGAATCTCTTTCCATTTATCAGAATAAGATTTTCTAGTACTAGGCCTTCTGGCTTCCAAAATGACATCCATCACAAGTTTACTGAGAGATGTGGTTTGAATAATTAGTTGATCAGCCATGCTGCAAGATTCAGAGTTTGGAGCAGAGTATGTAGAATTTGAAAGTTCTGCTGAGACAGTAGATGAGGTGTTTGAGGCAAGTACCACAGAGGAAGGTGTGACATATTCCTTAAAAGCGGGTACCAGTGCTGGTGAGGCCAGTCCGGAGCAATTAGGATCATTTTTGTTTTTTCCTGTCTGACTTTTAGTAAGACCTTGGAGAGGAGAGGCAGAGGGGGAAAGGCATAGACTAATAGGTTTTTCCAGCTGAAGGACAGAGTATCCACTTTCCATGCTTTTTTGTGATGAGTTATTGTGCAAAATTTGTCCAATTGATAGTTTTGGGGAGAGGCAAATAGATCTACGTCTGGGCTCCATTTCTGTGTTAACCTGTTAAAGATTTCTGGATCCAGTTTCCATTCGTGTGGGTTCATAAGAATTCTGCTTAGGTCATCTGCCAGAGTATTTTGCTTTCCTGGCAGGAATTGTGCTTGAACAAGTATTTGGTAAGTCGAGGCTGTGTTCCATAAGGCCATGGCTAGTCTGCAAAGGGGGTAGGAATGTGTATCCCCCTGCTTGTTTATGTACCACATAACAGTGGTGTTGTCCGCCCTTATCAGTAGTTGCCCTGCATTCTGAACAGCTAGCATTTCTTTCTGGTTGATATGCAGATGCATTTGGTTTGGGCTCTATTTGCCCTGAATGCATCTCCCTGCCAGGTGGGCCCCCCCAAGCATAGTCTGATGCGTCTGTAGTTAGGTTTTGGTGACGGGAGTTGAGTGAATGACCATCCCTTGTTTTGGTGACATGTCTCTGCCCACCAAAGAAACTCCTGTTGCAGGCAGGGAAAGAGAGGAATAAGTGTTTCCAGGCTGTGACAATGCTGACTCCATAAACTTTTTAGGTACCACTGAAGTTTCCTCATATGCAGTCTCGCATATGGAATCAGTACAATGCAGGATGCCATGAATCCCAAAGCCTGCAGAATTTGTCTTGCAGATAACTGGGTTTTTGTTGCCATTTGTTTGAAGTATGTTGTCAGTTGCCTTTGTCTGGCGTGAGGTAAGCCATCTGGGCAGTTGTATTCAAGCTTTCACCCAGGAATGTAAGTATTTGAGAGGGTACCAGTTGTGCTTTCTTTTCATTTATGATGTACCCTAGGCATGCTAGAAGCCTTTTTACAAATACCAGATGTCGAAGAAGAGTGTGCTTTTCCTCTGCTTGAATGAGACAATCGTCCAGATAAGGATAAATTTGTATGTTTCTTTGTCTGCAGAATGCAATTACTGGTGCCAGGCACTTTGTAAAGACTCTGGGTGCAGTAGACAAGCCAAAGGGCAGTGCAGAGAATTGGTAATGCAAAAAACCTGCTTTGAAGCGGAGGTATCTTCTACATGATTCCCTTATTGGGATATGCAGGTATGCCTCAAGTCTAGAGTGATTAACCAAGCATTCTTGCCTAGCATAGGCAGTAGCTGCTGCAAAGTCAGCATTTTGAATTTTAGAATGTCCAGGTATGTGTTTAGAATCAATAAGTCCAGTATTAGACGTCATGAATTGTCTTTTCTGGGTACCAGGAAAAGTAAAATCCTTGTCCTTTTTCCTTTTCTGGTACTGGTTGAATAGCCCCCATATCCATGAGGGATATAACTTGTTTCTGGGCCTCTGTCCACTGGTTTTGTGGCAGATTTGGCCATCCGTTTGGAACTGGCAAAGTATGGAAATGAAATCTGTACCCTTGGGATACTATGTTTAATACCCACTTGTCCTGGGTAATTAAATGCCAATTTTGAGCATGAAGTGTTAGTTTTCCCCCCAAGGGGGCTGCCAAAAGATAAGTGCTTGGAGATGGTAGAGGAAAGTCATTGAGACTGCTTACTGTAGGGGTTGTGTTTTGTTTCCTCCAGATTTGGAGGTGGAGGCACCCCATTGCTTTGACCTGTAAAAACCTTGTGTTTGATATCTGGAGCCTTTTGAGCGCAAGGGTTTGCCCTGAGTGGCTCTGTTGGTCACTGGAAAGGACCAATTTTTAGTAGGCCAGTGCCTACTGTACCTGGGTGGCTGCACTTGCAAGAAATATTTCACAGTTTGCACAGATTTAGCTTTGTCTTCCATTTTCTTTAAAACCTCTTCTGCCTTATTACTAAACACAGTATCATGGTGCAAAGGGGCATCCAACAATTTAGCTTTAACATGATCAGGCAGATTTTGCTCCTTGAGCCACGCATGCCTTCTATTCACAAATCCAGTAATGGCAGCCCTACAAGAGGCCTCCAAGGAATCAAAACTACATTGCAAAGTATGCTTGCCAACCTGTTCTGCTGAATGCAATAAATCCTGTAACTCTATTTTCCACACAATCAGAAATCAACATCATTTTTTGTTTAAGTAAGCCCATAACATGATGTTGATATTTAAGCATATGAAACTGGCAGTTTAAAGCCCTGATTGCCAAGGTTGCAGACATGCAAACCTTCTTACCCCATCTATCCAGTGCCCTGGAATCTCTATCAGAAGGGGTAGGATATTTGGCTGTAGAAGCCTTAACCCCCCCCCCCCCTTGGGACCCTGAGAAATAGTCTCAGGATCAGCAGCAGGATTTTTGAAAAGAAATTTGTGGGAGTCAGGAACCCTGTAATATCTGTCTGGCTTACTAGGAGCCGGTGGCAGGGAATCAGGGGCCAAGCTTGATTCCAAGAACACATCATCAACAATGTCTAATACAGGAGGTATTGCCAAAGGCCTATGCTGAGGAAGAAGTAAGTTCCTAAGCCTCTTTTTTGATTCAGAGAAGTCCTGACTCTCCCAGTGAAAATGTTCCCTTAAAGTATGCAAAGTCTCTCCAAAAGAGTAATCCTCCAGAGGAGATGCAGATGGAATGGATTCCTCTGCATCAGAATCCTCACAGGGTGGAACAGAAAATTCCTGATCAGAAGAGGAATAAGAAGAAATGGAAACCTGATCTAAAGATTCATAATCAGTGCCTTGCCTAAGCCTCTTAGCAGAGGGGGGGCTGGGAACCCCTGATCAAGGTAATTAAAAATTAAATCCTCAGCCATTTTCATCATCTGTTTTTTAGGCATAGGGACCTGGGCACGTGGCTCATGCATCAGTTTTTTAGACACAGAAATTGTTTTTGATCTTGTTTTTGTTGTTGGCGTCGGTTTAATATAAAAATGTTGAGGCCTGAAAAACTCAGAAGCCGGTGCCTGGTCAGCGGCTCCCGACCCATCCAAGGGAGAGACATCCGCGGTTTCAATACTCTGAGAATCTCGCGGCATACTGGATTCCAAATGGGTCTCGGTAGAGGCCTGCGACTCAAAAGTAGCGGGTATCAGGGGCTGCAAAAGCACCTCAGTGAGTACCGGTGACCCAGCGACTGGCTTAGGAGAAGCTTTGTCGGATTTGGACCTCGACGGTCTGTCTTTTTCCTTGCGTTTTTTGTGAACTCCGGTAGTCGGATTGCTAACAGACGACATTTCAGGGTAGTCAAATCTTGAACCAAATTATTTAGAAGCAAAAATATACCGACGCTTAATAGTGTGTTGGTTAAATTAAGCACAAACCCGACAGCAAGGCACATTGTGATCAGGGCCTAGGAAAGGAATATAGTACAAATGAAAATGTTTATGAGGTATTTGCTTCCCACAAGTAATGTAATTATTAACTTTTACTGACATCGGTAAGGAGCAATAAAAAGTTTCCCAACCGGGTTACTTAGCTTTAGTTTGAAGACTTCGGTTCTGAAACTTGAATACAAAGATTTCAGAAGTCGGCCGACCGGCACTTGCGAACTGCTTTTGCTTCGGGCACCGTGCGGCAAGAAAGACTGATTAAAATGGCATCGGCTGCATGTTTTATACCCCTGAGGAGACAACAACCGATGCAGGACCCAAGACTTTGTTATTCAGGCCGACTGAGGGCAATCTGCCAGCAGATTACCCAAATGTAATGACTTAAACAGTGAAACACGAAGAACATCATAATTTTTATGCGTTGAAGTCAACAGAAGTTGCTTGTCTACTACAGGCAATTCTGCTAACAGATATGGAAAAGGAAGAAGTCTTGAAATATAAAGTACTTGAAGAAACTGTCAAACCATGTAACAAAACAGCACATTCACTATGAAAATATAGTTGAGTGATAAGGTTTTACAATGATGAAAATAACCAAAGGTGGCTTTTGCCAACATCATCTACATACAGCGATCCTCACTCTCTCTCCACAGAAGACCAGCATTACCCTTTCACAAGGAAGGAAAACATAAGACTTCTTCAGGGCCAGTCTTGCTTTAACTAATGAACAAGTCTAAATGATGTGCGTCACGGACTGCATGCATTCCTGCAACTCTTTTCTTAGTAGGAAATTCCAGAAAGCTGTGAAATGTAAAAAAAATTCATAAAAATCATAACCGCTTTCTTCTGCATTGATGCAGCAGCTGACAACTTCTGCTTGTTAAAAACTATGTAAAAACTGTAGAAGACATGTAACTGTCTATAGGAAGCTACAGAAAACCGTAAAGTATGTTGTGTACAACATTCGCTATTTTTTTTTTTTTTTTACTCAGGAGGATAGCCAGACAAACACATGCATTTAGCCAGGCTGAACCAGCCATTTTCAGTTTCTCAGTGCATTACGTCATTCAGCTGTGGTGTATTGTTTAGTTTGAATTTTAACTGACAGGTAAAGAAAAATGTTATGGACCCTCTGAAGGGGGGGGCAGCTCAGATGCTATTGAACTAGCTCTACATTTTAGAGTGTTGACCCATCCAAGAACATTCTCACAGTTTTAAGTAGAACCATGCTATCTCCTGAGAACTCTGGGAATTGCAACCACTTTCAGTGCTTCTTCCGATGTTTTTGGATGTTGTTGCCTTAATCTCTCTTAAAAAGTGAGTTCATTTTCAATTTCATTACCGGTTGTCTTCTGAAAATTTAGGCAGAGGGGTACACAAACATCTTTTTAAAAAGAGCTTTGACTGACCGAGACAGTCTGCTCAGATATAAAGTACCATAACTTGCTGTCTTTCAGTTGGCTCATTCCAAAGTGGTACAGTACCTGGTAACGAATTACATCAGATAAGGTGTGGCTGTCAACAGTATGTACTGTGGCAACAGCAGAGAGCAGCAGCAATGTCTTGTACTACTAGCCTCTCCCAGAAATTTGTGTTTCGCTTACTAATGGTGTTAGGTGGCAGATCCACTACGACAATAAGATTTCAGGATTTACCAACTATATTAGAAGTTAATGGTAGTTGGATGCCGGCTATACTAAGCCCAGAATCTATAGTTCCAATAACACCAGGTTAACAGTGTTCATAGCTTATCTGCTTTAGAACAAGTACAGAAACAACTTCCTTCTTCACAAACTTTCAAAATTAAACGGGAATGGTGCATCTCAAGGACTCTGTCATTTGTGATTTCTTGCATAAATATCAAATGCAATGCTTTATATGCAAAGAACTTAACAGTTAAAGATCTAATGGGACCAGTCCACCCAAGTCCTTTTGACTAGATTCTACTCTTAGCTCATACAATCCTTTGAGACTTACAGCAGCCTTCCAACTAAGCATCCTAAAAATATCTCACTGTGTTGCAGGGACATTTTCAGACTTGGTCAGTATAGGGCCAGTGAAAATCCAAACTAAATAATAGCAAATAAATGTCATGGAAGTGTGGCTGGTCTGAATGGTACTTAAAATACTTCATTCATTCATTACTCAAATCAGATATAGAAAAGAAGAGACTGAGAAAATGTAAAAAAAACAGAAAACATTTATACCAACTCTGCAGTCCACTCTGTTCCTCAAATATGGCACTTGGACAGACTGACAACTCAATTTCCAGGAGATAAACGTCATGCATGTGTCATGCTACAATGAAGTTGTGTAAGACTGCCTTAATGGGTGTACATTTTGTTCATGAATGGAAATTTCTCTGCCTCTAAGCACAACTCTCTACCTTTTATAGTTTGTACCAAGATGTCAAAAAGCACTTTGATGGTATAAATTTTCACCAACAAATGACACAGCAGAAACTTTCTACATCAAACAGCATCAAAACTTTGTGTGCGCCATTTCACCAAAAGAATTGGATCCAAGATTTCTCCTTAAATCAACAGACAAGATTAATTGTACTTGATCTTAATCTGTTATGGAGTTGGGTGTTCCATCCTTTATGGTGAATGCCACTGATGCAGTCACTTATTTCAGCAACAAAAGAAAGTTCTTCAACCCAGTTTGTCATCCCACAACTTGGGTGATTGGATAATTTCACCTTTAAACCTACCCTACATTTTTTTATCAACACCATGTCTGTAGAGTTTAAGGGGATGCCAAAAAAACTTACCAGAAAGCTAGGCATAATAAAGTTGAAAAGGAATACACTGTGCCAGCCTAAATGCATAAATCATCTTTTCATACATTGTACTTAATATTCTGGAATACCTGTAACATTTACTTAACGTTTGTTTACCGGGGAAGTCTGACTGGGCAAATTTGCCCATTTTCATGGGAAGACCAGGAAGAAAAACTCCACATAACAACATAACAGGGAAATGATAGTAATAAATCACATAACATATTATCACAGTTCAAGTTAGTAATAAAGCTAACAGGATCACTTAGTAATTAGAAGTTATGTATCTACCATAACGTTCCATGTTAGTTGTCTTCTCTCGCCTTCTTTCTTGCTGGATGGGTTCGGAGCCGATCCTCGGCTCCGACTCGGCACTTACTAAGCTCGAGAGTCACTTTTACCAGCTCGAGGCAGCCCCATATCCCATGACGCAAGGCGGTATATACCCAGATCTCGTTTGGTACTTATAGGGAAAACACCTAGCACAAAAATCTTTCCACTAAGGAAAGAAGAGCAAGAAGCCTAAACAAAAGGGCTATAATGGGAACCCAGATAACTAACTGGCGCCCAAAAAAGCAATCTTCCTGACAAGGGAGATCAAAGTCTGTCCAGGCAAGGGGGCAGGAGGGAGGGTCGCAAGAAAGAAGGCGAGAGAAGACAACTAACATGGAACGTTATGGTAGGTACATAACTTCTAAATGTTAAGTTGTCAATCTCGCCTTCATTCTTGCTGGATGGGACCGCGTCCCTAGCACCTCTATCCTGGGTGGCTCAATGGAACAGACTCGAGAACCGTAGAACCAAAACTGGCTCTATCCCTGGAGGCCAAATCCAATTTGTAATGAGAAACAAAGGTATGAGGAGTGGCCCAAGTGGCTGCTGCACAAATAGTATCTAAGGGAAGTCTAGCCTGAAAAGCTGTGGAAGTGGCTAAGCTTCTGGTGGAATGTGCCTTTGGTTTTGACACAGCTGTTTGCCCCTAAGTTGATAGATTTCGGAAATGGTGGAAGAAAGCCATCTAGACAAGGTCACTTTAGAAACAGGAAGGTCTTTCTTATTCTGAGCATAAGAAAGAAAGAGTTGATCAGACTTTCTGAATTGTTTTGTTCTGTCCAAATAATATCTGAGTTGGCGGTGAACATCAAGATAATGTAATTTTTGTTCTGATCTGTTGGAGTAATTGGGGAAAAATACGGGGAGATCAATAGATTGGTTTAAATTTGTTTTTGAAGCAACCTTGGGCAAAAAGGAAGGATTAGTTTTCAAGGATATTCTGTCCTTGTGGAAGACCAAATATGGGGGACGAACATAAAGAGCATGCAGTTCTGACACTCTCCTAGCCGAGGTAATAGCAACAAGGAAGAGTGTCTTCCAAGAAAGAAACTTTAGAGAACATGAAACAGCTGGCTCGAAGGGAGGAAGAATTAAGGATGTCAGCACTAGATTTAGGTCCCATTGAGGAGGAGGACTCCTGACAGGAGGATTAAGGAGAAAATCTCCTCTTAGAAAAGCTTTACAAAGCCTGTGGGACATAATGTTATGGGGTCTGCAAAACCGACATGAAAGTTCGAGATCGCAGCTAACTGAACTTTGACAGTGGAAGCTGAAGAACCCAATTTAAGGATTTCCGCTAAAAAATCCAAAACTGTATGAACCGGGGCAGTAAAAGGATCTATATTCCTTGATTTCGCCCAAAGGGAGAAACGTTTCCACTTGCTAGTGTAAATCCTTCTAGTAGAGAATTTAAGAGAAGCCACTATGATATCCCTAACAGGGTTAGAGATCATAGGAAGCCTGGCTAAGGAAGGAAGTGGAGCAACCAAGCTGTGAGGTTGAGAGAAGGAATGGGCCGATGCAGCTGACCCGATTGGTGGATCAGAAGATCTGGCACTGGGTCCAGATGCCTCGGCTGCACCAAGAGGTGACGATGGAGGAACGGAAACCAAATTTGTCGAGGCCAATACGGGGCAATGAGAATCATTTTGGCTCTCAAAACGGTAGCTTTCTGGAGTACTTGTGGTATCAAAGGAAAGGGAGGAAAGGCATAAAGAAGTCCCTGGGCCAATCTTGGGTAAGAGCGTCTCTGGGGGGATGGCCTGGAAGTGGGAAGAGAGAGAAGTCGTCCGTGCATTTGCTGTTTTGGGGAGTAGCAAAAAGATCGCAACATGGGCGGCCCCATTCTTGAAAAATCTCCTCCACTATAGATTGCTTGAGAGACCACTCGTGAGGCATGAGAATAGCTCTGCTCAATCTGTCCGCTAAAATGTTGGTTTTCCCAGGGATATGCGTTGCTACCAGAAACCGATGAGAGGAGATCGCCCATTGCCAAAGTCTGAGAGCTTCTCGACACAAGGGGTAGGACTTGGTTCCGCCCTGTTTGTTGATATACCACACTACGGACATATTGTCCGTGTGAACTGCAACTGTTCCCAAGGGAAGAAAGTAGCTGAGGGCTTGCAACGTTAAAAGCACTGCTCTCATCTCTAGGACATTTATGTGCAGGTGGTATTCGAACGGTTGCCACGTCCCATGAACCATCCTGCCCTGATAATGACCTCCCCACCCGATCAGGGAGGCGTCCATAGTGACTGTGGCTACCGGGGCCGGGGAAACAAAGGGTCTGCCCTGATGAACCTGGGGAGAAGAAATCCACCAGGATAGATGGTTTTTGCAAGTTTGTGTCACCAGAATTTGATGACACATGGGGAGTTGTTGGTAAGACCATTGGGTGAACAACATCCATTGAAGGAGACGCATGTAAAAGCGGGCCAAAGGGAGAAGAGTAATGGCAGCTGCCATGAGGCCCAATACCTTTAGGACTAGTCTGGCTTGCACCTTTTTGCTGGCAAGGATGATCCGCACATGGTTTTGGATGTCTAGGATTCTGTTGCTTGTGAGGTTTGCTGACATCCGGACAGTGTCTAAATTTGCGCCTATAAAAGTAATAGATTGGCAGGGCAATAAGGAGGATTTTTCGTAGTTGATGGAAATTTCTAAATGAGTGCAGAGATTTAGGGTATAATCTCTGGCTTGGAGAAGTTGATGCTTGGTGGTGGCTGAGAGGAGCCAGTCATCGAGATACGGAAACACCTGGAATCCTTGACGTCTCAGGTGAGCCGTGACCACTGCCATACATTTGGTGAACACTCTGGGGGCTGTAGTGAGAACAAAGGGCAGGGCTCTGAATTGGTAATGACTGGACCCCAGCCGAAAGCGGAGAAACCTTCTGGAGCGTCTGTGGATTTTTATGTGACAGTACACATCCTGAAGGTCTATTGAGCACATCCAGTTGTCTTTGCCCAGAAAGGGCAAAATCGACTGAAGTGTGACCATCCGAAATCTTGTCTTTTTCACGGACTTGAGTCTGCTGAGGTCCAATATTGGTCTCCAATCTCCCGTCTTTTTGGGAACCAAAAAGAACCTTGAGTAGATTCCGGGCTCTGAATGGTCTGTTGGAACTGGCTGAATGGCCCTTTTTTGTAGGAGCTTTGATACTTCTAATTTTGCGATTTCCCTTAGACCGGGTGAAACATCTGGAAAGGAATTTTTGTGAGTGAAGGGACTTTCCTCGAAAGGAATCTTGTAACCCTCGGATATGATCGACTGTACCCATTTGTCTTGTGAAAGGGAAAGCCAGGCTTCTGGGTACAGCGATAATCTTCCCCAGACTGCCTCCAAGGATGGACAGTCGGGCAACACCTCAGGGATGCTGGAAGGGCTTGTCAGAGAGGCGCTCTCTGCTTCCCTGGTTTTGTGGACCCCCTCTGCCCCTAGGGTGGCATCTGCTATTATTACCCCCTCTGCCTCTAGGGGTAAACTGACCACGTGTATCCGGCGTGACTCCCTGAGATTTATGGAACCACATCTTTCCGCCCTTTTGTCCTTTAGGGTAAGGCCTAGAAGGGGTGGAAAAACGGACCCCTACGGCAGAGAGAGTCTTGCCGTCTTTCTCACACCTGGTCAACGTATCCTTCACCTGAGGACCAAACAAAGTTGCTCCATCGAAGGGAAAGTTTGTGAAGGATGCCTTAAAGGGATCTGCAAAATTACAGAGCCGCATCCAGGATTGACGCCTAAGAGCCACTCCTGTCCCTGCAGCTCTACTCGCTCCATCTGCTGCATACGAAATCAGCCGCATGGAGGAGTTGGCTATGGATTTAAGGATTCCTAGCTGAGAAGCAATCTTATCTTGAGCCCCTGGAGCTGTAGGATCCTGTACTACTTCACCTAATTCTTTACGGATGTCCCTTTGAAGTCTGGTGAAGTGACATAAGTAATTCAGCGAACGCATAGCAAAGGTAAAAGTGACTCTTGTGCTTAGCAAGTACCGAGTCGGAGCCGCGGATCGGCTCCGAACCCATCCAGCAAGAATGAAGGCGAGATTGACAACTTAACATCACATATTTTGACAGTTAAACTTAGTATCCAGAAATCATTCAATGGAGTAGTGTCGCAGAGATACAACAGCTTAATATACAATGGAGTATTGTCTCAGATATACCTGTTTGGTACTGTAAATTGTTATGCTTAATGTTGTTATACCTATAATTACATGGGATCAGTAAGCAAATAAGAGATATATTGAAAGTGGAGAGTAGGGAGAGAGCGGGTGAGGATGGGAGAAACTAAGGCATTCAGTAAGCATACAGATATAGTGAAAGTTGAGAATAGGAAGAGGGTGAGGAGGAGAGAAATGAGTTCAGCCTGGTGAGGAGCAGGAGCATAACCAGTTGTCATTTAGGTGGGACATTAGCAGTTTTTGAAGTGTGTTAGGTTTGCTGTGTTTAATATGCTCTGGGGAGTGGAGTTCCATGACTTATAGTTACGTAGTTAAAATACAGTGGGTCTCCAAAGCGGATGATGGATTTTGTAACCTTGAGTCGTAATTTTTTTGAGGGTCATACAGTCCTGCTATTGAGGTGGGTTTATGCTAGGTCCTGTAGGGATGGACATTTGTCGAGTACATAAACTATGGAATGAGCTATGGTAAGTTGGTTTACTATTAGTAGGTTGCGAAGCTCTAGCCATTTGAGTTGTTTTGGAGCAAGACAATGATGGGTTCTCTGGTGCAGCTTAGCAGCAAATCTGGTTATCTTATGGTAGCATGATTCAAGTTTGCTTAAGTCTGACTTTTTGAGTTTAGTAAATACAGGGGAGGCATACAGTAAAGTGGATAGTAGGTGGGTCCTGGCAATAGCCTGTCTTGACGAAGTTGTTAAGAAAGGTTTTATTCTGTAAAGGGAGCCTAATTTAATGTGGGTCTTTTTGATGGCATGAGATATAAGTTTGTCAAATTTTAACATATCATCCAGAATGATACCTAGTAGCTTGGTTTCTGAGGTAGGTTTAATTAGAGTGTGACTGGATGAGGTAATTGTAAAGTCATGGTTGAGGGAGTTTGTTTTGTGGCATTGGTTAGGGAACAGCATTAGTTTGGTTTTGTTGGGATTAAAGATAAGCTGGTATTTTTCTAAGAAAGACTCAATGGCAGTAAAAGATTTTTGAGTATTGTCTTGTAGTTGTTTTAGGGTAGGTGTGGTGCAGACGACAGTGGAGTCATCTGCATACTGTATGACAGAAACAAGGTTAGAAGCTTTCTGTAGGTTATTGGTCAAAACTGTGAAGAGCAGAAGCCCAAGAATTGAGCCTTGTGGAACACTTACTGTAATGAGAAGTGGGGAGGAGAGGTCATCTTGCCATTTGACTGATTGACAGCTGTCAGGTAATTTTGAAACCAAATGAGTGTGTTACTAGATATGTACAGTGATGCAAGGGAGTTGTTCATGGGACACTGTGTCAAACGCCTTTGGCATGTCGCGAAACCCTGAGGCAACCATTTGGCCATTGTTTTTTAGCTGGTTGACAGTATTGGTAAATTTGAGCAGTGCCTTGAGAGTGGAGGCACTTTTCTAAGATTTTGAAAGAGGGGATAGTATAGACATTGTCCTACAGTTAGACAGTTCTAGTGAGAAGCTTCCTTTGTGGAGTGGGATTTCTTAGGTTTTCCAGATTTTAGGTACATTCTGTTCAGTGATAGATCTACTAATCAGTATTGAAGCTGGGTAGCAATGACATCGGCAGCTTGTAGTCAGCAAGGGTTGTGGGTTTCAGTTGGCTTTGCAATTTCTTTACTGCACTTGTTTGGACAGGTTTAAGAGAGAGAGAGAGAGAGGTAGGTGAATCGGTGATAGTAGGGAGGGTGATTTGTTGCAGGCTATTTTTGTGTTTTTATGAGTGAAATGATGGAGTTTATGAAAAATTAGTTAAAGTTGGATGCTATGCTTTCTTCTGTGTTTTTGATATTTGGGGATGAGGTAGGGTTGTAGCCTGTATGGATAAGCTGAGTGATGGATTCACAGAATTTTGTGGGTAGTTTTGATGCATGGACTGAATGTTTGTATAGAACATTTTTTTATCAGCTCTGATTTGCTTTTTGCAGACATTTCTTAGGTGGTGGTAGGTTGTCTAGGAAAGGTTTTGATTTGTTGGTTATATATTGATACCAGCGTTTGTGTCTCTGTTTTAGTAACTGTTTGGTTTCTTTAGAGAGTCATGGGCACTTGCTAGTTTTTCTTATGTGTCTTATGGGGGTAAGTGTGTCCAGAACATCAAGAAATGTGTTATTGAAATAATTGACTGTTGCATCTAGGGGGAGCTACTTTAATGTGGACCAGTTACAGCTTAGTAGTATTTGTTTAAAGGTGTCTATAGAGACATTTTTATTACATATTTGTTTATACATCTGTGGTTTTATGGGTGAGCTACTGTGTCTTAGAAAGAAGGTTAAGTAGGTGGTCACTTGGGCTGTCAGGTAGACAGCCTGAAAGGTGGATTAGAGGGTTTGTTAGGGTCCATTTGAGAATGGATTGTTTGTTGCTGGTTTTGTCAATTTTAGTGGGTAAATTGATCAGATGGGTGAAACCATGCAGGTTGACATGATTTGGGGGTAATCTGATGAGCAGGTTTGCCAATTGGTATTGAAATCAACTAGTATAGTTTCTTGGCTAAATGTGGCCGTGGTCCATGAGAGATGGTTTTCTATTGTGGAGGAATTATTTGGTGGTATGTATACAGATAGTAAGTTGATATGTTTGCTGCTGTTGATTTTTTACATGAGATGCTAAAAGTTCTTTTTATCAATATCTGGGATGCTGACCTGCAGTTTTTGAAATTAAGTGTGTCTTTATAAAAAAATCTGTACGCCTCCACCTCGTTT
The DNA here is from genome assembly GCF_019279795.1 of Protopterus annectens. Taxonomy (NCBI): domain Eukaryota; kingdom Metazoa; phylum Chordata; order Ceratodontiformes; family Protopteridae; genus Protopterus; species Protopterus annectens. Next base: position 803,810,691 of record NC_056725.1, read on the forward strand.
TGATGTCCTGTCTTGTCTGAGGATAATGTAGCCAGGGGGAATGATTTCATTATTGTTTATATGGATTTCATTATTATTTATTTGTAATAGGTCTGATTTAAACTTCCAAGCTCCAGTGAACTACATACAGTGACTGGTCTTGAACTAGTCCCGTTCTCTTTCAGTTGATAACCTGCTCAATTTTTGAGAGGAATTTTGCATCTTCAACCTCAATGGCAAAGTTCCGCCTACTTTAGGATCTGAATTTCTTAACAGAAAATGATCTGGCACCTAGTTAACCTGCCTAAATATTTATATATTTGTATTTATTAGTCAGGTTAGAGCACTGATCTCCGTGGAGCTTTTCCAGATTCAGCTTGGAAGTGCTTTCTGAATAACTGGCTTGCTCAGAGTCACAGAGTTAGGCAATGGAGGCTGAGGGAATCAAACTCTGGATCACAGGAAATAGCTCATTAACAGTGCCTCAATTCACCATGCCAACTAACAGACATCAATTTTAAGTGCATATATTCTGGTATACACATTTCGGAGCTGCAGTCTGTAATATGTCACAAATCATATATAGACATCTACCAAGATAAAAGTGCTTTCCAAATAACTTTTTTTTCTTTATGCCATGGATAGTTTCAGAAAAATCTTTAGACCGGTCCATTTTTTTCTCCAAACAAAACCAGATAGGCTAAAGCACACTCTACATGTCCACAGGCATCTAGTATACTGTCCAGATAGAACTGGCAGCACAAAAAGTCTGGATTTTCTAGCCTGATGGAGGATAGACAGTGTGCCTATTTGCATTACTGGTAACTCTAGTTCAGGAATGGACTTGGACTGCTGGCAGGGTTGAATAAAGGAGAGAATGAAGTGGGCGATGGCAATTTTCCTCCACGAGTGAGGATTTTGAGAACCCCAATGCCTATGTGATCTCTGGTGAAGATCAGAAAACTTCAAAGATCATCCCACAGTAATCCATGACATGGTGATGATATCCTGATGTTACTGCACTAAACATTCCCATGGCTAAGGTTTATGAATGCAAGTGACTTAAGTGATGGCTCCCAGGCACCACACTCACTACTTGCAATGGGATCCCTCACTTCCCAAGTCTACTAGTGAGCTACCTTTGAGGCCGACTACTTGAGGAGTTGGGGGTATCCAGCAAACGGCTGCACCCAAGCTGCACATTAAGAAGTAAACAAAGGATCCAGGGATGAACAAGCGGGGGTGGGGGTGGTGGGTGCAGCTTGAGACTATGTGAGGTAAGAGTCTAAATTTGATGTGGCAAAGTACACAGTGGTGAAATAAGGCCTCCTTCCACTCAGGTAAAAGTCACCTTTACAGATGTTACTTGCAAAGGACATGTGCAAATCTGTTGCACATTATGGAATTTGTACATTTATCAAACATCACAAACTGGACACACAGAAGCAAAGTTGGAACAGACTTAGCTAAGGCCACATAACATGGTCAGATTTGATTTCCTCATACTATCCTTGGCCTGCAAACAGTTCTACTTGGAATACCATCTATAATGTGCTGCTACAAAACTCTCTCTCAAAATAACTGGAAGATGAATTAGCAGCTGCATTAAAAGTAACCAATAAAAATAATGCAACAGAAAATCCCATTCACTTCTCCCTGTACTCATTAAACAAAAAACCTAGATTTGCACATAGATTGTACCCTAATTTGTTTTCCTGAACTAGGAGGCAGGAAACCCTTTACACTGTTCATTGCTACCTGCTGCAGCCAATTTATGTTTATTTTGTGCTATGTAAGAATGTTCAAAATTCACACTACTTCACTTAAAAAGAACTTAATTCACAAGCACAGAGGGTAGTTTTACAGCAACAAAAACAAGACTAATGATGGGCACTTACTCAACTTGGGACAAGCAAAGGCTTGCAAGGGTAGTAGGAGAAAATGGACCAATGCAGCACCGATACAGATACTAAACACAGGAATGGTAACATACTTAAGCAATGCTCTACCAAAGATACAGTAATGAGATGACTGCCTCAGTCAACTGTAAGTTTATTACTTCCTTGCTTCTGCTGTTAAATGCCTTTAAGTTGTGCTGCTCTCGCACTGTATGCTGAAGTGCTAATCTCTAGTGCATCGTGCTTGTTGATGTTAATGTAAATTAATTTTACATTACAAAGTTTTAGTTTAGAAGGTCACTTCATGACAAAATTGCAGACCATCTCAGAAAACCAAAAGGGCCACACATAACTAAATGTGACTAAAAAGGTACACAAGGAACACTGGAAGGTGCCCATAAGCTCAGGTTTAATTGACTCATACAGTGTGTAAACAGAAGAAGATGGTCAAATACACAACTAAAAGATAACAGGCTGTCAAAGCAGGTTATAGAAGTAAATTTGTGCTATCCTAACGTGCATTTCAAACCATACACAGCAAACATGTGTGCAACAACTTTTTTTAAATTAAGAGCAGCAAAAAATGTTACAAATATGTCAACTAAGCAAAACTGATGTATGATGCAAAGAGTTGTAATATTCTTTCTGCATTCCTGAACAGGCATGTGAAGAGTTAAGAAATGGCAGCGCTGTAAATTTTGGTTTATAACATTAAGAGCTGCCCTATGTTACGAGGCACAGTTCTCCAAATCAAACACAGTGCTACAAGTTTGGGATTCCTAAACATTTTTAATGCAAAACTGTTGCAGAAAGAAAAGTTGTGTAAAATCTTACCATAACCATAGATGTCCTTCTCTTCCATGTTGCAGTATTCCCACATATGGTTTTACTCCTCTTGCTTCGTGTACATCCAGCCAGTATGCAAAAGTTTTCAGTCCCCTAATGCTGCGTGGGACATCTGACGTGACTGAGAGAACGTGGGCCATAAAAGTGACATCTGCACGCACCAGACCTCAGAACTGTAAGCCCCACTCTGAGCTCATCCTAGGAGGGCAACACCCATCCTGTGCCATCCAGAAAGGGAAATGCAAAGTAACAAGAGGGGAAGGAATACTGCAACATGAAAGAGAAGGACATCTATGGTTATGGTAAGACTTTACACAACTTTTTTATTTCCTATTCCCATGTTGCAGTATTCCACATTTGGGTGAGTGCCAAAGCTCACTATGAATGAGGAGGTGGGTCTAGAGGCTGTCTCCAGGAATCTGTGAAGGATAGCCCTGGCATACCCCACCTTAGAGTCATCAGGAAGAGGCTTTAGGTGAAGTCAGGAATACCTTCTTAAGGCAGAAGCTGATGCTGCTGAACTAGCGGAGGCTTCAGCAGCAGCATCACAGCTGCACTTTATGTATATGGAGTGCCTGGTAACCTGGGAGTTGAGGGCCAGAAGAGAGGACAGTGAAGCCTTGGTAGCACAGTCTGGTGTCTCAGCCAATTCCTTGGAAGTTTTTTTCCAGGAGGGATAAGGTGCATTTGGCCATATGAGTATGGTAATGTGTAGCCTTAAAGGACAAGGTAGCAGATGTGTAAATTTTCTTACCCAGCCTTTCCATGTTCTTGCTGTCTTTGTCAGCAGGAAGTATACTGCTAGTGGGTAAGAGTTTAGAAGCCTTGTCTGTAGAGATGGAGGTAGTGGCAGGGTTTGCAGGTAGGCACTTTAGGAGGTACTTGGCAGTGTCAGGGACTTTGTACAGTCTGTCAGGTCTGTACGAGGCAGGAGGCCAACAGTCTGGATTTAAGGATGCTGAGGAGAAGGCATCCAGGAAGGAAGGCAGGATTGGAGGGACAGCAAAAGGACTTGGGGAATCCACCTGAATGAGGTTGTAGTATCTTTTTCTGAACCTTAGTCATCTCTGAGGATTCCCTCTTGAAATGATCTTTCATCTTAGATATGGTTTCCCCAAAGGTCAAATCCTCAACTGGGGAGTCAGGGTTGATGGATTCTTCCCTCTGGGGAACCATACCCCAAGGGAGAAGATATCTTGGAGGTGTAGGAAAGAGGTTCTTCAGAAGAAGAATCAGAGAGGTCTTCCTCTTCCCTCATGGTAGGGTCTGAGGTTTGAGGCCTAGGGCTCAAACGTGAAGGAGAAATTCTAGCAGTCCCTGCAGAAGTAGGGCGTAAGGCCAAGAAGGTATTAAGCAAGCTTTGGATACAAGTCTGCCAGTCAGGCATGCTTTCAGAAGGAGAAAGGTGCTTCCTTTTTTCTTTCTTTTTAAGGGGTCTAGCTGGTGTCTGAAGAGGGGAAGGCCTGGAATCTTGAGTTTGTAAAGGACTGGAAGCATCCGATGGACCTACTGAAGTCGCTGCATCCCCCCCCCCATGTCGGAAACAGACGTCGGTAAAGTCTCTACTGACGTGCCTTCTGTGCGGGATTGTGCAGCTTCTGAAGAGGTACTTGCTGTATCCAACGCAGTGGATTCCAATTCCTCTACCAGGCAGACATCAACCATGGCCTGAGGGTCAGATGCTAGAGGTGCAGGGGTAGTGGTAGGCAGTGTAATCTTAGCCTTCTTTTTCGACGGTTCTATGGGTACGTTCGATGAAACCTCCATCACCTGGTGGAGTGTGCTTTAACAGTACCTTGCAGACATTTTCCATGGTATTGGTAGCAGAAGGTGAATGGAAATCCAGACAGATATGGTCACTGCCTTCCCCCGGGTCCTGGAGTGAAAGGAGACAAAAAGTTGGTCAGCCTGTCTGATGGACCTGGTTTTATGCAGATAAAACCTAAGTTGTCTATGAAGAGCTAGGGAGTGAAGTACTCTTTCACTGTCCCCCTGTGGGTTAGAGAAGAAGGTACGTACATGGATGGCCTGATTGAGGGACAGGTCATTCACTACCTTTGGTCTAAAGGAAGGGTTAGTTCTAAGAGTAACCCTGTCATTGTGGAAAATTAGGAAAGGAGGGATAGCCATGAGGGCTTGTAGCTCTGATACTCTTCTGGCTGAGGTCAAGGCTACTAGTAACACAGTTTTCCCAAGTACAACACTTAAGGGAGGCTTTAGTTTGCAGAAGATAGTTTCCTAGGGGGCTTGAGGTGAAGTACCCCTTTTAGGAAAAGCTTAGCTGGGAGTCTGGATGTTAGAGGAGGATCCATAGGAAGGCATGCTGAGATTGCAGATAAGTGGGCTTTAATGGAAGAACAATGCACACCTGTTTGCAGTAGCTCACACAGGTAAGACAGGTGGGCTAGAGGGGTCTCGCTTAAAGTGGGTCCAACTGTCTTATGACACCATACAGAGAACCTTTTCCACTTTGAAAGGTAAGATTTTTTTGTATATGGTTTCCTGGCCTTCTGCAGGGCATTGAGCATGTCCTCATTGTAAAGTTGTCTGAAGGGGATCAGAATTCTATCAACCACATGGTGAGGTGCAGTGACTGCCACTGTGGGTGTATCTGTGATCCCTTGCACTGCGTGAGAAGATACACTCTGGGGGGTAACTTATGGTGATTGCCCTTGGACAATTGTAGAAGTAGGGGAACCAGTTCTGTCTGGGCCAATAAGGAGTCACCAACAAGATTTTTGGTCTGTCCTGCTGGATTTTCAGCAGGACCTTCTGGAGGAGTGGGATGGGGGGGGGGGTACTTATCTGATTTCTCACTCCAATGTCAGTGACAGCAGGAACACCTGGCATATGACTGGCGGCTGAGAAGTTCTGAGGGCTGGTACATGCAGATGTCACTGTTATGGCCCACATTCCCTGAGCCACGTCAGAGGTCCCAAGCACCATTGGGGGACTGAAAACTTTTGCATACTCTCTGGATGTATGCAAAGTAAGAAGAGTAAACCCATATGTGGAATACTGCAACATGGGAATATAAGTACATCTGGAAGTTAACTGATGAATGAGGGTAGTAAAAAAACATTGCAGCTGACATGGAAGACAACTCTGAGTAATCTGGCCAAATTTCCCTGGATCAGTCTGGACTACTACTCAACTCTCTCCTGAAAATAGTAATGTTTATATGTCTAGTCATGTCAAAACATGACTACATATTCAATTCCATGGTGTCAGTAAATGAGGCTCTGACCTCCTAGGAATGATTAACTTGGACACTACAAAAGCTGGTTGGGGGAAGGTGACAGTGAAAGGCCAATGTTGATTTGCCTAACATGGGAGGAATGGACAGTCCAGTCAATGCAATGCCAGCACCTAGTGGAGAAGAGGTGTACATTATGCACCATAGCAGCTGGGGACATGTGAGTGGCACTGCCATGCATTTGTGCAAAAGTCTTTAAAAAGCCTCTGAGGCATGCACAGTACATGCAAGTCCACAGAATAAAATGAAGCAAGTTACTCACCTACCCTAGCATACGTCACCCTCTGCATGAGGGATTACAGCCATAGAGCCAAAAACCATTGTGGCTAGGGGATAAAGAGCTTCTTACACTTATGTTCAGTTAGTGGCACAAGCACTGGAGGGGCCACAGGGGGAGGATCAAAGTGAATGTATTATGGTGGATCACACATCCCGAGGAAAGGAGGCAGCCTAGTCTCACTTACAAGCCTGAAGAGCTTCTTGCTGCATAACCTGTATGCCACTTAGTCAGGAAGTTCAGTCTGCATCCAAGTAAACACAAGCCTTCTGAAAGCAGTGACTGTGGAGCTTGCAAAGCTTCCACAGGGTTGGGGGAGCTAGGACACACTCCCAGCAACAGTATAAGACAACACTGGTGTTCTCAGTCTCCTCACAAATCCTGATGGCAGGTCGCACTAAGCCCAGCAGAGACTATGGAGGGTCTGACAGACCGAGTGAATGAGGAGAGGAACTGGTGGCAGCAAGTGGTCACCTACAGGGAGGGAGGAAAAAAGTGACTACCTGGATAATGGCATCCCAGAATCAATGGTCAACCCCAGTGAAAAATGAGCAGGTTAATGAATTATGGGAGTGCTGGTGGTGGGCAGACAGTGCAAGGAAAAAGAAAATTAAAAGTGGGGAGGGGAACAAACAAATAAGGCATGTACAAACATCTTTTTGGTACAAAAAATGGATACTGCTCTGGATCAGTAATTTCACAGCTGTAACAGCTCACAAATTAATCTAGAAAAAATGGTTGCAGTAAAGTTTGGTGGAAATTACTGAAAAGCTGACAATTTGCAAACATTCACCAAAGGGAAGGTTAAGTCATAGTTTGGGGAGTTCAGTTTATTTTTACCGCATAACTAACTGTATTTGCTGAAGCTACATGACTAATGTTACAAAAAAATAAAGGCAAAGAAGGTTACTCTGCAATAGCAGATTCTCCCTAGTACAAAACTGCATTTTGTCTGGGATCTATCTAAAAAATGTTACACTACAGTGATACTCTGAAGCAACAACTACACTACAAGTTTTGACAAAAACACACTTGCCAAACATACAAGCTAGTATTATCTGAAGTGTGCTTGTCGTCATAACTCTGGTTATTCTAATACCTGTGCTCCAAAACCTTGGCATGACACTTCTGACAAGTTTCTAGATAGCAGTTTACATCACATCTGGGGCCAGATTTCAAAAGACTTTCTCTTGGTGCAAGTGGTTATTCCTGCGTAAGCAGGCTTACAGTGAAGTAAGCATTTATGTCAAGAGCAAGTGTTTTGGAATTTGAGCCTTGGTGTAAAGCATGTATTCACAACAAAAGTGTAAAATCAACAACCGCCCACCTGATCCAATTATGACAATCACCACACCGATAAAACAATCTGAAAAATCTTCCTAAGGATATAAAGTTTAAATTCTAACCATAAGGTGATTCTGAAGATAGTGCTTCCAAAAGTAAACCATCCTGACAGAAATGTTCAAGACTACCAAAGAATATGAATTTCAGCCATAACCTCAAACAAAAGTAAGTACAGCTAGTTATGCTAACATGTTGGAAATTTCTTACATGATAAAACACAAAACACCTTTCCACTCAAACTTAGCAAAAGTTAAACCACACCATCAAAACAATGTACATTTCTTCCAATGCTTGGTCACATTACAGAACACTTTGCATAGGCAAGAATTCCCCCTGAGAAGAGAACCAGCAAGATTTGAGTGCTGGGGTCTGTCCTGAAGTGAAAGTCAAGAAATTGCACCAGCGCTAGAAGTATAAGAAGTGTGTCCATCGTAAGTGATAGATAGGACTATGCCACAAGCACTGGAGAGTGCTCTGCACATGGACTCTTCTGGCTAACTTTTAGATCCATCTCCAAGCTCTCAATGTGCTGCCCTCCCAGTTGTTTTGGGAGCATGGACTACAAAAAGTCCCTAGAATGCACAACACAAAAAGGAAGAAAGTAGTTGCCAGAAACAGATGTGCAGATCTACTAGGAGGAATGGGCTTTTGGGGTTATGGGTGCAGCCCCATTTAATGTAGTAAAATCTAATACAATCAGACAGTCATCTAGAGAGTGATTTTGGACATCTGTAAGGCTTTTCTTTGAGGAGTAAATGAGAAAAGCAAGTCATTGCCCCTCAGCTTTTTTGTCAGTATAAAAATCTTGTAGACATCCAGACTGTGGAGAAGGCACCACTCTCCTTTGTTTAAGTAGTTGGGGAGAAGACTGGGAGGTTGAAGGGTTGATTTAGATTTGGGGATGAATGATGGGTTGATCTGAAGTGTCATTTTGTATTTATGAAACATGAAATACAGTGCCTAAACTAAAAGGGCTCAAAGCTCCAATACCCTTCTGGCCCATGTAACAGGCGCAAGGAAAACAGTCTTAGATAACAGGTATTTAACTTGTTCAAATGTCAGTCTTGTGAGCGTTTCTATGATGACATACAGGTTCAAAGGAAGCATGTTAACTTCCAATAGTGCCCTTATGTAAAAAAGTGCCACTAAGGAAGGCTTTGCTGATTCTCCTGACAAGGATTGCAAGTGTTTTCTTGCTGGAAGTTGTAAATAGCTGCCAAATGTACCCTGAAGCCCAAATAGCTGAAGTCCTGGTCAAATAGCTCTGCTAGACATTAAAGAACCTCATCTTTTTCACAGAATTAGGGTCTATTCCCCTTTCTGCAAGGACAAATCTGCACATCTTTTAAACTTTTCTTTTCGTATCATCCTGACACAGAGCTTTGCATAGGGGTGAGGCCTTGTATTACCTTCACTACGAGACTTGAGTTATTTGTTACATTTAAAATTTAAGCATCCATACCAGTAACTTGAAGGTGCTGTGTCTGGGCGGGGTTGCCCCAACAGGTATGTGATCAAAACCACAAAGTGCAGCAGCCTAAGGGGACCCTCTAGAATGTGCAAAGTCAGCACAGGAAATCTTACTTTCCAGGGTCATTAAGCTGGTATTAGGATAACTTTGGATCTCAGCCTTTTGGCTTTTTGATGGCCTTCAGAATGAAGCATACTGGCAAGTACATACACAAAAGACCCTGAAGTCTTGCCTTTACCAGGGCATCTCTCACCTTGTTACCCTTTGTCAGAATGAGGGAGCAGTAGTTGGGGTATTTTGCACTTGAAGGTAAAGTCTATCACCAGCTGGTCCATCACTGCAACTGTTGGGATGCATCAGACTTGTCCTCAGTCTGTGTGCCAGAATGTTGGTCTTCCCTGGAGTGTGTGCTGCTACCAAGAAGAGACTGAGTAACAGCCCATTCTCATACATTCATTGCTTCTGTGAAGATTGCAAGCAATACCATAGCCTCATAATTTCAATATTTTCCTGCATAAAAGGAAGGAATGGCTTCTCCTTCTCTGCTGATGTATCAGACCACTTTCATTCTGTCGGTGTGAATGGTTAAAGGCCTCTAAGGCAGGTAGCCTTGGAATACCTTTAAAGGAAATAGTACCACACAATTCCAAAACATTGATGTATTTTGGAGACTCATGGTGGGAGCAAGAGCTTTGAGCTGGATCTAGTGCAACTAAATATGACATAACAGGCACTTGGAATGTATTTACAAGGCATTTCATGAAAAAGTCTGAAAAGGAAATGTGCTGCAGCACCAACAGTTCATGCTGTCACCACTGAAAACAAAGGCCCTACTGGACGGGTGTCAGGTAAACATGTGCAGAGTACTGCATGGATATCTGCTGCAATATAGCTGAAAAGTCTAAATACTTTCCCTGCAGTACCTCCTTGGGACTGAAAATAGGAAAGTCAAGACAGACTGGACAGCAGTGGTTTTCTCATCTAACACAAAGGTTTTCCATGCCTGGGTATTGAAGGTACACCCCAAAGTGGTAATGTGCTGGGTGAGTGGGTAAACTGTTACATGGGCATGCTAATCAATGGAGAGTGCTGGCCAAGTTAGTCTACAGACGTGGCAGTTTGGGAAGATTTTGCTTCTTAACATACACTGGTGGACAGCTACTACAGCCATGCACTTGGTGAAAACCCTAGGGCTGCAGTGACACCCAAATGGCATGCTCCTGAAAAGGTGATGATTGGTTCTTACCCAGAAGTGCAGGTATCTTCTGGGCTCTCTGGGCTCTCTGGCAATTTTTATGTACAAATAGGTATCCCAGTGGTCCAAAAAGTTCATACCTAATAGATGTTGGACCACAGGTGATGTGGGGGGAGATTTCATAACTGACAGCACCAATAAAATTGGACTTTAATAACAAAAATAAGAAAACTAAACAGCCCAGGCTGAGAAGTCATTCTGCAGTACAACCTTAAAACCAACTGGTGAACTGGCAATTAAGAACCATGATGGCATCCAGGGGAGGGAACTAGCAGCCTGAAGAGATGCAGGTGGCAGGCAGTCTTTATGCTTACAGTATGCAGCCCTACCTGTAACTTAAGATGGCTCATTACTTACCAGACTTGATCGTCCCCCCTCACCCCGATGGGAACAAACAAATAGAACCATGGTAGGAGAGAGAAGAGAAGAGCAACCAAAATGTGCCTTACATATGTTCTTAACTTTTGAAGAAAATTTTTAAAAAAATTATAAAAATCAGTTTCCACAGTCAAGGAAAGGGAAAGATGTTCACTCCCCCGGTTTAGTTTTGTTGGAATCTAGCAAAGAAATTCTCCAGTTCATAACTCTCCTGTGAAGAAGTATGTGGCTCTATCTCTAGGGTATTAGCCAGCATCAGTGGCACAGAGGGATAAAGCCTTACTATGGCTCAGGCAACACATATTCAATTAGTGGATAACCAGGTCTTTGACAATACTTATAGAGAGAGGGCAGGACATAGCAGGATGTACCCAACTACACTCCTTCTGAGGAGGTGCAATGTTAGAGAGGGCATACTTGGGGCTTCAGCTCACCAAGCCATCAGCTGGTAGTAACCTTCATTAGTGAGTGCGCTGGAGTATGCACTCACATGGAAAAAGTACAGGGTCCTTGCAGCAAACAGGCAGCCATCCCTAAACAAAGGGGTGGGGTTTCGGGCTTACAAAAAAAATGTTCTCATTAATGGGTAGCAACTGTCTGCCTGAATGATGGCCCCTCTTGACCGCTCTTGCTTTAGCACATCAGGGGATTCCCCACTGCTCGAAATTGAATGGGTCAAGACCAATGTATACGACAAGAAACAACTATATAAAAATTCAACCTGCCAAACAGTGTATACATGTAAAACAAAAGCTGGAACTAGACATTTAACAAAAAAGGTGTTATACATAAAAGGTGGGAATAATAACTTTTTAATACAAGGATGCTTTCTTTAATGTCTTTCTTTGTATTTATCTGTGAGGCCATTTACATTTAAAGAGTACTGAACTATATTAAAACATGTCAAATGCAAATAGCCATGTTACAGGAGACACACAGAGCAGAACATGTGAATCTGATAAAGAAAGGTTTTCAGGATGGTTATTTATCAGAACAACTGGGACAAAGGAAAAGAGAGTACTTATATTAATTGCAAGAGGAGCTCCAATAGTGATAGAAGAAGATAAAAAGATAATAATGGCAGATTTGTAGTGATAAGGCACTACTGGTGAGGGGAGGAGGATAACACTGGCATATATTTACTTTCCACCTAAAACTGCTACAATGCAGCTTATGAAAATTCTGGAGAAATAATCAAGTTTTCAGCAATGAATATTACTTATAGGTGGGGACTGGAATTTGATTTGCAGCAGTGAGGATGCGTCTGGGGGGGGGGGGCAGAAGGGAAAATATACAAAGCAGGGTAGACTATTGAAGAATTTTATGAAAATATTTGGTATGGAAGATGTGAATTCAGTAACAGGAGTTAAGTGAATTTACACATTATTCCCCAATATATGAAAACTAGGCTATGCTAGACAGAAATTACATTTCACAAGAATGTGCATTTAATTGACGGTACAGATCATGCACCAATAACAGCCACATAAAATCACAGGGTAACAAAATAAAAATGAGACATTGACACTTTCCCACCTATCTGTTGAAAAGAGAGGAACTTAAGGAATGGGTAGTGGAGATTATTTAGGAGCTGTTGGAAAGGATAGAAATTTCTTCTGAAAATATAGCTTGGGAGTGGGATAAAATTAAGGTGGAGTTTAAACAACAGTGTGGAAATAAAAGAAAGGAAGCTATGGTTAAGAAGTAACCAGAATTATTTAGAGGGACTAACAAACGGTAAAGTATTGCAGAAAAGGGGGAATCTCACAGAACAAGAAGAGGATCAACTGCAGAATTTCTAGGCAGAAAAAACAGGATTACCTCAATAATACACACAAGCTAAGAAAGATTGCTGGTAAGCAACTATTTTTTGATAATAACCCTAGAGCTCAAAAACTTTTATCACAATGACTTGAGCAACAGAAAGTAGAAAGGGCTGTTGCCATACTTAGGGAGCTTATAACAAAGAAGGTAAAAAAGTACAGTTTTGTACCTACCATAAATGTAGATGTTCGAGTGCTAATACAGCTGCAGTCATAACAGATGGGTTCACCTGCTGTCAGGCGGGTCCTAGGTCGGCCGGATTCCAAAGTCTAGGTCCGGCGTCGGTTGTCGTCGCTTCTTCCCTGACGTCAGTGCGACAGGGGTATAAAAGAACCAGTCGACGCCATTTTCTTCAGTTTTTCTTGCCCCAGATGACAGGTGCCCCCAGAAGGAAGGCAAAACATAAATTTATGTAGTAAAGCAAATGCAATATAATCAAAAAAGAGTAGTTGCCAGCAAATACACCATAAAAGAATACCCCAATGAGGTTGTATGATGAGGTGTTAGCCATAAGGCCTATCCCAAGAGGGGAAGGAGGGAGGGAAACCTGGACTGCAGCTGTATTAGCACTCGAACATCTACATTTATGGTAGGTACAAAACTGTACTATGTTCATCATACATACAGCTGCAGTCATAACAGATGAGTAGAATCCCAAAGCTAATAAAGGGGTGGTAAGCACTAAGTGGAACTAGGTGGAGCCAGGATGCCCTGCAAGACTGCAGTGGCAAAGCCCGCTCTAGTTTTGGAGTATAATGGTAGGTGATAGTGCTTGGAGAAAGTATGTACAGAACTCCAAGTGGCTGCTTCCAAAATATCTTTGGTAGGAACCCCTCCCCCCCCTGAGGAAGGCAGCAGAGGTAGCTGTGGCCCTTGTGGAGTGAGATCTGATGCCTGTAGGTACAGTTTTACCATGAAAAGAGTAACAAAAGCGTATGCAGTGGGCTATCTATTTTGAGATTGTCCGTTTGGAAATAGGCTTCCCTTGAGCACCTGTAGCATAGGACACAAAGAGTTGCTCTGATTTTCTGAAAGGCTTTGTTCTGTCCAAATAATAACGGAGCTGTCTGTGAATGTCCAAGGAATGTAGTAGCCTCTCCCCTTTGTTTTGTGGATTAGGGTAAAACATAGGTAAGTGGATAGCCTGATTCAAGGCTACCCTGGATACTACCTTTGGCATAAATGAAGGATTGGTTCGTAAGGAAACTCTGTCCTGATGGAAAATGATGAAAGACTGCACAGCCATGAGGGCTTGTAGTTCCGAAACCCTGCGTGCTGAGGTGATAGCTAGAAGGAAGGCTGTTTTCCATGACAAATATTGCAGATCTGTTGAAGCAGCTGGCTCAAAAGGAGGGAGGGTTAGTTTTTCTAGAATGAAATGGAGGTCCCAAGCAGGTACTGGTTGCTTCCTTGGGGTTTTTATATTCTTAGCCCCTCTGAGGAACTGTCTTAAGAGAGGGTGAGAGAATAAAGGAGGACCGGTGTTGTACTCTGCAGAAATGGCTGAGGCATGAATTTTGATGGAGGAGAATGAAAGTCCACTGCTTAGCAGCTCTGCTAGGTACTGTAGTATTTGAGGTAAATTCAGTATTCCAGGATTCTGACCCTTTTTCTGATTCCAGACACAAAACCGTTTCCATTTTGCGGAGTAGGCTTTTCTAGTAGAAGGCCTTCTGGCCTCCAAAATGACATCCTGCACCTCCTTGGAGAGTAGGGTCTGCTGTGAATTTAAGGAATTCTCCATGCGGCTAGACAGTGTTTTCAGCTGACTGTGAAGAGTTTTGAAGTTGTGCTGAGTCAGTAGAAGTGGCATTAGAGGCAGGATTCATGGTGGGGAATGCGTCAGGCTCCTCAGGAGTGGGTACCAGTGTTGTCTTGGCCAGTCTGGAGCAATGAGAATCATCTTTGGTCTGTCTGCTCTGGCTTTTAATAGAACTTTGGCCAGCAGTGGAAGAGGTGGAAAGGCATAAACCGTCATTGTTGTCCAACTGAAAGAGAGTGCGTCCACTTTCCAGGCCTGTGGATGAAAGGTCCTTGAGCAGAATTTTGTCAACTGGTAATTTCTGTGGGTGGCAAAGAGATCTATGTCTGGCCTTCCCCATGCTTGAATTATCATTGTAAAAACTTGAGGATGCAACTTCCATACGTGTGGATCTGTCATATTTCTGCTCAGGTTGTCTGCCAGTGTGTTTTCCTTCCCTGGCTGGAATTGTGCTTGAAGTTGGATTTGCAATTCCAGAGCAGTGTTCCAAAGGGACATGGCTAGTCTGCACAGGGGATATGAATGAGTTCCTCCCTGTTTGTTTATGTACCACATCACTGTGGTGTTGTCTGTTCTTATCAATAGCTGCCCTGGATGCAGTAGGTCTTTGAAAGCCATAATAGCATTTATTACTGCTAGCATTTCCTTTTGATTGATGTGTAGGTGCTTTTCTTTTTGTGACCATTTGCCCTGAATGCACCGATCTGTCATGTGCGCCCCCCAGGTGTAGTCCGAGGCGTCTGTTGTGATGACTTGATTTGCTTGAGGCTTGCAGAATGGGAGACCTATGTTTCTTTGGCATGCTTCAGCCCACCACAGAAATTCCTTTTGAAGACATGGAATCAGTGGTATGATTGTTTCCAAACTGTGGCTGTGTTGAGACCATACGTTTTTTAGGTACCATTGAAGTTTCCTCATATGCAGCTTTGAACATGGGATTAGCAGGATGCAAGATGCCATGAATCCCAGAGCCTGCAGGATTTTCCTTGCAGTCAGCCTGGTGAAGGTTGCCAGTTTTTTGAAATATTGAGTTAATTGCTCTTGTTTCTCTGGCGTGAGTTTGGCCATCTGGGTGTTTGTATCCAAGCTGGCACCCAGGAAAATTATTGTTTGAGAGGGTATTAGTCTTGACTTCTTTTTGTTGACTGTGTATCCCAGATAATTCAACAACATTATTACAAACGCCAGGTGTTTCAGAAGACTGTGTTTGCTGTCCGCTTGGATCAGGCAGTCGTCCAGATATGGGTATATTTGTATCCCTTGAAGTCTGCAGAAGGCAATTACTGATGCCAGGCATTTCGTGAACACTCTGGGCGCAGTAGATAAGCCAAAGGGCAATGCAGAGAATTGATAATGGGATGAACCTGCAAGAAATCTGAGGTATCTTCTGCAATCTTGTCTGATGGGGACATGCAGGTATGCCTCCTTGAGGTCCAATGTCACCAGCCAAGACTCCTTGCCCAGCATGGGAAGAACTGCTGTAATGTGAGCATCTTGAACTTTGATACGAGTAAATATGTGTTTAGGATGGATAGGTCCAAAATAGTTCTCCAATCTTTGCCCTTCCTTGGTACCAGGAATAGTCTGGAATAAAAACCTTGACCCTGTTCTTGTGCCGGTACCTCTTGAATAGCTTTCATGTCCATGAGATCTGAAATTTGTTTTTGTGTCTCTGCCCTTTGATTGTGTGGCAGGTTTGGCATGCCTCTCATTTTTGGAAGGGTGTGAAAGTGGAATCTGTAGCCTCTGTCTATAATGTCCAGGATCCATTTGTCTTTTGTGACAATATGCCAATTTTTCGAAAATAATGCCAGTTTTCCGCCTAAAGGTGCTGCCATTTGAGCCTTGCTTGGCATGCAAAGGGGAAAGTCATTGGGTCTGCTTTCTGAATGGCTGTGAACTATCCTCACCCCCTCTTGGTGTAGGTGTTTGCCACTGTCTGCCTCCAAATGATCCTTGAGATTGCCCTCTACCTCTCGGGTGCTTGTATCTACCTCTTTGAGGTCTGTCTGTGGCTGGAAAGGACCGATTTTTTGAAGGCCAATTTCTACTGAAACGTGGCGGTTGTACCTGTAGGAAATCTTTCACTGTTTGCATTGATTTTGCCTTTTCCTCCATTTTCTTTAATATCTCCTCAGCTTTAACACCAAACAATACATCTTTTTGAAAAGGTGCATCTAGTAATTTAGCTTTGACATGATCTGGTAAGGTTTGCTCTTTGAGCCAAGCATGTCTACGTATGACTGATCCTGTAACAGCAGCTCTACAAGAGGCCTCTAAAGCATCAAAACCACATTGTAAGGTATGTTTACCCACTTGCTCTGCACTATGCAACAAATCCTGCAACTCCTTCAAGTCTGGTTGTTCAGGTTGTGACATTTTGCTTTTCGACTGAGATAACAAAAACTGTTGATACTTTAACATATGGAACTGACAGTTTAATGCCCTCATGGTTAGAGTGGCCGAGGTGTATACCTTTTTCCCCCACCTTTCTAAAGCTCTGGAATCTCTCTCTGAAGGTAATGGATTTTTGGCAGTGGAGGCCTTAATTCCCTTGGGACCCTGTGAAATAGTTTCTGGGTCAGCCGCATGGCTTTTGTATAGGAATTGGTGTAAATCAGGCACCCGGTAATACCTGTCAGGCTTGACTGGAGCTGGGGGTAAAGAATCTGGGTTAAGGCTGGCCTCTGAATACACATCATCTAATATGTCTAAGACAGGAGGTATAGCTAGAGGCCTGTGCTGAGGGAGCAAGAGAAAATCCCTGAGCCTTTTCTTGAGTCCGAGTACTCTTGGCCTTCCCAGTGGAAGTGTTCCCTCAAGGTATGCAAGGTTTCCCCTAAAGAGTAATCCTCAGGGGGGGAGACAGAGGGAATGGACTCCTCTGCATCAGAATCTTCGAAAGGGGAGTAATGTTCCTGGTCCTCAGAATGCTCTGAAGTAATGGAGGCCTGGTCCGAGGAAAGGTATTCTTCCTCCACTCTGGGTCTTTTGTCCGGGGAGGGGTTGAGAACCCCTGATAAGAGTAATCAAATCCTCAGCCATTTTGAGCATCTGCTTTTTAGGCATGGGGCCTTGAGAGGGGCCCTGTGGAGCTTGTCTTTTAGAATGCATGGCTGCTTTAGATTTTGTGTAAGCCTTAATGGAAAAAGAAGAAGAAGGCCTGAAGACACCTTGAGAGGCGGAAGGCCTGTCTGAACTCTGAGTTTCCCCGCCAAGAGTGGCTTCGGTATCTGTAGTCGGGGTGTGGGCCGAAGAGCCTGCGACCTCAGGCACAGAGGACACCACTAATGAAGTGTCATCGGTAGTCAGGGGCTGCGTAGGCACCTCGCTGAGAACCGGAGCACATGTAGTCGGCTTTAGCGTGGTGTTCGTAGAAGTCGCGGACCTCGTATGTCGGTCCTTATCTTTACGTCGTTTACTCAAAATTGGATTCGGAGTATCCAACGACATGTTGTAGTTAAACTTTTTGCCAAAATAGTGTTGGGAGAACTCCGCCCGACGCTTAATAGTGTGTCTGTTGAATGTAGCACAAAAACGACAGGCCGAGACGTTGTGGTCTGGGACTAAGCAAGGTATAGAGAGGGAATGGAAATCCTTATGCGGTATTTGCTTCCCACATGAAATGCAATTATTAACTTTGTCTGACATCGGTCTGAGGCAAGAAAAGTTTCTAACGGGTACTTAGCTTTCTAGAAGTCTTCGGTTGAAAAATATTCGTAATCTCAGGAGCTGGCCGACCGGCACTTGTGAACTGCTTCTGCTTCAGGCACCGCGCTGCAAGAAAGACTGAAGAAAATGGCGTCGGCTGGTTCTTTTATACCCCTGTCGCCATGACGTCAGGGAAGAAGTGACTACAACCGACGCCAGACCTAGACTTTGGAATTCGGCCGACCGAGGACCCGCCTGACGGCAGGAGAACCCATCTGTTATGACTGCAGCTGTATGCACGATGAACATCAGATCCTGTAGAGGTATTAGAAATATTTTGGAAATTCTATGCATCTTTCTATAAAGCACAGATATATGAAAATCAAGAAAAAATACAAATGGAAATGTTTATGAAAAAATTAAATATGCCAAGGTTAGCAGTAGGTCAGGCTCAATTACTAACAATACAGGAGATAAAAATTGTGATGTATAACCAATCTACGGGAAAATTCCCAGGAACAAGTGGTATTCCTGTAGAAGTTTGGAAGCTAAGACGAAAAAGAATTATAAAAGATCTGGAAGGTTTTATTTAACAGTATCTTACGAGGAGGAGAAGTACCACCATCCTGGAAAAAAGCAGTGGTAGCTGTAACACCTAGAGAGGGTAACGATCCAATAGATCCAGCTTCACACAGGCCCATTTCAATACTAAACCATGACTATAAAGTGTTTGTGTCTATAATTGCTAAACGAATGGGAAAAGTAATGCCTAAACTAATGGATATGGATCAGTGTGGTTTTGTGGAAAGGAGACAAACATTTGACAACTTTAACAGAACACTGATGACCTGAGGCAAGCAAAATGTAAGAAAAGACCATTGCTGTTGGTGGGTCTTGATGCAGGGTAAGCATTTGACAGAGTAAGCTGGGACTTTATGAGCAAGGCAATGGAAGCATTTGCATTTCCTAAAAAAATTATAAGGCTGATTAGGAGAATATATGAGGGATAGGAGGTGAAAATGAAAGTGGGTGGGGTCCTCTCTAATAATTTCTGCTTGAGCAGAGGATCTAGGCAGGGGTGTCCTCTTTCCCCTTTATTATTTGCATTACATTTAGAAGCACTGACAAAGAAAATAAGCGACTCAGAAATTCAAGGATATAATTGGTGTGGTAGTCAAAAAAAGTTAGCTTTATTTACAGTTATTAATTTGTACCTGACAAAATCAGAAAAAGACATTACAGTGTTGTGGAACACTTTGAGACCGCTTCAGATCTTTTTAGGATACAAAATTAATGAAGCTAAAACAAAGGCAATACCGGTAAATTATGTACCCATACATGAACTGGTTCAGGAATACCCATATTTATGGGGACATGTTAAAATGAAATATTTAGGAGTATGGATTAAAAATTATTCTAGTGTGGCAGCTAAGGATATGCGGGAAGAGACTAAACAAAAGATAATACAAAAACTGAGAAAAGGGCAGCTCTGTTATATGTATATGGATAGTAAGATACAAGCAATTAAAATGTTTTTAGTTCCTTCAAGCGGTTAGTGTTGTCACCTCACAGCAAGAGGTTCTCTGGTTCGATCCTCGGCTGGGGTGCCTTCTGTGCGGAGTCTGCATGTCCTCCCTTTGGTCGCGTGGGTTTCCTCCGGATACTCCGGTTTCCTCCCACACCCCAAAGACATGCTGTAGGTGGATTGGACACTCTAAAGGGGCCCTAGGTGTAAGTGTGTGCATGTGTGCGCCTTCTGTGGAAGGTTGGGCGCCGGGCTGGCAACTCGACACCGTAAAACTCCACTGCCAATCATGAGAGGACAGGTGTTCCGCTGTGGCAATCCCTAACCGGGAAAAGCCGAAAGAAGTCTTATACACAGGTCAGGCATATTTTTATCAATGAGAGGAGAAGTTGTGGGTAGTAATTAATAAAAACTGAAGGACTTTATCTGGGAGGCGAAGATAACAAGAGTCAAGTGGGATAAGATGATTCTTCAAGTAGAACAGGGAGGATTGGGATTACCCAATTTGAACGGGTATCTCAGAGCTACACATTTAAGACTCCTATACACAGCATAAGCAGAGAACTACAATTCAAAGTGGAAAGGGATGCTGATAAAACACTGGGGAAGCTCAAGAAACAGGGAGAGACTGGGATTTTGGATGCAGGCCTTTAAGGAGAGTAACAATAACCATGCAGAATATTATATCCATAAAGAAGCAGAAAGTATTCTAAGAACTAAGCCAACATGGGACTGGAGGGGTCTACTTTATGTGCTCGAAGTCCGAGAATATCAAATACGACATTCTCGACATGAGTACACCAAAAGCGCAAAATATCGAAAATGGGAATGGAATCTCAGTAGGTGGAGATTTCCGTTTACTTCATTGTAGTGCAATCTCGGAGTTGGTATATTTATGTAGCGGGGGGTGTGGGGGTGCGGGGGGGCTTGCCCCCTGTCTACACTAGTTTAAATTCTTATGTAGGTTTTTTTTTTGGACTTTGATCGTTTAATAGTTCGAAGCATATGGTTCGATCCATATGCATTCGAGCTATTAAGCTTTTGAGGTCCTAAAGTAGACCCAGAATGGAGAAAGGAGATTCTGCCAATAAGGATGACTGCAATTAGGGATACAGACAATAGGCAAGAGGGGGCTGGTATTTATTGGAGCAAACTGGCAAAGGAACCAAGGAATTGGGAGCAAATAACTAGAGAGGGAAAGATGATAAAATGGGAAGATACCAAGAACTTATTTGGACTGCAGGTTAGAGACTGCCTTCCCTATCAAGGATTGATATTACAGTATAGACAAAGAGAAAGAAACAAGGGTGCCTACTACAGCATATAAAATATTGCATAAAACTAAAAATCAATCAGAGGAGGTTAGAAAGGATTTGGAAGAGAGATTGGATAAGGAATTCACAAAGAAATAATGGGAGGATATATGTATGTCCCCCAAATATGCAACAAAATCTAGAAGATTTAGAATGTTTTGCCTAGAAATGTTTACACAGATATTTTCATACCCCAGGTAGACTGCAGAGAATTTTTCCTCAGGCAGACAGCAAATGTTGGAGGTATGAAAGGGAAGAATAATTGTGAACGTATTTTCTGGGAGTGCAGTGAGTTGGCAGACTAAGGATTCCCTGTAGGATGCACTGTTGGAGGTGCTGAGTGGGTAGACTGGTCTGAGGGAGATGATTTTTCTGAGCTATGATACAGAATCAGAATTGCCTAGATGTGGTTTAAGGCCTTGCTGTGTCTAATAATAATGGCTGCCAAAAAAGCAATTACTAGAAAATGGAAATCAAAAGCTAAACTAACTACACTGGAAGTAAACAATATAGTAAGAGAGATAGAGACATGCTGCAAGTGGATTGGACATGCTAAAATTGGCCCTAGGCATGAGTGTGTGCATGTGTGTGTATTCTGTTTAAGGTTGGGTGCCGGGCTGGCAACTCAACACTGTAAAAGCTCCACTGCCAATCATGAGCGGACAAGGTGATCCGCTGTGGCGACCCCTAACTGGGAAAAGCCGAAAGAGAGAGAGAGAGAAGGGTAGGAGCAAACTACATAAAAAATGGTAACTGTGGGAACAATACATACGAGAGATAAATGAGGTCTAAAAGGTGGCAGGACTTAAATGTGCTGTGTAATGTTTGAGTGAGAAAGATTGGGTAGATTATAAGTGATGTACATTTGTAACTGGGAGTATGTCAGCATGGTTTGTGATGTAAAATACTTGCAACTAGGATTGTCAGTGTGGTTTATTTTTATTTACATAAATGTATGACTGCTTATGTAGTAAGTGATGGTTTAATAAAGATGTTTCTTGTTTAAAAAAGGCAAAAATTTAGTAATTTATGCAATACTGCTTAGGTTACATGATATATAGCAATATATGTGAAATATAATGTTTGTAATGTTACTATAGTTATTTTTGTATGAATGTAAATTTGTCTATAGTGCTTGAAAAAAATTCATGTTGCTTGAGCAGGACAAGGGCCTGCAAAGACAGCACTTTGCATTTGGTTACATTTAAAAATTTCTGCCTGGATAAGACAAGGCTGGGTCAACATGTTCACCTTTCTATGAATCACAAACTTTCTTAAGTAAAACTCTTTCCTATGACCCTCTTTGGGTTTTTCCCATGGTACCTTTCAGCAATACCTGTACCAAAACTAGTTGTGCTAAGTACATCTAATCGGTTGGAATGAAAAGCATTTTAGGAATGAAGAAAAGGTTCTAAATGCAGTGTTGTAATATGCTAATAATCTCCCCAGCCAATCTGAAAGAAATTAGGTGAAACCAGTTTCTTCTGAATCAGGACAGTCTGCCTCTCAGGATATAGGTTTAAAGTGGTGAGGGAAAGTAATGGATGGTGGGTCTGCACAGTCTGTACTAGTTGTTACCTACCAGAGAAGGGGGATATTAACCCCTCCCAAAAAACCTTGCTGGCTTGCACTGGTTTCTACCACTTAATGACTTTCAGTTAGGAAGCAGTCTTTTTCTATGTCCTTTTTCTTCTCCATGTCTGCTGATCATTAAGCCCTCTTGAGCCTATCTGTTCCCCCACCACTGGGGAGATCCCAGTATGAGGGACAGTGCTGATTAGAGGGGACCTCATCTAGACAGCCATAAAGGTAGGTCTATATACTGAGTGAAAGAAAACAACTTGAGGGTGGGGTTGGGTGCAAAAACAACATAGTAATAAAAGAAAACCAAATGCACCCAACTTACACAGACACTGACTTTAATTGAATAAAAAAACAGAGTAAGCACTTTCATGAACAAACACTGTTGCTTCATCAGACCGGTCACGACAGTTTTTGGTCGTGAAAGTGCTTACTCTGTTTGTTGTTTTATTCGATTAAAGTCAGTGTCTGTGTAAGTTGGGTGCATTTGGTTTTCTTTTATTACTAGGTCTATATACTCACCGATATAATCACAAGTCCCCCCCCCCCCCATGTCTTTCCCTGTGTTTGGACATGCTTCCATCCATATGCTACAAAGTCTACCATCAATGGCTTCAGTCACTAGCTCACATTGCAGTCCTGGCATTTTGATGCTGCTCAAGTCTCTGCTGACTCTCCTATTCTCCCTCTCCTAAGGATAGTCTAGGCAGCTTCAGTGTTCTCTCTTATTCTCCCGCTTCCAATTCCACTAGAGACCAAGCCAATACTTGCACCTTGGACATCCGAGTTACACGTAAGGCTTTACCACTCAATGGTACACAGCTAGTCTCAGTAAATCACTTTTGCCTAAACTACTTGTCCCATGACTGCTTCCTGTAAACCAGCCATTGCTTGGCAGATTACCCGCTGCTGCTGTAATATGGAAATAGCAGGAAAAAAAAAGCTGTTTCTCTGACGCCACAGTTTTCTCCTTTTCCTATGGTTTCCTGAAAATTTCATGAGCAGAGACAAACAGCAAGTCTTTGTCCTGAGGGGCTTTTACTAATTGTACCTTAACGCCCTCTGAAAGGGGATGAATCTTTAGTCAAATACCATTGCACTACTGTGCTTGAGGCTGTCCCCCTACTGCTATAGTATCAATGAAAGCAAATTAACAATTTGATGGTGTTTCTCCACCCTAGGGGTGGTTTGGGTCGGTTTACAGATTTTTTTGCCACTTAGGACCACTTCCTGGCTATCACTTGCCACACACTCAAGTTTACCATATGCCTTTACAAATATTTCATCTGATAGTTACAGTGCAAAGCCTGCACATCTTTTAACCAAAACAATCCAACACCATGCTCTCTTCTGGCAGAAGGGGATGTTACGATGTGGAAAGAACTTGACTTGAGCCACACTCCAAAAGGGAGTCAAAGGCTATCACAGCAAGATCTGCCAATGGTTCTTACAGAAGTATTTCAGGAGTCCTGAACCTTAAAGGAGCCACACTTTTTTTGGGTGAGGGCATTTGGAAAACTAGCTCAAGGGATACACTTACAAATGCATCCATTAACATCCTGAATATGTAAGGAATGTACACCATACCTATGCCTAGGAGGGCTGGACACTTTTTGTACATGTCAAACACCTGTTTAAATCCCCACAAAGTCTATTAAAACCCTTCTATGGAAAGCCATATAAAATAACGTCCTCATTAGTAACATCATATCTGACAGATGAAGAGATCAGTGTTGAATAAGCAAGATCTTCTTCACCTAAACATGCATGCAAGGTGCCTGAAGGAAGGAGATTCCCTTCTTTCAGCTGGTAGTCCAAAACCCATGGTTGAAAGCTGAGTTGTCTGGCAATTACTCTCATGTCAAATGACTACATATTCTGTTATGAGCCTTCTACAGTAGAAATGGGAAGAGACCAGGGCAGGTGTCCACAAGTTAGGCAACCAGCCTTAAGCCATAATAAGTAGGCATGCCTGTGAACCTGCAAGTCTAATTTAAGGCAATATACAAATCCAGCAACAGAACAGATCATCTCCAGAAAGAAAAGAATCTTGGAAGTTAGCAAAAGTATTATAAAAAAAGTCATAGACAATAAGCTTGCCAGCAATCTGCCACATAAAAATCATCCTGGGGCCTAATATAACATCATCATCTTTCGGCTTTTCCCGTTAGGGGTCGCCACAGTGGATCATCTCTTTCCATTTCTTCCTATCCTCTGCATCTTGCTCGGTCACACCAACCGCCTGCATATCCTTGCTCACCATGACCATAAACCTTATCTTAGGCCTTCCTCTTTTCCTCTTACCTGGCAGCTTCATCCTTAGCATCTTTTTCCCAATATACCCATCATCCCTCCTCAGCACATGTCCAAACCAACGTAATCTCGTCTCTCTTGCTTTGTCTCCAAACTGTCCAACATGAGCTGACCCTCTAAAATACGGACTCCTAATCCTATCCATCCTAGTCACACAGAGTGCAAATCTTAACATCTTTAACTCTGCCACATCCAGCTCTGACTCCTGCCTTTTTGTCAATGCCACTGTCTCCAACCCATATAACATAGCTGGTCTCACTACCCTCTTGTAGACCTTCCCTTTCACTCTTACTGGTACCAGTCTGTCACAAATCACTCCTGACACTCTTCTCCACCCATTCCACCCTGCCTGTACTCTCTTCTTCACCTCTCTTCCACATTCACCATTACTCTGAACTGTTGATCCAAAGTACTTAAACTCGTCCACCTTTACCAACTCTACTCCCTGCATCCTCACCATTCCTCTACCCTCCCTCTCATTTACACACATATTCTCTCTTAGCCCTGCTGACCTTCATTCCTCTGCTCTCTAGGGCATATCTCCACCTCTCCAGGGTCTCCTCAACCTGATTCCTACTCTCACTACAGATCACAATGTCATCTGCAAACATCATAGTCCACGGGGCCTCCTGTCTGATCTCATCTGTCAATCTGTCCATCACCACTGCAAATAATAAAGGACTCAGAGCTGATCCTTGATGTAATCTCACCTCCACCTTAAATGGATCTGTCACTCCCACTGCAGTCCTCACCACTGTCACACTACCCACGTACATATCCTGTACCACTCTTACATACTTCTCTGCTACCCCCAACTTCCTCATACAATACCACAACTCTTCTCTAGGCACCCTGTCATAAGTTTTCTCCAAGTCTACAAAGACACAATGCAACTCCTTCTGACCGTCTCTGTATTCCTCCAATAACACTCTCAGAGCAAACATTGCATCTGTAGTGCTCTTTCCTGGCATGAAACCATACTGCTGATCACTAATCATCACCTCCCTTCTTAACCTAGCTTCTACTATTCTTTCCTATAACTTCAAGCTGTGACTGATGAATTTTATCCCTCTGTAGTTACTGCAGCTCTGCACATCACCCTTATTCTTAAAGATAGGTACCAAAATACTTTTTCTCCACTCCTCAGGCATCCTCTGACTTTCCAAAATTTCATTAAACAATCTAGTTAAAAATTCCACTGCCATTTCTCCTACGCACCTCCATGCGTCCATTGGTATGTCATCTGGGCCAACAGCCTTTCCATTCTTCATCCTCTTCATAGCTGTCCTTACTTCCTCCTTGCTAATCTGTTTCACTTCCTGATTCACTATCCCCACATCATCCAACCTTCTCTCTCTCTCATTCTCTTCATTCATCAGCCACTCAAAATAATCTTTCCATCTACTCAACACACTCTCCTCTCTTGTAACTTTCCCCTCACTATCCTTTATCACCCTTACTTGCTGCACATCTTTCCCAGCTCTGTCCCTCTGTCTAGCCAATCGGTACAGGTCCTTTTCTCCCTCTTTAGTGTCCAATCTCTCATACAGCTCTCCATACGCCTTATCCTTAGCTTTCGCAACCTCTCTCTTTGCCATGTGCCTCATCTCCTTATACTCATGTTTACTTTCTTCATCTCTTTGACAATCCCACTTCTTCTTCGACAGCCTCTTCCTCTGTATACTCTCCTGTACTTCCTCATTCCACCACCAGGTCTCCTTGTCCTCCTTCCTCTGTCCAGATGTCACACCAAGCACCTTTCTAGCAGTCTCCCTTACTAGTTCTGCTGTAGTTACCCAGCTATTCGGTAACTCTCCACTGCCTCCCAGTGCCTGTCTTAACTCTTCCCTAAACTCCACTTCACAATCACCCTTTTTAAACTTCCACCATTTAATCCTTGGCACTGCTTTCACACTCCTCCTCCTCTTCTTGATCACCAACATCATCCTACAGACCACCATTCTATGCTGCTGAACTACACTTTCCCCTGCCACCACTTTACAGTCTCCAAACTCCTTCAGACTGGCCCTCCTACATAGGATATAATCCACCTGTGTGCATCTTCCTCCACTCTTGTACGTCACCCTATGCTCCTCCCTCTTCTTAAAATACATATTCACCACAGCTATGTCCATCCTTTTCGCAAAATCCACAATCTGACCTTCTGCATTCCTCTCCTTAACACCATACCTATCCATCACTTCCTCATCCCCTCTGTTCACTTCATCAACATGCCCATTAAAGTCCACTCCAATCACTAGTCTCTCACCCTTGGGTACACTCACTACAACTTCATCGAACTCGCTCCAAAATTTCTCTTTCTCGTCCATCACACACCCAACATGTGGAGCATATGCACTAACATTCATCATTACACCATCAATTTCGAGCTTCATAAACATCACTCTGTCAGACACTCTTCACATCTAAAACACTCTTGGCATATTGTTCCTTTAGTATAACCTCTACCCCATTTCTCCTGCCATCCACACCATGATAGAACAATCTGAACCCCCCCATTTCCTAAACACCTGGCCTTACTTCCCTTCCATCTGGTCTCTTGCACACACAATATAGCAACCTTCCTTCTCTCCATCATATCAGCTAGCTCTCTTCCTATACCAGTCATACTGCCAACATTCAAAGTTCCTATCCTCACTGCTACACTCCTAACCTTCCTCCTCTCTTCCTGCCTTCGGGCATGCCTTCGCCCTCCTCTTCTCCTTCGGCCAACAGTAGCCCAATTTCCACCAGCACCCTGTTGGCTAACAGTACTGGTGGCGGTCATTGTTAACCCGGGCCTCGACCAATCCGGTATGGAAATATGACATTTTTGTGCCATAAGTGTTGTGGCAGAATTTTTACGCCGGATGCCCTTCCTGAAGCAACCCTCCCCATTTATCCGGGCTTGGGACCGGCACAAAGAAATGCACTGGCTTGTGCATCCCCAGTGGCTGGGTTCCTGGGGCCTAATATAACATAAGGTAGTAATCAGCAACAGAACACCTTATTGACAAAGAGGAATCTGGAAAATAAACAGAGAAGTGAGAAGAAGGCCTGAGGCCAACAGCAGTCTAGCACTGATACAGTAAAGCAGTCCATATGGTCCTGAAAACAACATAAGATGTATAAACAGCAGTAGAAGACTTCAACAGGAAAGAAGACTCGACTAATTTAGCATCAATTTGACTAAAAGGCCCTGGACAATAAATGATCCAACAGCCTAGAAATAATAATCTTAATTCCAGAGGAAAGGAAAGAAAAGGCGGACTAGAGGAAGGGTGAAAAGCATTTAAGACACATTTGCCTTTAAGACAAATGCAAGATCTAAAATATAAGTGGTAAGCAGCTGCAAGGATAACACCCCCACTGCTAAAATGGAGCGCAGGATAACAAAGGGTAAAGGTTTTATTGGAGCAATAAAGGATACCCAAGGCAAAGGAAGTACATTGTTCTAAAAGAAGAAAAGTAAACAAATAGAGCTAACCACAAAGAGTCAGATGTAGAGAAATCCTGCATGGGAACCTGTGTAACAAAGGATAAGAACCTAAATCTTTAGAATGACGTAACATATAGCTCTCCCCAAAAATTAGCCCACAAAATGTTAAACTGAACAGTAGCCGCACAGGAAATATGTCAAAGACTGGACAGTATAAAGGCAAGGTGGATACTAGGCACAGCCAAAAGCTATTAACTGAGGATCATTAAATGGTGAAATGTAGGTCATGCTCCCTGAATGCACTAGACATACTACAGAGTATAGAAACTCGGCAGTAAAACAAAGTCAAGGCAAAAATGAAAGATTCCATTGTCGAAAACAGTCCCCTAAGTAAGACTAGTATAAAAAATGTCTGAGGAAGGTGGTCTTGCCGAGGTAGCACGGAAGAAGTTTTCCACCAGGTCCTAACCCTCCATAATAACAGTATAAAAGGAAAGAAGGAACCTGCCAGGTATGATCTAAATTAGTCAAAAGATCCAAACATGCTTCTGAATAGTATCAAAGGACTGAGTGCTAAAAGCAATGAATATAACGACACTACAGAACCTTAACAGAGCACAAGCTACCACAAAAAGGGGGAAAAACTGCTAGGGAGACAGCACCATTTGATCCTAGACTGAGACCAACCACAGAATAACTAAAACAAGTGAAGTGAGATACAACCAAAAACTAGGCAACTCCAAGTGACAACAGTCCCTGCTAGAGCTTCTGAAAAAAAGAAAGTACATACAAGACCTAAGCATGAGTGAAAGTGACAGATAACTGATGAAGCCTTGGTTTTAGAAACTGGCCTTGCTCCTTTGCTATACCCCCCACTCCCCCAAAATAGAGCCATTACTTTCGCAGTTCATTTTGTCTCCTTTGCCAGGCTTGTTTATTGGTATAAGAGGCTGCCATCTAGAACTTCACTTCTGATAGGAAATGTTTCAGAACAGAACTTCAAATACCACAAAGAAATACAACTCAGAAGACTACTGTATTAGAGTGAAGCGAGACTTAAGGAGAAAAAAGACAGAGGCTTCTTAAGAAAAGGAACAAAGGCCAAATTATACGGGCATTCTGCATATGAACTGGAGGACAAATCTTGTAGACTGTCATGGCACAATTAGAACCATACTCAGAAATAAATGGAACAGGACTGTATGATTAAACAACAGCTGCTGTAAGCAATAAACTACAATGAAAACCTATGAGGACAGGATAGACCACCTTGGCACAGGGACCACTGAAAATTAATCTGTAGATGTCCTTAGAGAGCCAAAGGAACAAGTAAGTAGTCTCATATCCACTGGAGTACAAAAGTGTTTGCATAGCTGAGAACACCTGACAGTGTGTCAATACAGGAATTTCACAAGAGCGGCTAATTTAATAATCTGACGAGGCATAAACAAGACAGATAATTAAAAGCAGAGGTGTTCCCAACCATTGAGGGGTACTGACAACAGGGACAGAGGTTACCCTGGTGAACTTGGAAAATCAGTCTTAAGAGCTTTGTATATGAAAACATTCAGGGCATGGAGTTTACTCAAATGTACATCAATGAAGGAATGCGACTACACAAGTTATTCAAATGTTGTGCAAGAACATGATTCCTAAGCAAAACTCTAATGATAGACCCCTGCCATGTTCCGGGCAAAAAAAAAAATACAAAAATTCTTAGACAAAAGACTATGTTAGACTGTAGACAACAGGCATGCACAACCATGATCCACCTGCCAACACAACTGATATATTCTCCATAAAGGACAGGAAGGATAATGAGATGTTTTAGTTAACTGTAGAACAGATCAGGTTACAAAGCACTTGGTAAAACCTAAGCAGCAACACCTGCATAAAGGATAGCAAAAGTACAGTTTTGTACCTACCATAAATGTAGATGTTCGAGGATTCCATTGCTGCAGTCCTGACTATAGGGTATAGTCCGCGTCCAGTCGGCCCGAATACCAGAGTATAAGGCTGACGTCGGTCAGGGCGCATTAGACTGACGTCAGTACGTCAGGGTACTAATGCGCATGACCGACGTCATATCCTCAGTCTTTTCTTGCCCCAGATGTCAGAAGACCCTAAAAAGACAAGTCCCAAAACAACCTGCACCAAAAACATGTACAATATATACAACAATATATATATATATATATATATATACAGAAATATAAACATGTAAACTCACCTACACAACCACCCCTAAAAACAGAGGGGAAGGAGGGAGGGTAAATTGGACTGCAGCAATGGAATCCTCGAACATCTACATTTATGGTAGGTACAAAACTGTACTATGTTCTTCGTCTTCCATTGCTGCAGTCCTGACTATTGGGTAGAATCCCAAAGCAGAGGTAAGGGAGGCTGGCAAATTATAAAGTAGTAGGAGCTGACAACATGCCTTGTAAAACAGCTGTGGCAAAACCAGCCCTGGACTTAGAGTAGATAGGAAGGTGATAATGCCTAGAGAAAGTATGCACTGAACTCCAAGTAGCTGCTTCCAGAATATCCTTAGTTGCCACCCCTTAGAAATGCTGTTGAAGTGGCAGTAGCCCTAGTGGAATGAGGCCTAATCCCAGCTGGAATCTCCTTGCCATGATGGGAATAACAAAATGCAATGCAAAAGCCAATCCACCTAGAAATAGTTTGTTTTGACACAGGCTTGCCCTGAGAACTCAAAGCAAAAGAAACAAACAACTGCTGAGACTGCCTAAAATCCTTAGTCCTGCTTAAATAATAACGCATTGCCTGTGCACATCTAAAGTGTGCAAAATCTTTTCCCCTTTATTTTGAGGTTCTGCAAAAACGTAGGCAAATGAATAGTTTGGTTTAAAGCCACACTAGAAACCACCTTAGGCATAAAAGAAGGATTAGTACGTAATGATACCCTATCCTTATGAAAAATCAAAAAAGGCTCTACTGCCATAAGGGCCTGCAACTCAGACACCCTCCTTGCAGAAGTAATAGCCAACAGAAAAGCAGTCTTCCATGACAAATATTTCAATTCAGCAGTAGCTGCAGGCTCAAAAGGTTGTAGAGTAAGTTTTTCCAACACAAAATTGAGATCCCAAGCAGGAGTAGGAGCTCTACGTGGGGGTCTTATATTCTTTGCCCCTCTAAGAAACTGCTTGAACAAAGGATGCGAAAACAAAGGTGGGTCACAATCATAGTGAGCTGAAATTGCTGCAGCATGAATCTTTATGGAAGAGAAGGACAAACCTTTGTCCAATAATTCAGTAAGATATTGAAGAGCCACACTCAAATTAGGCTCTGAAATCTCCAAATTCTTTGCTGTACTCCAAAGTAAAAATCTCTTCCATTTTTCTGCGTACACTCTCCTTGTACTAGGCCTTCTAGCTTCCATAATCACATTTAAAACTTGTTGAGGAAGTTGAGACCTGCTGTGTTTCAACACAGAATATGCCAGGCTGTGAGATGAAGAGAGTGAAGCTTGACATTGAGCAGATGACCGTCCTGCTGAGATAACAGATGAGGAATCAGAGGTAAAGGCCATGGAGGCTTCTTTACCAGACTCCGTAGTAGTGGGTACCAGTGTTGCCGAGGCCAATCTGGAGCTATCAAAATCATCCTTGGCCTGTCTTGTCTGACCTTTAATAGTACCTTTGGAAGAAGCGGTAGAGGTGGAAAGGCATACACATGAAGGTTTTTCCAACTGAAAGACAGAGCATCCACTTTCCAAGCTGTGTGATGAAACCCCTTTGTGCAATACTTTGGCAGCTGGTGGTTTAGTGGAGAAGCGAACAGATCTATGTCTGGAGTTCCCCATGACACTGTCAGTTTCTGAAATACATGAAGATCCAGTTTCCACTCGTGGGGATCCATGATTTGTCTGCTTAACACATCTGCTAAGGAGTTCTGTGCTCCTGGCAGAAACCTTGCCTGAAGAGTTAGTTGCAAGCTTAGCGCAGTCTCCCATAAAATCATTGCTTGCCTGCATAGAGGATAAGAATGTGTTCCCCTTGCTTGTTGATGTACCACATGACAGTTGTGTTGTCTGTTAGAATCAACACCTGCCCTGGAAGAAGTAACTCCTTGAAAGCCATTAATGCAAACTGGACTGCTAACATCTCCTTCATGTTGATATGTAGATGCTGTAGTCTGGCAGGCCACTTGTCTTGTATCCACTTTCCATTTAGATGAGCTCCCCAAGCAATGTCCGAGGCATCTGTCGTTAGAATCTGACTTGCCTCTGGCCGGGTCACAGAGAGTCCCTTGTTTAGGTGACATTCCTGAGCCCTCCACAAGAATTCTTTTTGAAGGCAAGGTATTATTTGAATGACAGTGTCCAAATCCTGGCAGTGCTGTGTCCATACATTTTTGAGATACCATTGTAGCTTCCTCATATGCAGTTTGGCATTGGGAAGCACCAGAATACAAGATGCCATGAACCCTAATGCTTGAAGGACTGTCCTTGCAGTCAGCACGGACTGATGAGATAGTTGATGGAAGTAAAGTGACAGACTCTTTTGTTTGTCCGGGGTTAAAAAGGCCATCTGGGCTGCTGTATTCAGTCTTACACCCAGAAAGCACATGTCTTGAGAGGGTACTAGACTGGACTTTATTTCGCTCACAGAATACCCTAGGCATCTTAGCACTGCTATAACATATTCCAGATGCTGTAGAAGGTCTTCCTTTTCTTGAGCCAGAATCAGGCAGTCGTCCAAATAAGGATAGATTTGAATTCCTTGAAGCCTGAAGTAAGCTATCACTGGAGCCAGAACCTTTGTGAATACTCTGGGCAGTAGATAAGCCAAAGGGCAATGCAGAGAACTGATAATGAGAATTTCCAGCTCGAAACCGCAGATACCTCCTGCAACTTAGCCTTATAGGCACATGAAGGTAAGCTTCCTTGAGATCTAAAGTTACCATCCAGTGATCTTTGCCCAGCAGAGGTAAAAGCTGTTGTAACGTCAACATCTTGAACTTGGGAATGTCCAAAAACGTGTTGAGGAGAGATAAATCCAAAATTGGTCTCCACGTGTTCCCCTTCTTTGGTACAAGGAACAGGCGAGAATAAAATCCTAGGCCCCTTTCTGATACAGGGACTGGCTGAATAGCCCCTATGTGAAGTAACTGTAAAACTTGCTTGTGAGCCTCTTTTCTTTGTAGAGGAGGAACGTCTGGCATGCCTTTGAAAGGGGCATTGTATGGAAGTAGAATCTGTAACCGTGGTGAATGATATCCAACACCCATCTGTCTTGAGTAATTAAATCCCAATTTTCTTTGAAAAGAGACAGTCTTCCTCCCAAAGGAGCTGCCAAACGTGAATCTGCTGGCAGCTGAAAAAACAGGTCATTGGGTCTGTTTACGAAAGGACTGACCCCTGCCCTCACCAGAAGTCTGAGCAGGTGAACTCCCTGTTCTAGGCCTAAAAGAACCTTGAGCCCTGCCCCTACCACGTGTAGACCTACCCCTAGACTGAGAATCATAAGCAGGATATGTCCACCCCTTAGCAGGCCAATTTCTACTAAACTTCGGTGGCTGCACCTGCAAAAAATCTTTAACAGTTTGCATAGACTTAGCTTTGTCCTCCATTTTCTTTAAAACTGCTTCCACAGGCGAACCAAACAACACATCAGACTGTAAAGGAGCATCCAAAATCCTTGTCTTAACATGCTCAGCTAAATTCTGATCCTTCAACCAGGCATGCCTGCGAAGAACAGAACTGGTAGCAGCCACCCTCGAGGAGGCCTGTACAGCATCAAAACCACATTGCAAAGAATGCTTACCCACTTGTTCAGACACATGAACCAAATCCAGCAACTCTTTACACTCAATACCTTCCGCCAAAGCATCCACCTTAGATTTCAATTGTGAAAGGAGATAATTCTGATATTTTAGCATGTGAAACTGACAATTCAAAGCTCTCATGGCTAGAGTGGAAGAAGTATACACTTTCTTTCCCCACCTATCCAAAGCCCTTGCCTCTTTATCAGTGGGAACAGGATTTTTAACCACAGAAGCCTTTACACCTTTAGGCCCTTGAGAAATAGTTTCTGGGTCTGCCCTAGGACTCTTAAACAAATATTTATGAGCTTCGGCACCCTATAATACCTATCAGGCTTAACAGGAGCAGGAGGCAAAGAGTCAGGGTTCAGGGAAGCCTCTGCAAAACATCTTCCACCACATTCAACACAGGAGGAATAGCTAAAGGCCTATGCTGGGGTAAAACAAGAACTCCCTAAGCCTTTTCCTGGAGTCAGAGTAATCCTGGCCTTCCCATTTAAAGTGCTCCCTCATGGAATGCAAAGTCTCTGAAAATGAGAAATCCTCAGGTGGAGACGCTGTAGGAGTGGAATCATCCACATCAGAATCAGAATAAGTAGGATACTCCTGCAAATCTTCCACAGAAGATTCTGAAGCCTCTGAACACTGTTCAAAACTATCAAACTCGGTTCCACCCTAGGCCTCTTATCAGGCGGGGCATAGAACCCCTAATCATAGTAATCAAATCTTCTGCCATTTTAAGCATATGTTTCTTAGGTACAGAACCCGAAATGCTAGGAGAAGCCCCCACTGAAGCTGAAGTAGGCCTACCTCTCAAAGAAGTTTTGGCAACAGAAGGAGAGGCCCTAACTACCTTGGGAAGAGAGGGAAGAACAGTCACCTGAGAAGCCCCCTCAGCCTGGCCTACCTCCTGAGAAGGCACATCCTGTAAGAGTATAGTTTCTGCCTGGGACTCCATGGAAACTCCTGGCAAAACCTCCGGCTCCACTGAGCCTTCTAAAGAACCGACGTCCGGGACTGCCGGTTCTTCAACCCTAGGCTTCACTGTTTTATCCTTGCGCTTCTTGGAGGAAGCGGGCGTCGGAGCATCCGACGGCATTTTATAATTGCAACGCTTCCCAAACACTAACCTGGCACAGTCTAACCTCCTCTTAATAGTGCGTTTGTTAAACCTAGCACAAGAGCGGCAACCAACAACGTCGTGCTCAGGCCCTAAACAAGGCATACACAAGGTATGATAATCCCTATGAGGTATCTGTTTCCCACAAGAAATACAGTTATTCACTTTTTCTGACATCCGGTAAAATACTGAGGCAAGAAAAACTAAAATGTTCCCCAACGGGGTACTTAGCCAACTCTGTTTCGGTCTGAAACTCCGGTTTCGGAAATATTTCAGAACGCCAACCTGCACTCGCAAAACTGCTTCTGCATCGGACCATGCGGCAAAAAAGACTGAGGATATGACGTCGGTCATGCGCATTAGTACCCTGACGTACTGACGTCAGTCTAATGCGCCCTGACCGACGTCAGCCTTATACTCTGGTATTCGGGCCGACTGGACGCGGACTATACCCTATAGTCAGGACTGCAGCAATGGAAGACGAAGAACATCGGGGGGGGGTTCATTACATATAACACTCCTTGTAGATTATGAATACAGTGGCAAGGTAGCTCATGAAGCTCATAATTCTGCCTTGTGAAGGGGAGGGGAGAGAGTGGCTAGAATACAGCTAGCTGGTATAAAGTTCATAATAACAGGACAACAAAGACATCTGCCAGAGTTATCAATTATTGAGACAGAAGCCTGCCAAGATAAACATCAGCCTTATACATGCATACATAATTTAACAAGTATGGATTCAAGGTTTGTTTTCTGATTGTGGGTAGGTGCATTAAAGTAGAGTCAAGAAAAATTAGAATCAAAATCCACAGCCTATGACAATACTAGTATGACCAGTGGAGGTGAATACAAATTCTCAGTCTCCTCCAAAGGACAGCAAAAGTAGAGTCTCTTAAGTGTTTCATGAGATTGCTTCATATTGTTATAACAATTGCAAGGCTGAGGAAAACAGCATTAATGTCAGTCCTAGGACAAAAACTCATTGAATTTAGTGTCAAGAAATGTTGGTTGTGACTGAAAACCCCATTAGTGGAGAGGAGCTCTACTCTGAAAAGTTGCTTTGTTACCAATCATCATCCAGCACTGACCAGTCCAAAACCTGAAGGGTTTTGGCACTTCAAAGCTCAAATTATCAGTAGGCTTGCTGTCAAAAGCCTGGGTCCAAAATAGAGCTCAGGAAGACCTCTCCAATGCCAAGATGCTGAACTATAATTTGGCAACAAAAATCAGGAGAGAGAACCTGGCACCAAACTTGGGATCAAGAAGTTATCTGATTCTGGAGTTGATGTCAAAACCTTTGAGAATGCAGATGCCAAAAACTTCAGCACTGACTGCAATACAGGGAGAGATAAGATGGTGGCCCTCCTGAAAGTGTGTTTGATGTTTTTTGCATTTATGTAGTTTTTCTGTTGGTATGTTGTCAGTTTTGTGAAACATTGTGTTGTCGTATGTGTGGGGAATGCAGCAGTGGTGTTTTTCTGCTCGGTTCTGGTGGATTTGCACTGATTTTGGATTGCTGGTTCTTTCGGCAACCACTGAGCTTGACCATGTTCATCTCGGGCCTTCAGGGATGGTGGTTGTGTCAAGTGCAGGAATCAGAGCCTGGCTGTGGATTTCTGGACTCTGGTTGGTTCTGCTGGGTCAAGGATTGGTCCAGACTTTGGAATGTTGCTGGTGTTGGTGGATGGAGCCGACAATCTCGGTGAGGATGATGTGGAAGCAGAGGACTGTTGTGGCCACTTGTAAATCATTCGGGCCTCAGGTGGTAGTGTGCTGGTAGAGAGGATTGGAGTGATCAGAGATGAATGGACGGGGACTTTAGAACATTTGTTGGTGTTTGATATGGAGGTGGCGACAACATGGATGGTAGGATGGCTGCAGTCACAGAAATCGCCACTGGGAAGGGCAAACCACGGTTATTTACAGCTTCTATCACTTGGACTCTGTTGTTGTTGCTGCTATGTGTTTTTTTAATTGTATGTTTTTGCATATGAGCTTTGAGAAACGCAATTTCAATCAGCTGTGCACTTGCTGTATGGTCTGAATGACAAAGTTCTACTTCAAACTTCAACGCTGAGAGGATGGCCCACAACTATTCTTGCATCTGACCCCAGACTCCTATAGTTTTCATGCAATACTTTATATGCCCTACTAAATATCTTCTTTTCTAGGCTTAACTAAAAACTCCACCGAACCCATTTATCACTTAGCACTCCCCTATTACTTTCTCTTTACCTATACTCTTATCAGTTTCTGATGGGGAACACACTTTCTAACCTGCATCAAAACTGCTGCTAGAACTTACTTAAACATGGTCACCTTTCTTTTTACTTTAATATTTTTCTTAAGTTGGGTACTACTTCACCAATCAGAATATAACATTTTTCCTGGAAAAATCCCACATAATGGAACATTCACATATCTGGTCGACACACTGTGATGCAATGTGCTGGACGAATAAGCCTGTTCATCCCCGAAAAACACCAGTTATCCCCCTACCCTTCAACAACCTCTTGCAAAAATTATACAAGTGACACATTAATAAATATTTCACCAGGTTAGAAGGAACCCCAAAAAGAAGATGATCATGGAAAAACACTCACTCATTCATTTTTGATAACCTGGAATGAAGAATAGTCAAGAAGCCCTTTTCAGCCATGACCCAGGCCCAAAGGTCACAAACATGAAACTATATAAGCATTAGACAGAGGACATAGAGGGACGGAAGAAGGGTAATGATGCCCCATCAAGGACGACCTCTAAAAGACCAAACATAGGCTTGCCATGGGGAATTCTCCCTGGCAGCTTCAAATACTGTCAAAGGCCTTTCTATCACTGAATTTTATTTATTATTTTACATTTGTTAACCGGGAAAGTCCGACTGGATACATGTCCATTTTCAGTGGAGGCCCGGGGAGAAAAGCTCCACATGTACAAAAAGATAATGGTCAATATTCATGGTTACATTAAAATATGAAACATCTTAAAATTTCACTAGGAGGTTTTATATATATATATATATATATATATATATATATATATATATATATATATATATATATATACATATACATAGTTACACTGAAGTTTAAGATCATTGTAGGTTTATAGTATTACATATGTACAGCAATAGTAGTATTACATATGTACAGCAATAACAGTAAAGCATTTGAGTGTACAGAATGGCATTATACAATGATAGATGACATGAGTGACTACCTGGAGAAAACAAGGTGGTAAGTGAAAAAAGGGTGTTTAGTTAAGAGGAGAGTTCCTGGAAAATGGACGTAGAAGGGTTGAATACATATTTGTATAAAAGCTAGGATGACAGGATACACAAGAGGAGGTACAGACAAGGGATAAGGAAGTTAGTGTAGGGAGTTAGAAACACAGCATTCTAAAGATGTGCATAGGAAGTTAGGTAGGATTTAGTGACGGTTGTTCTGTAGGTTAGAGAGAAGTAGTTATAATTAGGGTGGGTTTAGGTAGAAGGTTTGTTCCAAATTGTATCATTTGCCTTCAAGAATTACATGCAAGTCGAGTTAGCCTGGGTCTACACATGGACATAGCCAATGCTTGTTTAGGTGACTCTTTAGGGATGTTTTGAATTGGGGTAAGGAGGCTATAGTGGTAAGATCTGGGGGGAGTGCGTTCCATTTTTTATCAGCTGAGTTGGAGAGAAGTGATTCTCCAGCTGAGTTGTTGGCTTTGGCAGAATGAACTTGCATCTTGTTAGATGAGCGGAGAGATGGTAGGTTGCAGTAGTGGGTGATAATATTTGCCAGAAAGGGTGTAGAGCTAGGTTGATAGAGGATTTTATGAATAACTATGAGTTAGTTGTACTGGAGTTGGTTGGGTAGCTCTAGCCAGTCCAATGTTTGAAGATTTTGACAGACGGGTTCTGTATGCTGCGGCTGTGGCGAATCTAGCTATATTGTTTTAACAGCTATCTAATTTGTTTAGGTTAGCTTTCTGTAGGTTTAGGAAAATGGGAGAGGCATAGAGAAGGTGTGTTCTAGCTATGGCTGTAATGGCTGGTGGGGTTAGAAATGGTTTAATCCTATATAGGGAGCCTAGTTTTTTGTTAACTGTTTTGATGGTTTTGTGGATGTGAGTGTCAAATGTAAGGTTATTATCTATTATTACACCAAGAAGTTTTGTAGATGGATCAGGAGATATTATGGTGCCATTATTGGATGAGATTGTAATGTTCGGTGATGAGGTTTTTTGGGTAGGGGAGAGAAGTAGTAGTTTGGTTTTGTTGGGATTCAATAGGAGACGGCGATTATTGAACCAGATCTCTACTTTGTTGAATGTGCTCTGGGATAGTGATTGTAGGTCTGAGGGAGTGGTGGCAGAACAGATTAGGGTAGAGTCATCTGCATACTGAATACAGGTTGCATCACGGATGACTCTGGGTAGGTCATTAATGAATATTGAGAAAAGGAGAGGGCCTAATATGGACCCCTGGGGGACACCAAGGGTGATTGGTAGTAGGGGGATAGATTGTCTTTCCATAATACTGCTTGTTGTCTGCCCTGCAAGTAAGATTGGAACCACTTGATTACTAGGTTGTTAAGATTGAATGATTTGAGTGTGTCTAGGAGTAGGTGGTGATTTACCATATCAAATGCTTTGGATAGGTCGAGAAAGAGGGCAGAGGAGAGTTTGTTGTGGTTACGGTTCTGATTTATTGTGCGAGAGAAGGAGAGAAGTGCTGTTGTGGTACTATGGGGGCAGGTATGACTCTGTGCTGGGATGGGGCTAGGAGATGTTCTGGATAAGGTGAGCTAGAATTTGTTTATGTATACATTTTTCCATTATTTTGGCTAAGGGAGATAGAATGGCTATAGGCCTATAGTTTGAGAGTTACGTGGAGTTAACCCCTTTGTGAAGTGGTATAATGTGGGAGATTTTCCAGATGGAGGGGACATAGGATTCATGGACAGTACGGTTGATTAAGATGGAGACAGGGTAGGATGTTTTGTTTGCGGCCGTTTGTAGACATTCAGGAGGGAGTAAGTCTGCTGCTAGTGTGGTGGGATTGAGTTTCTTGAGTAGGGATTTAATATAGTCTGCGGGGATTGGATCATATTTGAATGGGGGTACATTATCAGGTGGGGCTGAAGTGGTGTTTGCTGAGTTGGGAGGTAGGTTATTAACTAGGGATTGCACTGTTTCTGTAAAGAAAGTATTGAAGGCCTCTGCTATACTTTTAGGGGGTAGATGTAATGTAGATGAAGGGGTGGGGGTAGTGGATTTACCTGGATGGAGCAGTTTATTGAAACCTGACCAGAATTTTTGTGGCTGGTTTTGGTGATTTTTCTGTAAGTTGAAATAGTAGGTTTGTTTATCTAGCCTAATTGATTTTTTAAGCTTTGTTTCTCAATTGTTTGTATCTAATTTGATCTTGACTGGATTTGGTGGATTTCCAGGAGGTCCATGCTGTGTCCCTAGCGGTTAGCTTTTGTTTAGTACCTTTGGTTAGCTATGGAGCTATTCTGGTTTTGGTTCTGATCTTTCTTATGGGAGCATGCATGCTTGTCTAAGATGGCTAGGAAGTTAGTATTAAAGTGTGAGACTGCTTCGTCTAGGGGAAGTAGCTTTAGGGTGGACAAATTGCAAGATTTAAGTTCAGTCTGGAAATTGGTGAGGTTAAAGTTTTTTGTGTTTCTAATGGTTTTAAGGGTGATTTACTGAGGCATGTCATTCCTTTTTTCTTATCATATATGTTAGGAAGTGGTCACTCATATTCTCAGGTAGGGTGCCTGATGTATATAACTGAGGGTTGTTGTTTATAAGTATCCAATCTAGGGTGCTTTCTTTATTGTTGGGCTTATTAGATTCTGGTGGGGGAGTTTATAATTTGGGAGAAGCCATTTAAGTTAATGTGGGTGGGTGGTTGGGGTTTTTGATGAATAGGTTTTCCAATCGATATTAAAGTCCCCTAGAATAAAAGTTTCTTGGGGGTGTGCAGTGGATAGCCATTGGAGGGTACTTTCCAAGGTCACTATATTGTCACCTGGGGGCACGTAGATACATGCTATATTGATAGCTTTGTGTTTGTTAAGCTGGACCTTTATTAAGAGTGTTTCTGAGGTGCTTGTTATTAGGCTTTGTGGGATGGTGGTGGTGGATACCTGTAAAGTTGATTTATACATAATGGCTACTCCACCTCCTTTCCTACCCAGCCGGTCAAGTCTTGAAATATTGTAGGTTGGGGGTATTATCTCGTTGTCAGGGGTGGTGGGTTTAAGCCAGGTTTCGGTAAGACATAATAGGTCAGGGGAGTGCATGTCCATAAGGGCATGTATATAGCGAATCTTATTATTCATGCTTCTGATGTTTAGGTGACAGATCAGTAGTGAATTAGGGACATTATATGTGCTCCGTAGATTGGTGCCAGTAATATTTGTGGAGCTTGTGGTTTCTGGCAGGGTTGGGCCTGGGTTTGGGTGGATATCACCATCTGCTAGGAGGGTTGGTTTAGACTTCCTTACTAGTTTCTGGATTTTTAGTTGGAGTAGGTCATAGTATCTAGTCCTAGTTTTTATGTAGGTGTCTCTAAGGGAATGAAGAGGTGTTGGGTTTGTACAGTTGGAGTACAGGTATGGTTGAAATGGTGTGGGATAATGGGGTTGGAAGCTAGCAGTGGTACAGGATGTGGGGTATTGAGGGATAGGTAGAGAAGTAGTATTCATAGGAGGTGAGGAAATAAAGAGTGATAAGTGGTGTTATGATGTACAAGATCAGTCTAGGTTTTGGATATGTGGTGGGAGTTAGTGGAGACTTTGTGGGGTACATGCTGTAGGTGTTTGGGAGTGTGTGTGGGAGGATGCAAGAGAGTGAGGTATGGTGGAGTTGTGGGTGGGGAGTGTGGGTTGGGTGTACAGTTAGAGTATGTTAGGTTGGTTAGTTATGATGTGCAGGGGTTGTGGTTTTGGTAAGCATAAATCTAGCGGTACTGGGGGCGGGTGGAAATTGTGGGCAGGGTAGGAGAGCGGAGTGAGCCTGCAGGGCAAACAGAGCAGGTAGAGCCAAGGAAGGTGAGTTATAGGACACGTTGAGATGGGAACAATCAGCTGTGTAGGTGGGTAGGGCTAGTAGGCCACCATGCACAGAGAGAGAATAGATTAAGAGGACTGGAGGTGGGGAATCAGATAAATTAGTGGGGGAGAGGGGTAGTAGAGAGTACAGTACAGTGGATGGGTAAATAGGAGCTGAAAAGAGGTGGATTCAGGCCGCCATCTAGTGGTCAAACCTTGTAAGTACAGGAGGTTCCTTACAGAGCCCAAGGCTGGAGAGCCTATGAACTAAGGACGTATGGCGGACCTGGAAAGGGTATAGAGAGCTAAGCAAATGGGTATAGAGAGAGAGAATGGAGGCTGCTGCAGATTTACAGGGAATAAAGGGTCAATACCTGCAAATACACCAGACGTGGACCTAACTACCACTCCAATCATGGGAGTTATCCTTGGTCTGGATTTCAGAGTTTTCTGTATCACTAGCATCTTCACAGCCTGAACCACTGACTCTCTTTCCAGACACTAACAGGCAACAAGTTTTGCTCTTCTTTTTCAACCTTGTGATGCAGCACAAAGAACTTGGAAAAGTTATGCAGGAATATCTTGAGCCAAGAAAGAAAAAGGCTGCATCTACTAGAACCTCCTCATGCCCTGCTGCACTGAAAAGAGGGGAAATATTGTATTCTTCTGTGAGACAAACATTACTTCTAAAGTGACCACTTGTGGAAGACCCTAAACAGGCATCACCTCTGAATCCCAAGCTCAAGAAGAGGGCTGGAGGTTCAGTTAAGAGCATCTGCTAGCTTGTTCACCTCCTTAAAAATGTGAAAAATATCTCTGCATAAAGTGCAGTGCCTCATGAGCAACACCTCCCTACAGGACAGGGATAACTGTGTGCCAGTGTCCCCCCCCCCCCCCCCCCCAGCTGACAGTCAAATGATCTTGAGAAATTTTCCTCAATCACTAGGTTACTTTTGTTTTTTTTTATCAACAGGACCCACAAAGACAATCTACTTCTAAGAAGTCCATGAAGTGAGCTAAATACAAGGCAATCTTCCAGGTACAAGAATACCAGGAGACCCTTCTGCTGGAAGGCTTTAGCAACCGAGGCCAACAGCCCTCCCCCCCAAACACCTTGCCCAATGGCTCCACTACAAGCACATAATATGTCCATTTGTTTCAAGGGAACAGAAACTGGACATCCCCACATTACACAAGAACCCTACAACCCATCTGTTCTTGCCTAGGAACACCACTAGCTCTTCATTGCCTTAGAGTTAGGTGGTAGGGAGCAGGCCCAGCTTGCTAGTCTGGGCGAAGGGGGGCTTGGTTGCCTACCCTTTCCTCCTAGAAGTACCCCTTCCTCTTAAGGCAGCTCTTCTCAGCTCTGCCATTACTGTCTCATAAAAACATGCATGTCTCTGGACATAGTCTTCCTACGCTGCCAGTGTGAGATGAACAGGCTCAGCATGTATGAACTGCAAGAGATACCACCACCTAGTGATCCGACTGTGTCACCCTTGTGGCAAGCCAGACCACCTCCCTCCCACTAGGATGG
This sequence comes from Protopterus annectens, assembly GCF_019279795.1. Classification (NCBI taxonomy): domain Eukaryota; kingdom Metazoa; phylum Chordata; order Ceratodontiformes; family Protopteridae; genus Protopterus; species Protopterus annectens. The sequence goes on from NC_056725.1 coordinate 803,854,293, forward strand.
TACACCAAACAAAAGCTGCTCAATGCCATCCTGGTGAAGACTCGAGGAGATCTGGAAAATTCAAAAGTCAAAATTTTGTACAGGAAGTGAACTTATCCATACTAAGCTGGAGGTGTCTACACTGTGGACCTCACGTACTGATATATCTAAAGATACACGTGCCCAGCAACAATATCCAGGTCTGGAGAAACAAAGATCTACATGTAGGGTGACCTAAAACAGGATGCACCACATGTGAAAGTTGAAGATGCTGAAATCCAATGGGAAAACAAAAGCAACGCAAAGGAAAGAAAGCTACGTCCTCAATTTGTTCTGTATAACTGAAGTAGAAATCTGTTAAAAATAATAAGATAGTGAACTTTAACTTAAATTTTGGTGTAAAGACAAGTAAAGGTGTTGTCTTTCAAATAATACTACTGAGAAAGAAGGGGCTTGAAAACTAGAGAGTTAAGATGGAGATAAGGTTGCATGACATTTGGAAATGCAATTCCATTCACTTTGCTGAAACAATCTAAATAAGTGTTAGCAATAGATGTTATGAGGGCTACACAGCTTTGAAGCGATTAAAATTGAATTGTGGAACTTAAAAGACTTTTTAATGTGTTTCGCAAATGTATGGGCTTTAGCCTGAGGTGGCAAGGCACATAGTCTACATGTAAAGCAAGAACTGATGGACCCTATTTATTGATATTAAAAGTATCAGCTGAATGAGATCAGATAAAAAAAGTTGATGTTACATTTAAGAAGTCTGACCAAACTAAACAAAATGTAACTGCTACAGAGGACAAAATGAGAAATGCAAACCTGGGAGCATAAAATGTTTTGGAGGACAGCTGGACTGGCTGGACAATATCCAAAGATGGCAGACTCCACAGAGTTTGCAAACGAATCATCAGGCAATGAAAGGGTTGGAGACTGGGCCTGCCAACAACGGAGATGAAGTATGGAAAACTTAGGCCAGTTCTGGTGGTTTCTGTATAACCACCACCCTTACAAGCTGAAAACTCACTCTCTTCCCAGCCATGAGATCTACCCTTCCTTTACAAACAGGCTGTTGCAGATTGACCAGAGTTTATAGATTACGATTATTCAGAAATGACACTGCAACATAAAATGTTCTTTATGGATCTGAGTTTAAAGTACAAAAAAAGAAGATTGAACTCTAAATTGCCCTTCCTGGTGGTGCTGAAAGTGTACTGAAACAGTAGAATAAAGTTTGACAGCTTGGAAAAGAATATTCAGTAAATTAAGCAGTGGCCTACCTATACTTTCTACCCAAATGTGTGACACAGAAAGCTAAAGAGACTGCATTTAAGATATGCGGATATGTCAGTATGGGTCAAAAATAAACGGAAGGAAAAATCGGACTCCACTGAGAAATTACAGCTATTCGTATGTGCCTGACCACAGTCAAGATGGTTGGACAAATTGGACGGAGCCATGTAAATTTGCTAAGAACAGTCTATAAAGGACCAAAGGACTGAATAAAGATTAGATGAAGACTGGATTATTAGGATCTGATGAAAAGATAATTAAAATCAGGAATAATGTCATTTGAAAAGAAAGGTTTAAAGATCCCTGCTAAGTTTACCCCATTCGGAATGTATCTGACCCGACACTTGCAGCAGCTGGAGAGGCCACAAAAGTTCCTCACCAAAAGGATAAAGGGTCTCAAACATCTGTCCTATGCTGCCCGACTGAAAGAACTCCAGCTCTATTCAGTCGCTTACCGCTTGCTCAGAGGTGACCTTTGCCTAACATACAAGGCCATGTCAAACCCAGATTTGATGAATATGCTTCACCTCAAAAAATCTAGATCCGTCAGAGCCACAAGGGCGGGAGACTTAAACCTCGACACGGCTATTAATAGGACGTGCTGGAGGGATAGATTCATCACCCAAAGACTCCCTATGCTGTGGAATAAAATCCCGGTATATGTGAGGCAGAGCACCTCGCTGGCCTTGTTCAAGAGAAATCTTGACCAATGGATGGGAGATCGCAGATATACCCCAGGGATTACCTCAGTGTCACTGCTCAACAGAGGCACAGCAAAATAATGGGTATAGTTCCCCATACTAAAGGGGTGGCGTAAGCCACAAAACTATGGGCTAGGCTTGTAAATGCCCTCGGGCAGATAGCCTAGTATGAACCTATGAACCTATGAACCTATGAATCATTTTTCTTTTTAATTCTGTTTAAAGATGGGACTGCAGGACAACTGATTTTTGAGGAGCACTGTTGAGATGAAAGCAAAATAAATCTTTATTTCGGCTTTTCCCGGTTAGGGGTCGCCACAGCGGAACTCCGGTCCGCTAATGATTGGCAGCAGATTTTTATGTACCGAGTTGCCAGCCCTGACATACAACTTTCAACGAAGGTACGCCCATTCACGCGTGTCTCCATATAGAAGACGCTTTTAGCTGAGAATCGAACAGGACAACATCTTACTGTGAGGCGACAACGCTACCGCAGCACCACCACCGCAGTATTATGAATGCTAGTTTTGTTACCTTATGAAGTTTAAATGAAACTGGAGCGGACAGTTTAATTAGACAATGTCTTCTTAATTTGATATGATACTACCTGCAGTTTGAAATTGTTATGGTTTAATTTAAGTCTGTAAGGTTTACGAATTGTATATTAACATACTTAGAAGTAGGCAGAATCAATGGGTATATGAAATTATGTTTGATACACGAGAATGAATGCAAAACTTGAATTTTACACTGCATGGTGAAATTAATCATTGCATTTGTTAGAATACACTTTAAGAAGTTAACCAGTGTCTTATTTTATTTTTATCTACAGATCTGAAGAACACTGAAAGGATGAATGTACTTTACATTTTTAGAATTATGTCTTGAATCCACTAATTCACAAATGTCTAAATATTTTGAAAATATACTACTCTCTCAAGTCTGCATGCTTTTTTAAACTACTGTACATCAATAATGCTTTTACAAGTAGGCAAAATCAATATGTTTATTAACATGTCATGTATATTGTTTGGAAGTTACCACAAATTTAATAAATCTAGAATTCAATGACACATCATGAAACTAACCACTGTATTTGTTTAGCAAACACGTGCTCAAGAAAAACACCAGTTTTAAGAAGACATTTATATATGTCAACCAGTCTGTATTTTCAACCCGATTGGGCTGGCAACTATTTACTTTAGACAGAAATGATTGAGGTTACTGTAGAAATTATGGCTTTTTGTACTGTAACTGCACTTGTAATGAATGAATATACTTAGAAGAGTTTTTAAACATGCCATCTGTAGTGATATTAAATAAAATGGAGTCTTAAAAGTGGATATATTAAGTGGCGATAGTGAGGCCTGAGATAATATGGAATACTTAGAAAAATTTGCTTGTATACGGACATTTTTACATCACATCAAAGTATGTGAGATGACACTAATGTGATGCAATTATTACAGCTGTCAAACTTTGCTAAATACATTTGTGAAGATGAATAATGAGAGTAGGTTGGTGGCTTAGACAAGGTTAAATAAAAAAAATATGGAACAGAGTATTTCAATATCACTGGCAAAAAGTGACGACTGACTTTAGAACCTCTAGAATGAGAAGTGAAAGTAATGAAGAATAAAAATTGTGACATTGTGGCATATGTTATGGTGAATGGATAACAGCATCAAAAATGAAAATGAGAGAGTATTAGAAATAATAACGCAGCTGCCAGTTGCACACACAATGTTTTACTGACCATAACATGGTGCTGGTAAAGAAAAACAATGCAATATTTGCATGGCAATGGCACGTTTTCTTCTATCCTGTCAGGATGCCAAAAGGAGAGCAGGGAGATGCAGGTGATCGAATGAAGGAATGAATTTACTGGAAGAGGACATCTGCAAAAACTGTGGAATCGGTGAAGAAAAAAATGAGAAGTTTATACTGATGAAGTTATGGAAAGCAAGAGTAAAAGTAACAGAAGGAATACCTGCACTCATTTAACTAATACATTAGGACCTAAAAACCACTGTTGGTAATATCGAAAATGCAGTCTGAAAGCTGAGCTGGCTAAAGAAAATCTTTAAAAACATTAACATTTTAAATAAAGCTTTACAGCATATATAGTGGATATAAAAAGTTTATACACCCCTGCTAAAATGCCAGGTTTTTGTGATATAAAAAAATGAGACCACAATAAATCATTTCAAAACTTTTCCTACCTTTAATGTGACATATAACCTGTACAATTCAAATGAAAAACAAATCTGTTAGGGGAAAAATCTAAAAAATAAAAAAACTTACAATACTCTGGTTGCATAAGTGTGCATACTCAAACTAATACTTTGTTGTGTGTACACACCTTTAAACTAATACTTTGTTGAAGCACCTTTTGATTTAATTACAGCAGTCTTCTTGGGTACATATCTACCATCAATTAGAGACACTCAGATTAACCTCAAATAAAGTTCAGCTGTCCTAGTAGGATTTTCCTGACATTTTCTCAGTTGCCTGCTACAACAAAAGCCATGGTTCACAGAGAGCTTACAAAGCAACTAAGGGATCTCATTGTTGAAAGGTATCAGTCAGGAGAAGGGTACAAAAAATTTCCACAGCAATGGATTTACCATGGAACACAGTGAAGACAGTCATCAAAAAGTGAAGAAAATATGGGACTTCAGTGACATCACACAGAATTGGATGTTCTGCCAAAATTGATGAAAAGACCAGACAAAAACTGGTCAGGGAAGCTGCTAAGAGACCTACAAAAACAGTGAAAGAGCTGTAGGAATTTCTGGCAAGGACTGATTGTGTACTACACGTGACAACAATCTCCTGTATTCCCCATATGTCTGGACTATGGGGTAGGGTTGCAAGACAGAAGCCTTTTCCTACACAGAAAAACATCCAGGTATGGCTAAAATTTGCAAAAAAATACATCAGGTCTCCCAAAAGCATGTGGGAAAATGAGTTATGGTCTGATGAGACCAATGTTGAACTTTTTGGCCACAATTCCAAAAAGTACGTTTGACACAAAAACAACACTTCGCATCACCAAAAGAACACCACCCCATGATGAAGCATGGTGCTGGCAGTATCATGCTTTGGGATGCCTTTCTTCATCTGGAACTGGGGCTTTAGTCAAGGTGGAGGGAATTATGAACAGTTCCAAATACCAGTCACTTTTGGCCCAAAACCTTCAGGAGTCTGCTAAAAATCTGAAGATGAAGAGGAATTTCATCTTTCAACATGACAACGACCACAAGCATACATCCAAATCAACAAAAGAATGGCTTCACCAGAAGAAAAAAGTTTTGGAATGACCCAGACCTAAATCCAATAGAAAATCTGTGGGTGACCTGAAGAGGGATGTGCACTAGAGATACCCTTGCAATCTGATGGATTTGGACCACTTTTGCAAGGAAGAGTGGACAAATATTGCAAAGTCAAGATGTGCCATGCTGACAGACTCCTACCGAAGAAGACTGAAGCTGTAATTAAATCAAAGGTGCTTCAACAAAGTATTAGTTTAAGGGTGTGCACACACAACAAAGTTGTGCACACACAACAAAGTATTAGTTTAAGGGTATGCACACACAACAAAGTATTAGTTTAAGGGTGTGCACACACAAGAAAGTATTAGTTTAAGGGTGTGCACACTTATGCAACCAGCATATTGTACATTTTTTTAATTTTATATTTTTCCCCTAACAAATTTTTCAATTTAATTGTACAGGTAATAGGTCACATTAAAGGTGGTAAACGTTTTGAAATGATTTATTGTGGTCTCATTGTTTTATATCACAAAAACCTGGCATTTTAATAGGGTGTGTACACTTTTTCATCCACTCCTTGTGAAAAGGTACAGACTTTGGTGCTACAACAATGACACAGTCAGTTATAAAAACAGATGTTGCTGAAGTCTGGGAGAGTGGGGCAGAACTCAGACTTTGGGACTGTGAACAGGTGGGAGAAAATAACTCACCTCCCTCTCTGCAGCAAGGAATTCTCTATGGACACTTATGAGCATTAAAGTCTTGGTCTGTCCCAACAGCTCTAATGAAAGTGACATCCACCAACTGAGCCCTTTCTGGGGAGAACTTATGAGCCCTACAATATAGTAGAGGGTGGCCACATGTAGAACCTTTTTTCTTCAATGCTTATCCATTTCAAAGAAAAATGCAGGAACTTACTTTTCCCCTCAAAGACAGCGCCACAACAAGTTATGACAGCTGTAGATCCACCAGAGGAAGTCAATAATCTTGGCATTTTTCCATTTCAGGGAATAAAAAGAGGATTGCATTCCCCTCACAGGCAGTCCCAAAATAAGTTAGGCTAGCTGCAGATCCACCAAAGGTCAACAATGTACACAACTTCACTGGTACTAGAGGGAGTAAAAAGTACAGTTTTGTACCTACCATAAATGTAGATGTTCGAAGATCCACATTGCTGCAGTCCTTACATATGGGTAGTCCGCTGTCCTCGGTCGGCCCGAATACCAAAGTATTAGGCTGACGTCGGTCAAGGCGCTTAAAACTGACATCAGGACGTCAGGGTACAAAAGCGCATGACCGACGTCATTTCCTCAGTCTTTTCTTGCCCCAGATGTCAGAAGGCCCTAACAAGAAAGGCCAAAGCCAAAAACCAGCAAAACCTAACCAACCACCCGTGCACTAACCATATTTACACTATGTACAACACAAACCACACCACCACCTTCAACAGCAGAGGGGAAGGAGGGAGGGTAAATTGGACTGCAGCAATGCGGATCTTCGAACATCTACATTTATGGTAGGTACAAAACTGTACTATGTTCTTCATCTCACATTGCTGCAGTCCTTACATATGGGTAGAATCCCAAAGCAGAGGTAAGGGAGGATGGCAAAACTATAAGGAATTAGGAGCTGCCAACATGCCTTGCAAAATTGCAGTTGCAAATCCAGCCCTAGATTTAGAGTAAAGTGGAAGGTGGTAATGCTTAGAGAAAGTATGCACTGAACTCCAAGTAGCTGCTTCCAAAATATCTTTAGTAGCCACCCCTTAAAAGGCTGTAGAAGTGGCAGTAGCCCTAGTGGAATGAGGCCTAATCCCAGCTGGAATCTCCTTACCATGATGGGAATAACAGAAAGCAATACAAAACCCAATCCACTTAGAAATAGTTTGTTTTGAAACAGGTTTGCCCTGAGAACCCAAAGCAAAAGAAACAAACAACTGCTGAGACTGCCTGAACCCTTTAGTTCTGCTCAAATAATATCGCAACTGTCTGTGTATATCCAAAGTGTGCAAAATCCTTTCCCTTTATTTTGGGGGTTTGCATAAAAAGTAGGTAAATGAATAGTTTGGTTTAAAGCCACACTAGAAACCACTTTAGGCATAAAAGAAGGGTTAGTACGCAAAGACACCCTGTCCTTGTGGAAAATTAAGAAAGGCTCAACTGCCATAAGGGCCTGTAATTCAGAAACCCTTCTCGCAGAGGTAATGGCCAACAAAAAAGCAGTCTTCCAAGATAAATATTTCAACTCTGCCGATGCTGCAGGCTCAAAAGGTTGTAGAGTGAATTTCTCCAACACAAAATTGAGATCCCAAGCAGGAGTAGGAGCTCTACGTGGGGGTCTTATATTTTTTGCCCCTCTAAGGAATTGCTTAAACAAAGGCTGAGAAAATAATGGTGGGTCACAGTCATAGTGAGCCGAAATTGCTGCAGCATGAACCTTTATAGAGGAGAAGGACAAACCTTTGTCCAATAACTCAGTACGGTATTGAAGCGCAACACTTAAATTAGGTTTAGAAACATCAAAATCCTTTGCAGTACTCCAAAATAAAAATCTCCTCCATTTATCTGCGTAAACTTTCCTTGTACTAGGCCTTCTGGCCTCCAAAATAACATTCAAAACTTGTTGTGGAAGCTGAGACCCTCCAGGGTTTAAAACAGAATATGCCAGGCTGTCAGATGTAGAGAATGAAGTTTGACATTGAGTAAATGACTGTTCTCCTGAGACAGCAGGTGAGGAATCGAAGGCAAAGGCCATGGAGGCTCCTGTACCAGACTTCTCAGTAATGGGTACCAGTGCTGTCGAGGCCAATCTGGAGCTATTAAAATCATGTGTGGCTTGTCCTGTCTGACCTTCAGCAGTACCTTTGGGAGGAGAGGCAGAGGTGGAAAGGCATACACGTGAAGATTGCTCCAATTGAATGAGAGAGCATCCACTTTCCAAGCCGAGAGATGAAACCTTTTTGTGCAAAACTTTGGCAGCTGGTAATTTAGTGGAGAAGCGAACAGATCTATGTCTGGAGTTCCCCATAACACTGTCAATCTCTGAAATACATGAGGATCCAATTTCCACTCGTGGGGATCCATAATTTGTCTGCTCAACACATCTGCTAAGGAGTTCTGTGCTCCTGGCAGAAACCTTGCCTGAAGATTTAGCTGTAAACTGAGAGCAGTCTCCCACAAAAGCATTGCTTGTCTGCATAGAGGATAAGAATGCGTTCCCCATTGCTTGTTGATGTACCACATGACAGTTGTGTTGTCTGTTTGAATCAACACCTGCCCTGGAAGAAGTAAATCCTTGAAAGCTATCAATGCAAATTGGACTGCTAACATCTCCTTCAAGTTGATATGTAGATGTTGAAGTCTGGCAGGCCACGTGTCTTGTACCCACTTTCCATTTAGATGAGCTCCCCAAGCTTTGTCTGAGGCATCTGTCGTTAAAATCTGACTCGCCTCTGGCCGGGTCACAGAGAGTCCCTTGTTTAGGTGACATTCCTGAGCCCACCACAAAAATTCCTTTTGAATGCAAGGTATTATTTGAATGACAGTGTCCAAATCTTGGCAGTGCTGTGTCCATACATTCTTGAGATACCATTGTAGCTTCCTCATATGCAGTTTGGCATTGGGAAGTACCAGAATACAAGATGCCATGAACCCCAAGGCTTGAAGGATTGTCCTTGCAGTCAGCCTGGACTGATGAGACAACTGATGGAAGTAAAGAGAAAGATTCTTTTGTTTGTCCGGGGTCAAAAAGGCCATCTGGGATGCTGTATTCAGTCTCACACCCAGAAAGCACATGTCCTGAGAGGGTACTAGACTGGACTTTATTTCGTTCACAGAATACCCCAGGCATCTTAACACTGCCATCACATACTGCAAATGATGAAGAAGTTCGTCCTTTCCTTGGGCCAGTATCAGGCAATCGTCCAAATAAGGATAGATCTGTATTCCTCTTAGCCTGAAAAAAGCTACCACTGGAGCCAGAACCTTCGTGAACACTCTGGGCGCAGTAGATAAGCCAAAGGGCAATGCAGAGAACTGATAATGTGAAGTCCCAGCCCGAAAACGCAGATACTTCCTGCAACTGGGCCTGATAGGAACATGAAGGTAAGCCTCCTTGAGATCCAGGGTCACCATCCAGTGATCTTTGCCCAGCAGAGGTAAAAGCTGTTGTAACGTTAACATTTTGAACTTGGGAATGTCCAGATATGTGTTGAGGATGGATAAATCCAAAATTGGTCTCCACGTGTTTCCTTTCTTTGGTACTAGAAACAGGCGAGAATAAAATCCTAGGCCCACTTCTGGCAGAGGGACCGTTTGTATGGCCCCTATTTGAAGTAGTAGAGAAATTTGTTTGCGAGCATCTAGTCTTTGCTGAGGAGGAACGTCCGGCATGCCTTTGAAAGGAGGCAAGGTATGGAAATAAAACTTGTAACCCTGGTGTATGATATCCAATACCCATTTGTCTTGGGTAACCAACATCCAATTTTCCTTGAAGAGTGCTAACCTTCCTCCCAAAGGTGTTGCCAGGCAAGAAGGATCTGGCAGCTGAAAAAGTAGGTCATTGGGCCTGTTTACGAAAGGACTGGCCCCTGCCCTCACCCGAAGATTGTGCAGGGGAACTCCCTGTTCTAGGCCTGAAAGAACTCTGAGCTCTGCCCCTACCACGTCTAGATCTACCCCTAGACTGAGAATCATAAGAAGGATACGTCCACCCCTTAGCAGGCCAATTCCTACTAAACTTCGGAGGCTGAACTTGCAAAAAAATCTTTAACAGTCTGCATAGACTTAGCCTTGTCTTCCATTTTCTTCAAGACTGACTCCACAGGTGAACCAAACAACACATCAGACTGCAAAGGAGCATCCAAAATCCTTGTCTTAACATGGTCAGATAAATTCTGATCCTTCAACCAGGCGTGCCTGCGAAGAACTGAGCCAGTGGCAGCCACCCTAGACGAGGCCTGCACAGCATCAAAACCACACTGTAATGAATGCTTACCCACCTGTTCAGAGACATGCACCAAATCTTGCAATTCTTTACACTCAATGCCTTCCGCCAGAGCATCCACCTTAGACTTCAATTGAGAAAGAAGAAAGTTTTGATATTTCAACATATGAAACTGGCAATTCAAAGCCCTCATAGCTAAGGTAGAAGATGTATAGACCTTCTTTCCCCATCTATCCAAAGCTCTGGCTTCTTTATCTAGAGGAACCGAGTTTTTTACAACAGAGGCCTTGACACCCTTAGGTCCCTGACTAATAGTTTCTGGGTCCGCCCTAGGACTCTTATAAAGATATTTGTGAGCCTCAGGCACCCTGTAATACCTATCCGGCTTAACAGGAGCAGGCGGCAGAGAATCAGGATTAAGTGAAGCCTCTGCAAACACATCTTCCACAACATCGAGAACAGGTAGTATAGCCAAAGGCCTATGCTGGGGTAACAGCAAAACTCCCTAAGCCTTTTCCTAGAATCAGAGAAGTCCTGACCTTCCCACTTAAAATGTTCCCTCATAGAATGAAGTGTCTCTGAAAAGAAAAATCCTCTGGAGGAGAAGCAGAAGGAGTGGAATCATCTGCATCAGAATCAGAATAAGGAGAGTACTCCTGCAAGACTTCAGCCGAAGACTCTGAAACATCCGAAGCCTGTTCAAAACTTCCCAACTCTGGCTCCACCCTAGGCCTCTTATCAGGAGGGGGCATAGAACCTCTAATCAGAGTAATCAAATCTTCTGCCATTTTAAGCATGTGCTTCTTAGGCACAGACCCTGCTGAACTAGGAGTGACCCCAACAGGAGCTAAAACTGGCCTGCCTCTGGGAGAAGCCTTGGAAACCGAAGGAGAAGGCCTAACCACCCTAGGAAGGGAGGGGAGTACAGTAACTTGAGAAGCCCCTTCAGCCTGACCTGCCTCCTGAGAGACTACCTCCTGCAAAATCAAAGTCTCCCCCTGAGACTCCAGAGAAGTCTCCGTCGGAACCACCGGTTCCACTGAAGCCTCTAAAGAACCGGCGTCCGGAACGGACGACTCATCTTGCCTGGGTTTAACTGCTTTGTCTTTGCGCTTCTTCGCAGAAGCGGGCGCCGGAGAATCCGACGGCATATTATAATTGTACCACTTCCCAAAGACCAGCCTAGCACAATCTAACCTTCGCTTAATAGTGCGTTTATTGAACCTAGCACAAAAGCGACACCCAACAACGTCGTGCTCAGGCCCCAAACAAGGAATACACAAAGAATGATAATCCCTATGCGGTATCTGTTTCCCACAAGAAATACAGTTATTCACTTTTTCTGACATCCGGTAAAACACTGAGGCAAGAAAAAACCAAAATAATCCCCAACGGGGTACTTAGCCAACTTGGATTCGGTCTGAAACTCCGAATTCGAAAAATTTCAGAACGCCGAACGGCACTTGCAACGCTGCTTCTGCATCGGACCATGCGGCAAAAAAGACTGAGGAAATGACGTCAGTCATGCGCTTTTGTACCCTGACGTCCTGATGTCAGTTTTAAGCGCCTTGACCGACGTCAGCCTAATACTTTGGTATTCGGGCCGACCGAGGACAGCAGACTACCCATATGTAAGGACTGCAGCAATGTGAGATGAAGAACATCTTTGATACCTGACAGTCTTGCTCAGATGCTGAAGCAGCTTCTTCCTCTTTTGGGTTGGCCAGATCCAAAACAGGAACAGGTGGGAAGTGGTAGGATGGGAGATCATAAAGTAGCTCTACAGTGGTGAGGGTCTGCTTCTTTTTCAGATCATCAACAACTAGGTCTTGGTTAAACTGGCTGAACAGCATTATCCCCTAAAAATGGGCATCCAGTATCTTGTTCCTAAGTTTCTCTCCTTAAGAAAAAAAAATCACAGTTATACCATTCTGTGCACACACTCAACAAATCCTGAAATTCCTAGCCAAAGCATCAGTGTAGTCAAAATTACACTGGGGCACACAGCATTGCACTGTAGAGGTTATGGACAAGAACTCGTGGGACCACAGAGTTCTGTCTCAGGTGGCCTTGTAGACTACCTAGCACATTCCTTATCTGGCCTGGATCTGTAATAGGAAAGAACAGTGATGTATTCGAAGTTCCAAAGTGACAGAGGAATAGACTCTCGTTCAACACATATCCAAACCTCAGTACTCCCTGTCTGGTGGCAAAAGGCCATGTTCCTTGGGACCTATGGTGGGCAGTAGAAATAAAAAAAAAAAATTCAGTATTGCGATGCATAATTAAAGTACCCACGATGGTTGCAGCCAGTAAAAAGCATCAACCTTTTTTGGGGATGACATGGCAGAATCAGGATGCCTGTGGGCCGCTCTGGGTTTCCTCAGGCTTCCTCCCCAGAAACACTGGTAGGTACTTCCAAGTGAAAGGGACTGTGGTCAGAGGCCAATCGAAGCTGCTCATTATCAGGGTCTATAAGCACCTTCAGTGTGGGGGGGGGGGGTTACATCTGGAGGAGATGCAGGGAGATCACTAACCCAGTCTGCCTCTGAAAAAGTGGCCTCAGGATTATTAGAATCTCTTGGTATTCTGCGAACAAAAAATTACAACAAATCCCAACATGCATACGTAGCTAGATTATTATGCATGGCATGTAATGACCAAACAGACTGACAACCCAGAACATGGAACTTCACTAAAAAAAATTCAAATTAACTGATCCAGAAGTAATTTTATCTAAGACAAACCCACCTAGAAGTGTTTGCAATATTAGATCTGGCCATTTCAGTGCTTAAGGACTTCCCTTGCGTCCTTGAAATCATTGAAACTACTGTTTGTCCTATATTTCATGTACATTAATGTTAGCTTTTTTACAGGAACATGAAAAACATTGTAGCATCTGCATTCAGCCACTCCATGAAACAAAATGTGACAGCAATACAGGATCACAAAAAAGTTTATGAATTGGCAGATATTCACTTCACTGGTGAGAGAGGCACCACATCACAAAGGAAGTTACTCCTGTCTTTTGTTGGTGTTAAAAAGACTACTGAGTGAGTGTGCTTCTGCCTCCCATATCAATGATTTTATCTGGGGGACACAAAAGACTTTGCAACTGTGGCTCATTACTCAAATAGATTTTTCAAACAGGACAAGAACAGCATGATACATTTCAAGCCGCTGAAATAAAAACAGTTTCTTCTGATGATTCCAAGCAAATCTAACAGGAGGAATGTTGAAAACTTGCAAACTATCAAGTCTTATACATCCCATTATGCAGAGCTTAAGATCCCCACATACAAACACATGCACAAAAGCCAAAAAAGGGGCTATTTAACTAAAGGTAGAGAGAGGTCAGTGATTTTTGACAGACATTTGCAAACTGGCATCCAGCAAAGATCATGCCACTGTATTAAAAAACAGTGCAGAAAAAGTTAAAACAAGTGGCTCAGAAATGTAACTACTTATGGGGATAACAGCGTTTAAAAACTGAATGTGATGTGACACTACCTGGAAATCTGACTCATGGAGGGACTCCGTGTAAACATTTAAAAAACAGACCAAGCAAAACTCTCATCTATATGCCAGCAGTCAAAGAATCCAGAGACATGCATTGCACACATTCTTTCCTCAGTAGATGATGTAATGCATTTCTAATGACTTGTCTTCAGAGATCTGTGTAGATTATGTGTCTGAACAAAAGCTCCCGAAATGTGTGCTGCAATGATATCTATTCACCAGTGAATGCTTTCAACTCAACTAAATCTACATCAGAGAACAGAGTCTAGCTAGATATGAGTGGCATAAAAACTCTGTTAATTCGGTATGAGAAAATTCAACACATCCGGTGGGTAAGCAACAATCAATCGGTTACCACATTGATTAATCAAGTAAGAACTTTACAGCACTTTTCTGAATGCATTAAAACTAGGAGAATGGCACTTGCTGTGATATGGATATTCCACCACTGCCAACCAATATGCGTTGCCTTACCACCTCTGGGCCAGTAATCAAGTCGCCTCAATCCTTACTACAGTCACCAGTGGGGGATGTTCACTGGGAGGATAACAGGTACGCACACAGTACTTCCAGATGCAGCTCTCTGCATCAAGTGCAATTTCCCTTAAGATTATAGAGGCCACAGTCAGTCTGGGGTTGGTTTTGGCCTCTTTCTCCAGATCCCCAGTAAGACTTCCCACTGGCGCAGCTATAGAGTTGAGATCTCGACTGAGTGTCCAAGCCAAGGCCTCCAGAACCTTCTCTGTCCAACCAGTGCTTCATGTCACTGCCCAAGTAGGTGACACATGCACACTCAGAGTTTCATTTACACACACACACAGACACACACACACACACAGACACACACACACACACACACACGTGGGAAAGGCTGGCACAGGTTTATTAGCTATGCCCCCTTCTGCTCAAACTAAGGTAGTTACGACTGCCACCAGACACTCCTGACAGGTACCTTAAGGATCTTCCAAGGGTACCCAATACACTGAGTGAAATTAATAAATTAATATTAATACAAATGGTAGCTTGACCAAGAGCAAAACTATTAGGAGTGGCCCACACAGTGTCACCAAATAAAGTACTCTCAAAACTTAAATATGTCTACAAAAATCAGCCACAGAGAAAGGTTTAAATATAGTTAATAATAATTAATAAAAGAACATGAAAATAATATATTCACAGTGACACCGGAGTTCAAATTACAGGAAATATTTAAAACAACATTGAAGAACAGGCACAGACTCAAAGAAAAAATATCTAAACTAAGCTTCACTATATTCCTGCCTGAATCCAAGAGAACCACTATTCCCTAATAACTTAGTAGAGAAAGGCAGATGATTCAGTGAATGGTTCTTGTTGTCAGGCCCAAGACAGAATACAGAATTCTCTGTCTCACGAACAGACTTCTCAAAATAATATCTAAAATATTACTTCTGAGATACCCTGCAGAATGAGATCAGTTCTGGTAATCTGACTTCTATTTCCAATGCAAACCCCCATTGCTGGAAGCTGGCAGGACTTGGCACCAACCTGTAAAAACACACACACAAGGGCTTGTCTTTGGCAGGTGATGGAAGTTATAAAGCAAGTGCATACCTCCACAATTCCAGAGTAGTAATTAGTTCACCCCAAAGACAATACTGAAAGCTTCCTAGTACAGACGTTGTGTCTCTGGTTGCCTTGAAACCTGTAAGACAGCATCTTTATGACCTAGCCCGTAAAGTGATTTAATATCAGATATATTTTAAAGTTTGCTGGAATGAGGTTAACCTCCTGTCTTTCAGTTTCCTCTGTTAAAACGGGTCTATATTGAATCACCGAAAGCTTAGAAAAGCAAACGCTAACTCATCGCCACATGTAAACGAAAGCTTACAATCTCGAACACTCAGAACAGCGATTTTTTTTCCAGGGAAAAAAATTGCTGTTCCGAGAAAAAAAAACACAACACACGCACACCACAAACTATTTCTAATGTGGGGGGCTGTGCTCTCCGCACACACCCTACTTAAATACTTAAATATACCAACTCCAAGACCACACTACAGTAACGAAGAAGGCAAAATACCGAAGGCGGCCAATCGATTTCTTTCCCAGGTAAAAAAATTTGCTTATATGCTGCTTCGGTATTTTGCCATTTGACGCTATAAAGTTTGATCAAGACGCATTCGAAAGAATGCATCTTCGATCAGCTAATGGGAAACCATTAAAACATACACATTTGAACAGTTGCAAAAGTGCATGTACTTTTCTCTCCAGTACAGCACACTGTGGATGCATTTCAAACACAAGCACTTTACAAATACCTTTTCAACACAAACGTCTGAACAAACCAGTCTGACATACACATGACATACAGTTCTAATATATTTGTAACACCAGCATCTTATATGACATACAGCATCTTTTATAAACCAGTTTGATATTCACAAATGACAATTACTTACAAAATTTCAGCTAGCTGTGCTGGCAGTACCTCATTTCATCACACTTGCATTTAAAAGTTTTTATTACGTCTAAAACAACTGATTTCTAACTTTCTTTTTGTGTCCAAACTTTCATCACATACTCATGCCTTTATGTAGTTAATAACTTTGTGAAATATGAGGGGTGTAAAGTGACACAGGGAAGAGAAAGAGAATTTTTTGCTGAAGATGTTTTCCAAGACGGACTATATTTTGTTAGTTCTGCAGTGCGGAGTTGAGGTATTTAAAGCTTCTTTGATCAGGTGTTCTTTCATTATGTATCTCCTGCTGTATGTTGTTCTTCTTTTGGCTTTTCCTGGTTAGGGGTCGCCACAGCAGAAGTCCGGTCTGCTAATGATTGGCAATAGATTTTTAAGGTGCCATCTCAATGCGCAACCTTCAACGAAGACACGCCCATTCACGCATGTCTTTCGAAAGCCGCTCGACCACAGGAAGGACATGCAGACTCCACACAGAAGCCGCT